>NW_025316712.1:0-300000 GCF_910594005.1 Cervus elaphus | reverse complement strand
AAAAGAAAAAAAAAAGACCAGGAGCATGAAAAGGTGTGAAAAATGCGAGGAGCAAAAAAAAAAAAAGAAAGACCAGGAGCATGAAAAGGTGTGAAAAATGCGAGGAGCAAAAGAAAAAAAAAAGACCAGGAGCATGAAGAGGTGTGAAAAATGCGAGGAGCATGAAAAGGTGTGAAAAATTCGAGGAGCAAAAAAAAAAAAAAAAAAAAAGACCAGGAGCATGAAAAGGTGTGAAAAATGCGAGGAGCAAAAAAAAAAAAAGAAAGACCAGGAGCATGAAAAGGTGTGAAAAATGCAATCAGCATTAAAGGTGTGAAAAATGCGAGGAGCATGAAAAGTTGTGAAAAATGCAAGGAGCATGAAAAGGTGTGAAAAATGCGAGGAGCAAAAAAGAAAAAAAAAGAAAGAAAGAAAGACCAGGAGCATGAAAAGGTGTGAAAAATTCGAGGAGCAAAAAAAAAAAAAAAAAAGAAAGACCAGGAGCATGAAAAGGTGTGAAAAATGCGAGGAGCAAAAAAAAAAAAAGAAAGACCAGGAGCATGAAAAGGTGTGAAAAATGCGAGGAGCAAAAAAAAAAAAAGAAAGACCAGGAGCATGAAAAGGTGTGAAAAATGCGAGGAGCAAAAAAAAAAAAAGAAAGACCAGGAGCATGAAAAAGTGTGAAAAATGCAATCAGCATGAAAAGGTGTGAAAAATGCGAGGAGCATGAAAAGTTGTGAAAAATGCAAGGAGCATGAAAAGGTGTGAAAAATGCGAGGAGCAAAAAAAAAAAAAAAAGAAAGAAAGAAAGACCAGGAGCATGAAAAGGTGTGAAAAATGCGAGGAGCAAAAATAAAAAAAAAGAAAGACCAGGAGCATGAAAAGGTGTGAAAAATGCGAGGAGCAAAAGAAAAAAAAAAGACCAGGAGCATGAAAAGGTGTGAAAAATGCGAGGAGCAAAAAAAAAAAAAGAAAGACCAGGAGCATGAAATGGTGTGAAAAATGCGAGGAGCAAAAGAAAAAAAAAAGACCAGGAGCATGAAGAGGTGTGAAAAATGCGAGGAGCATGAAAAGGTGTGAAAAATGCGAGGAGCAAAAAAAAAAAAAAAAAAGAAAGACCAGGAGCATGAAAAGGTGTGAAAAATGCGAGGAGCATGAAAAGGTGTGAAAAATGCAAGGACCATGAAAAGGTGTGAAAAATGTGAGGAGCAAAAAAAAAAAAATAGAAAGAATGACCAGGAGCATGAAAAGGTGTGAAAAATGCGAGGAGCAAAAAAAAAAAAAAAGAAAGACCAGGAGCATGAAAAGGTGTGAAAAATGCGAGGAGCAAAAGAAAAAAAAAAGACCAGGAGCATGAAAAGTTGTGAAAAACGCGAGGAGCAAAAAAAAAAAAAAAGAAAGACCAGGAGCATGAAAAGGTGTGAAAAATGCGGGGAGTAAAAAAAAAAAAAAGAAAGACCAGCAGCATGAAAAGGTGTGAAAAATGCGACGAGCATGAAAAGTTGTGAAAAATGCGAGGAGCATGAAGAGGTGTGAAAAGTGCGAGGAGCATGAAAAGGTGTGAAAAATTCGAGGAGCAAAAAAAAAAAAAAAAAGACCAGGAGCATGAAAAGGTGTGAAAAATTCGAGGAGCAAAAAAAAAAAAAAAAAAAAAACACCAGGAGCATGAAAAGGTGTGAAAAATGCGAGGAGCAAAAAAAAAAAAAGAAAGACCAGGAGCATGAAAAGGTGTGAAAAATGCAAGGAGCATGAAAAGGTGTAAAAAATGCGAGGAGCAAAAAAAAAAAAAAAAGAAAGAAAGACCAGGAGCATGAAAAGGTGTGAAAAATGCGAGGAGCAAAAGAAAAAAAAAAGACCAGGAGCATGAAAAGGTGTGAAAAATGCGAGGAGCAAAAAAAAAAAAAGAAAGACCAGGAGCATGAAAAGGTGTGAAAAATGCGAGGAAAAAAAAAAAAAAAGACCAGGAGCATGAAAAGGTGTGAAAAATGCGAGGAGCAAAAAAAAAAAAAAAAAGACCAGGAGCATGAAAAGGTGTGAAAAATGCGAGGAGAAAAAAAAAAAAAAGACCAGGAGCATGAAAAGGTGTGAAAAATGCGAGGAGCAAAAAAAAAAAAAAGAAAGAAAGAAAGACCAGGAGCATGAAAAGGTGTGAAAAATGCGAGGAGCAAAAAAAAAAAAAGAAAAACCAGGAGCATGAAAAGGTGTGAAAAATGCGAGGAGCAAAAAAAAAAAAAAAAAGAAAGAAAGAAAGACCAGGAGCATGAAAAGGTGTGAAAAATGCGAGGAGCAAAAAAAAAAAAAGAAAGACCAGGAGCATGAAAAAGTGTGAAAAATGCAATCAGCATGAAAAGGTGTGAAAAATGCGAGGAGCATGAAAAGTTGTGAAAAATGCAAGGAGCATGAAAAGGTGTGAAAAATGCGAGGAGCAAAAAAAAAAAAAAAAAGACCAGGAGCATGAAAAGGTGTGAAAAATGCGAGGAGCAAAAAAAAAAAAAGAAAGACCAGGAGCATGAAAAGGTGTGAAAAATGCGAGGAGCAAAAAAAAAAAAAAAAGACCAGGAGCATGAAAAGGTGTGAAAAATGCGAGGAGCAAAAAAAAAAAAAAAAAGAGACCAGAAGCATGAAAAGGTGTGAAAAATGCGAGGAGCAAAAAAAAAAAAAAAGAAGAAAAGAGACCAGAAGCATGAAAAGGTGTGAAAAATGCGAGGAGCAAAAAAAAAAAAAAAAAAAAGTAAGACCAGGAGCATGAAAAGGTGTGAAAAATGCGAGGAGCAAAAGAAAAAAAAAAGACCAGGAGCATGAAAAGGTGTGAAAAATGCGAGGAGCAAAAAAAAAAAAAGAAAGACCAGGAGCATGAAAAGGGGTGAAAATTGCGACGAGCATGAAAAGTTGTGAAAAATGCGAGGAGCATGAAGATGTGTGAAAAATGCGAGGAGCATGAAAAGATGTGAAAAATTCGAGGAGCAAAAAAAAAAAAAAGACCAGGAGCATGAAAAGGTGTGAAAAATGCGACGAGCATGAAAAGTTGTGAAAAATGCGAGGAGCATGAAGAGGTGTGAAAAATGCGAGGAGCATGACAAGGTGTGAAAAATTCGAGGAGCAAAAAAAAAAAAAAAAAAAAAGACCAGGAGCATGAAAAGGTGTGAAAAATGCGAGGAGCAAAAAAAAAAAAAAAAAAAGAAAGACCAGGAGCATGAAAAGGTGTGAAAAATGCGAGGAGCAAAAGAAAAAAAAAAGACCAGGAGCATGAAAAGGTGTGAAAAATGCGAGGAGCAAAAAAAAAAAAAGAAAGACCAGGAGCATGAAAAGGTGTGAAAAATGCGAGGAGCAAAAGAAAAAAAAAAGACCAGGAGCATGAAGAGGTGTGAAAAATGCGAGGAGCATGAAAAGGTGTGAAAAATTCGAGGAGCAAAAAAAAAAAAAAAAAAAAAGACCAGGAGCATGAAAAGGTGTGAAAAATGCGAGGAGCAAAAAAAAAAAAAGAAAGACCAGGAGCATGAAAAGGTGTGAAAAATGCAATCAGCATTAAAGGTGTGAAAAATGCGAGGAGCATGAAAAGTTGTGAAAAATGCAAGGAGCATGAAAAGGTGTGAAAAATGCGAGGAGCAAAAAAGAAAAAAAAAGAAAGAAAGAAAGACCAGGAGCATGAAAAGGTGTGAAAAATTCGAGGAGCAAAAAAAAAAAAAAAAAAGAAAGACCAGGAGCATGAAAAGGTGTGAAAAATGCGAGGAGCAAAAAAAAAAAAAGAAAGACCAGGAGCATGAAAAGGTGTGAAAAATGCGAGGAGCAAAAAAAAAAAAAGAAAGACCAGGAGCATGAAAAGGTGTGAAAAATGCGAGGAGCAAAAAAAAAAAAAGAAAGACCAGGAGCATGAAAAAGTGTGAAAAATGCAATCAGCATGAAAAGGTGTGAAAAATGCGAGGAGCATGAAAAGGTGTGAAAAATGCAAGGAGCATGAAAAGGTGTGAAAAATGCGAGGAGCAAAAAAAAAAAAAAAAGAAAGAAAGAAAGACCAGGAGCATGAAAAGGTGTGAAAAATGCGAGGAGCAAAAATAAAAAAAAAGAAAGACCAGGAGCATGAAAAGGTGTGAAAAATGCGAGGAGCAAAAGAAAAAAAAAAGACCAGGAGCATGAAAAGGTGTGAAAAATGCGAGGAGCAAAAAAAAAAAAAGAAAGACCAGGAGCATGAAATGGTGTGAAAAATGCGAGGAGCAAAAGAAAAAAAAAAGACCAGGAGCATGAAGAGGTGTGAAAAATGCGAGGAGCATGAAAAGGTGTGAAAAATGCGAGGAGCAAAAAAAAAAAAAAAAAAGAAAGACCAGGAGCATGAAAAGGTGTGAAAAATGCGAGGAGCATGAAAAGGTGTGAAAAATGCAAGGACCATGAAAAGGTGTGAAAAATGTGAGGAGCAAAAAAAAAAAAATAGAAAGAATGACCAGGAGCATGAAAAGGTGTGAAAAATGCGAGGAGCAAAAAAAAAAAAAAAGAAAGACCAGGAGCATGAAAAGGTGTGAAAAATGCGAGGAGCAAAAGAAAAAAAAAAGACCAGGAGCATGAAAAGTTGTGAAAAACGCGAGGAGCAAAAAAAAAAAAAAAGAAAGACCAGGAGCATGAAAAGGTGTGAAAAATGCGGGGAGTAAAAAAAAAAAAAAGAAAGACCAGCAGCATGAAAAGGTGTGAAAAATGCGACGAGCATGAAAAGTTGTGAAAAATGCGAGGAGCATGAAGAGGTGTGAAAAGTGCGAGGAGCATGAAAAGGTGTGAAAAATTCGAGGAGCAAAAAAAAAAAAAAAAAGACCAGGAGCATGAAAAGGTGTGAAAAATTCGAGGAGCAAAAAAAAAAAAAAAAAAAAAAACACCAGGAGCATGAAAAGGTGTGAAAAATGCGAGGAGCAAAAAAAAAAAAAGAAAGACCAGGAGCATGAAAAGGTGTGAAAAATGCAAGGAGCATGAAAAGGTGTAAAAAATGCGAGGAGCAAAAAAAAAAAAAAAAGAAAGAAAGACCAGGAGCATGAAAAGGTGTGAAAAATGCGAGGAGCAAAAGAAAAAAAAAAGACCAGGAGCATGAAAAGGTGTGAAAAATGCGAGGAGCAAAAAAAAAAAAAGAAAGACCAGGAGCATGAAAAGGTGTGAAAAATGCGAGGAAAAAAAAAAAAAAAGACCAGGAGCATGAAAAGGTGTGAAAAATGCGAGGAGCAAAAAAAAAAAAAAAAAGACCAGGAGCATGAAAAGGTGTGAAAAATGCGAGGAGAAAAAAAAAAAAAAGACCAGGAGCATGAAAAGGTGTGAAAAATGCGAGGAGCAAAAAAAAAAAAAAGAAAGAAAGAAAGACCAGGAGCATGAAAAGGTGTGAAAAATGCGAGGAGCAAAAAAAAAAAAAGAAAGACCAGGAGCATGAAAACGTGTGAAAAATGCGAGGAGCAAAAAAAAAAAAAAAAAAAAAAAACCAGGAACATGAAAAGGTGTGAAAAATGCGAGGAGCAAAAAAAAAAAAAAGAAAGACCAGGAGCATGAAAAGGTGTGAAAAATGCGAGGAGCAAAAAAAAAAAAGAAAGACCAGGAGCATGAAAAGGTGTGAAAAATGCGAGGAGCAAAAAAAAAAAAAAAAAGACCAGGAGCATGAAAAGGTGTGAAAAATGCGAGGAGCAAAAAAAAAAAAAAAAGAGACCAGAAGCATGAAAAGGTGAGAAAAATGCGAGGAGCAAAAAAAAAAAAAAAAAGAAAAGAGACCAGGAGCATGAAAAGGTGTGAAAAAAGCGAGGAGCAAAAAAAAAAAAAAAAAAAGAAAGAACAGGAGCATGAAAAGGTGTGAAAAATGCGAGGAGCAAAAGAAAAAAAAAAGACCAGGAGCATGAAAAGATGTGAAAAATGCGAGGAGCAAAAAAAAAAAAAGAAAGACCAGGAGCATGAAAAGGTGTGAAAAATGCGACGAGCATGAAAAGTTGTGAAAAATGCGAGGAGCATGAAGAGGTGTGAAAAATGCGAGGAGCATGAAAGATGTGAAAAAATTCGAGGAGCAAAAAAAAAAAAAAAGACCAGGAGCATGAAAAGGGGTGAAAAATGCGAGGAGCAAAAAAAAAAAAAAGAAAGAAAGACCAGGAGCATGAAAAGGTGTGAAAAATGCGAGGAGCAAAAAAAAAAAAAGAAAGACCAGGAGCATGAAAACGTGTGAAAAATGCGAGGAGCAAAAAAAAAAAAAAAAAAAAGACCAGGAACATGAAAAGGTGTGAAAAATGCGAGGAGCAAAAAAAAAAAAAAAAAGAAAGAAAGAAAGACCAGGATCATGAAAAGGTGTGAAAAATGCGAGGAGCAAAAGAAAAAAAAAAGACCAGGAGCATGAAAAGGTGTGAAAAATGCGAGGAGAAAAAAAAAAAAAGAAAGACCAGGAGCATGAAAAGGTGTGAAAAATGCGAGGAGCAAAAGAAAAAAAAAAGACCAGGAGCATGAAGAGGTGTGAAAAATGCGAGGAGCATGAAAAGGTGTGAAAAATTCGAGAAGCAAAAAAAAAAAAAAAAAAAAAGACCAGGAGCATGAAAAGGTGTGAAAAATGCGAGGAGCAAAAAAAAAAAAAGAAAGACCAGGAGCATGAAAAGGTGTGAAAAATGCAATCAGCATTAAAGGTGTGAAAAATGCGAGGAGCATGAAAAGTTGTGAAAAATGCAAGGAGCATGAAAAGGTGTGAAAAATGCGAGGAGCAAAAAAGAAAAAAAAAGAAAGAAAGAAAGACCAGGAGCATGAAAAGGTGTGAAAAATTCGAGGAGCAAAAAAAAAAAAAAAAAAGAAAGACCAGGAGCATGAAAAGGTGTGAAAAATGCGAGGAGCAAAAAAAAAAAAAGAAAGACCAGGAGCATGAAAAGGTGTGAAAAATGCGAGGAGCAAAAAAAAAAAAAGAAAGACCAGGAGCATGAAAAGGTGTGAAAAATGCGAGGAGCAAAAAAAAAAAAAGAAAGACCAGGAGCATGAAAAAGTGTGAAAAATGCAATCAGCATGAAAAGGTGTGAAAAATGCGAGGAGCATGAAAAGTTGTGAAAAATGCAAGGAGCATGAAAAGGTGTGAAAAATGCGAGGAGCAAAAAAGAAAAAAAAAGAAAGAAAGAAAGACCAGGAGCATGAAAAGGTGTGAAAAATGCGAGGAGCAAAAATAAAAAAAAAGAAAGACCAGGAGCATGAAAAGGTGTGAAAAATGCGAGGAGCAAAAGAAAAAAAAAAGACCAGGAGCATGAAAAGGTGTGAAAAATGCGAGGAGCAAAAAAAAAAAAAGAAAGACCAGGAGCATGAAATGGTGTGAAAAATGCGAGGAGCAAAAGAAAAAAAAAAGACCAGGAGCATGAAGAGGTGTGAAAAATGCGAGGAGCATGAAAAGGTGTGAAAAATGCGAGGAGCAAAAAAAAAAAAAAAAAAAGAAAGACCAGGAGCATGAAAAGGTGTGAAAAATGCGAGGAGCAAAAAAAAAAAAAAAAAGACCAGGAGGATGAAAAGGTGTGAAAAATGCGAGGAGAAAAAAAAAAAAAAGACCAGGAGCATGAAAAGGTGTGAAAAATGCGAGGAGCAAAAAAAAAAAAAAGAAAGAAAGAAAGACCAGGAGCATGAAAAGGTGTGAAAAATGCGAGGAGCAAAAAAAAAAAAAAAAAAAAAAAAAAAAACCAGGAACATGAAAAGGTGTGAAAAATGCGAGGAGCAAAAAAAAAAAAAAAGAAAGACCAGGAGCATGAAAAGGTGTGAAAAATGCGAGGAGCAAAAAAAAAAAAGAAAGACCAGGAGCATGAAAAAGTGTGAAAAATGCGAGGAGCAAAAAAAAAAAAAAAAAGAACAGGAGCATGAAAAGGTGTGAAAAAAGCGAGGAGCAAAAAAAAAAAAAAAAGAGACCAGAAGCATGAAAAGGTGAGAAAAATGCGAGGAGCAAAAAAAAAAAAAAAAAGAAAAGAGACCAGGAGCATGAAAAGGTGTGAAAAATGCGAGGAGCAAAAAAAAAAAAAAAAAAAGAAAGAACAGGAGCATGAAAAGGTGTGAAAAATGCGAGGAGCAAAAGAAAAAAAAAAGACCAGGAGCATGAAAAGATGTGAAAAATGCGAGGAGCAAAAAAAAAAAAAGAAAGACCAGGAGCATGAAAAGGTGTGAAAAATGCGACGAGCATGAAAAGTTGTGAAAAATGCGAGGAGCATGAAGAGGTGTGAAAAATGCGAGGAGCATGAAAAGATGTGAAAAATTCGAGGAGCAAAAAAAAAAAAAAGACCAGGAGCATGAAAAGGTGTGAAAAATGTGAGGAGCAAAAAAAAAAAAAAGAAAGAAAGACCAGGAGCATGAAAAGGTGTGAAAAATGCGAGGAGCAAAAAAAAAAAAAGAAAGACCAGGAGCATGAAAACGTGTGAAAAATGCGAGGAGCAAAAAAAAAAAAAAAAAAAGACAAGGAACATGAAAAGGTGTGAAAAATGCGAGGAGCAAAAAAAAAAAAAGAAAGACCAGGAGCATTAAAAGGTGTGAAAAATGCGAGGAGCAAAAAAAAAAAAGAAAGACCAGGAGCATGAAAAGGTGTGAAAAATGCGAGGAGCAAAAAAAAAAAAAAAAGACCAGAAGCATGAAAAGGTGTGAAAAATGCGAGGAGCAAAAAAAAAAAAAAAAGAGACCAGAAGCATGAAAAGGTGTGAAAAATGCGAGGAGCAAAAAAAAAAAAAAAGAAGAATAGAGACCAGAAGCATGAAAAGGTTTGAAAATGCGAGGAGCAAAAAAAAAAAAAAAAAAAAGAAAGACCAGGAGCATGAAAAGGTGTGAAAAATGCGAGGAGCAAAAGAAAAAAAAAAGACCAGGAGCATAAAAAGGTGTGAAAAATGCGAGGAGCAAAAAAAAAAAAAGAAAGACCAGGAGCATGAAAAGGGGTGAAAATTGCGACGAGCATGAAAAGTTGTGAAAAATGCGAGGAGCATGAAGATGTGTGAAAAATGCGAGGAGCATGAAAAGATGTGAAAAATTCGAGGAGCAAAAAAAAAAAAAAGACCAGGAGCATGAAAAGGTGTGAAAAATGCGACAAGCATGAAAAGTTGTGAAAAATGCGAGGAGCATGAAGAGGTGTGAAAAATGCGAGGAGCATGAAAAGGTGTGAAAAATTCGAGGAGCAAAAAAAAAAAAAAAAAAAAGACCAGGAGCATGAAAAGGTGTGAAAAATGCGAGGAGCATGAAAAGGTGTGAAAAATGCAAGGAGCATGAAAAGGTGTGAAAAATGTGAGGAGCAAAAAAAAAAAAATAGAAAGAAAGACCAGGAGCATGAAAAGGTGTGAAAAATGCGAGGAGCAAAAAAAAAAAAAAGAAAGACCAGGAGCATGAAAAGCTGTGAAAAATGCGAGGAGCAAAAGAAAAAAAAAAGACCAGGAGCATGAAAAGGTGTGAAAAATGCGACGAGCATGAAAAGTCGTGAAAAATGCGAGGAGCATGAAGAGGTGTGAAAAATGCGAGGAGCATGAAAAGGTGTGAAAAATTCGAGGAGCAAAAAAAAAAAAAAAAAAAAAAGACCAGGAGCATGAAAAGGTGTGAAAAATGCGAGGAGCAAAAAAAAAAAAAGAAAGACCAGGAGCATGAAAAGGTGTGAAAAATGCAATCAGCATTAAAGGTGTGAAAAATGCGAGGAGCATGAAAAGTTGTGAAAAATGCAAGGAGCATGAAAAGGTGTGAAAAATGCGAGGAGCAAAAAAGAAAAAAAAAGAAAGAAAGAAAGACCAGGAGCATGAAAAGGTGTGAAAAATTCGAGGAGCAAAAAAAAAAAAAAAAAAGAAAGACCAGGAGCATGAAAAGGTGTGAAAAATGCGAGGAGCAAAAAAAAAAAAAGAAAGACCAGGAGCATGAAAAGGTGTGAAAAATGCGAGGAGCAAAAAAAAAAAAAGAAAGACCAGGAGCATGAAAAGGTGTGAAAAATGCGAGGAGCAAAAAAAAAAAAAGAAAGACCAGGAGCATGAAAAAGTGTGAAAAATGCAATCAGCATGAAAAGGTGTGAAAAATGCGAGGAGCATGAAAAGTTGTGAAAAATGCAAGGAGCATGAAAAGGTGTGAAAAATGCGAGGAGCAAAAAAGAAAAAAAAAAAAAGAAAGAAAGACCAGGAGCATGAAAAGGTGTGAAAAATGCGAGGAGCAAAAATAAAAAAAAAGAAAGACCAGGAGCATGAAAAGGTGTGAAAAATGCGAGGAGCAAAAGAAAAAAAAAAAGACCAGGAGCATGAAAAGGTGTGAAAAACGCGAGGAGCAAAAAAAAAAAAAAAGAAAGACCAGAAGCATGAAAAGGTGTGAAAAATGCAATCAGCATGAAAAGGTGTGAAAAATGCGAGGAGCATGAAAAGTTGTGAAAAATGCAAGGAGCATGAAAAGGTGTGAAAAATGCGAGGAGCAAAAAAAAAAAAAGAAAGACCAGGAGCATGAAAAGGTGTGAAAAATGCGAGGAGCAAAAAAAAAAAACGAAAGACCAGGAGCATGAAAAAGTGTGAAAAATGCAATCAGCATGAAAAGGTGTGAAAAATGCGAGGAGCATGAAAAGTTGTGAAAAATGCAAGGAGCATGAAAAGGTGTGAAAAATGCGAGGAGCAAAAAAGAAAAAAAAAGAAAGAAAGAAAGACCAGGAGCATGAAAAGGTGTGAAAAATGCGAGGAGCAAAAATAAAAAAAAAGAAAGACCAGGAGCATGAAAAGGTGTGAAAAATGCGAGGAGCAAAAGAAAAAAAAAAAGACCAGGAGCATGAAAAGGTGTGAAAAACGCGAGGAGCAAAAAAAAAAAAAAGAAAGACCAGAAGCATGAAAAGGTGTGAAAAATGCGACGAGCATGAAAAGTTGTGAAAAATGCGAGGAGCATGAAGAGGTGTGAAAAATGCGAGGAGCATGAAAAGATGTGAAAAATTCGAGGAGCAAAAAAAAGAAAAAAAAAGAAAGACCAGGAGCATGAAAAGGTGTGAAAAATGCGGGGAGCAAAAAAAAAAAAAAGAAAGACCAGGAGCATGAAAAGGTGTGAAAAATGCGAGGAGCAAAAAAAAAAAAAAAAAAAAGAAAGACCAGGAGCATGAAAAGGTGTGAAAAATGCGAGGAGCAAAAGAAAAAAAAAAGACCAGGAGCATGAAAAGGTGTGAAAAATGCGAGGAGCAAAAAAAAAAAAAGAAAGACCAGGAGCATGAAAAGGTGTGAAAAATGCGAGGAGCAAAAGAAAAAAAAAAGACCAGGAGCATGAAGAGGTGTGAAAAATGCGAGGAGCATGAAAAGGTGTGAAAAATGCAAGTAGCAAAAAAAAAAAAAAAAAAAGAAAGACCAGGAGCATGAAAAGGTGTGAAAAATGCGAGGAGCATGAAAAGGTGTGAAAAATGCAAGGACCATGAAAAGGTGTGAAAAATGTGAGGAGCAAAAAAAAAAAAATAGAAAGAATGACCAGGAGCATGAAAAGGTGTGAAAAATGCGAGGAGCAAAAAAAAAAAAAAAGAAAGACCAGGAGCATGAAAAGGTGTGAAAAATGCGAGGAGCAAAAGAAAAAAAAAAGACCAGGAGCATGAAAAGTTGTGAAAAACGCGAGGAGCAAAAAAAAAAAAAAAGAAAGACCAGGAGCATGAAAAGGTGTGAAAAATGCGGGGAGCAAAAAAAAAAAAAAAGAAAGACCAGCAGCATGAAAAGGTGTGAAAAATGCGACGAGCATGAAAAGTTGTGAAAAATGCGAGGAGCATGAAGAGGTGTGAAAAGTGCGAGGAGCATGAAAAGGTGTGAAAAATTCGAGGAGCAAAAAAAAAAAAAAAAAGACCAGGAGCATGAAAAGGTGTGAAAAATTCGAGGAGCAAAAAAAAAAAAAAAAAAAAAACACCAGGAGCATGAAAAGGTGTGAAAAATGCGAGGAGCAAAAAAAAAAAAAGAAAGACCAGGAGCATGAAAAGGTGTGAAAAATGCAAGGAGCATGAAAAGGTGTAAAAAATGCGAGGAGCAAAAAAAAAAAAAAAAGAAAGAAAGACCAGGAGCATGAAAAGGTGTGAAAAACGCGAGGAGCAAAAGAAAAAAAAAAGACCAGGAGCATGAAAAGGTGTGAAAAATGCGAGGAGCAAAAAAAAAAAAAGAAAGACCAGGAGCATGAAAAGGTGTGAAAAATGCGAGGAAAAAAAAAAAAAAAGACCAGGAGCATGAAAAGGTGTGAAAAATGCGAGGAGCAAAAAAAAAAAAAAAAAGACCAGGAGCATGAAAAGGTGTGAAAAATGCGAGGAGAAAAAAAAAAAAAAGACCAGGAGCATGAAAAGGTGTGAAAAATGCGAGGAGCAAAAAAAAAAAAAAAGAAAGAAAGAAAGACCAGGAGCATGAAAAGGTGTGAAAAATGCGAGGAGCAAAAAAAAAAAAAAAAAAAGAAAGACCAGGAGCATGAAAAGGTGTGAAAAATGCGAGGAGCAAAAAAAAAAAAAGAAAGACCAGGAGCATGAAAACGTGTGAAAAATGCGAGGAGCAAAAAAAAAAAAAAAAAAAAAAAAAACCAGGAACATGAAAAGGTGTGAAAAATGCGAGGAGCAAAAAAAAAAAAAGAAAGACCAGGAGCATGAAAAGGTGTGAAAAATGCGAGGAGCAAAAAAAAAAAAGAAAGACCAGGAGCATGAAAAGGTGTGAAAAATGCGAGGAGCAAAAAAAAAAAAAAAAGACCAGGAGCATGAAAAGGTGTGAAAAATGCGAGGAGCAAAAAAAAAAAAAAAAGAGACCAGAAGCATGAAAAGGTGAGAAAAATGCGAGGAGCAAAAAAAAAAAAAAAAAGAAAAGAGACCAGGAGCATGAAAAGGTGTGAAAAATGCGAGGAGCAAAAAAAAAAAAAAAAAAAGAAAGACCAGGAGCATGAAAAGGTGTGAAAAATGCGAGGAGCAAAAGAAAAAAAAAAGACCAGGAGCATGAAAAGATGTGAAAAATGCGAGGAGCAAAAAAAAAAAAAGAAAGACCAGGAGCATGAAAAGGTGTGAAAAATGCGACGAGCATGAAAAGTTGTGAAAAATGCGAGGAGCATGAAGAGGTGTGAAAAATGCGAGGAGCATGAAAAGATGTGAAAAATTCGAGGAGCAAAAAAAAAAAAAAGACCAGGAGCATGAAAAGGTGTGAAAAATGCGAGGAGCAAAAAAAAAAAAAAGAAAGAAAGACCAGGAGCATGAAAAGGTGTGAAAAATGCGAGGAGCAAAAAAAAAAAAAGAAAGACCAGGAGCATGAAAACGTGTGAAAAATGCGAGGAGCAAAAAAAAAAAAAAAAAAGACCAGGAACATGAAAAGGTGTGAAAAATGCGAGGAGCAAAAAAAAAAAAAGAAAGACCAGGAGCATGAAAAGGTGTGAAAAATGCGAGGAGCAAAAAAAAAAAAGAAAGACCAGGAGCATGAAAAGGTGTGAAAAATGCGAGGAGCAAAAAAAAAAAAAAAAGACCAGAAGCATGAAAAGGTGTGAAAAATGCGAGGAGCAAAAAAAAAAAAAAAAAAGACCAGAAGCATGAAAAGGTGTAAAAAATGCGAGGAGCAAAAAAAAAAAAAAAGAAGAAAAGAGACCAGAAGCATGAAAAGGTTTGAAAATGCGAGGAGCAAAAAAAAAAAAAAAAAAAGAAAGACCAGGAGCATGAAAAGGTGTGAAAAATGCGAGGAGCAAAAGAAAAAAAAAAGACCAGGAGCAAGAAAAGGTGTGAAAAATGCGAGGAGCAAAAAAAAAAAAAGAAAGACCAGGAGCATGAAAAGGGGTGAAAATTGCGACGAGCATGAAAAGTTGTGAAAAATGCGAGGAGCATGAAGATGTGTGAAAAATGCGAGGAGCATGAAAAGATGTGAAAAATTCGAGGAGCAAAAAAAAAAAAAAGACCAGGAGCATGAAAAGGTGTGAAAAATGCGACGAGCATGAAAAGTTGTGAAAAATGCGAGGAGCATGAAGAGGTGTGAAAAATGCGCGGAGCATGAAAAGGTGTGAAAAATTCGAGGAGCAAAAAAAAAAAAAAAAAAAAGACCAGGAGCATGAAAAGGTGTGAAAAATGCGAGGAGCAAAAAAAAAAAAATAAAAAGAAAGACCAGGAGCATGAAAAGGTGTGAAAAATGCGAGGAGCAAAAGAAAAAAAAAAGACCAGGAGCATGAAAAGGTGTGAAAAATGCGAGGAGCAAAAAAAAAAAAAGAAAGACCAGGAGCATGAAAAGGTGTGAAAAATGCGAGGAGCAAAAGAAAAAAAAAAGACCAGGAGCATGAAGAGGTGTGAAAAATGCGAGGAGCATGAAAAGGTGTGAAAAATGCAACGAGCATGAAAAGGTGTGAAAAATGTGAGGAGCAAAAAAAAAAAATAGAAAGAAAGACCAGGAGCATGAAAAGGTGTGAAAAATGCGAGGAGCAAAAAAAAAAAAAGAAAGACCAGGAGCATGAAAAGGTGTGAAAAATGCGAGGAGCAAAAGAAAAAAAAAAGACCAGGAGCATGAAAAGGTGTGAAAAATGCGACGAGCATGAAAAGTCGTGAAAAATGCGAGGAGCATGAAGAGGTGTGAAAAATGCGAGGAGCATGAAAAGGTGTGAAAAATTCGAGGAGCAAAAAAAAAAAAAAAAAAAAAGACCAGGAGCATGAAAAGGTGTGAAAAATGCGAGGAGCAAAAAAAAAAAAAGAAAGACCAGGAGCATGAAAAGGTGTGAAAAATGCAATCAGCATTAAAGGTGTGAAAAATGCGAGGAGCATGAAAAGTTGTGAAAAATTCAAGGAGCACGAAAAGGTGTGAAAAATGCGAGGAGCAAAAAAGAAAAAAAAAGAAAGAAAGAAAGACCAGGAGCATGAAAAGGTGTGAAAAATTCGAGGAGCAAAAAAAAAAAAAAAAAAGAAAGACCAGGAGCATGAAAAGGTGTGAAAAATGCGAGGAGCAAAAAAAAAAAAAGAAAGACCAGGAGCATGAAAAGGTGTGAAAAATGCGAGGAGCAAAAAAAAAAAAAGAAAGACCAGGAGCATGAAAAGGTGTGAAAAATGCGAGGAGCAAAAAAAAAAAAAGAAAGACCAGGAGCATGAAAAAGTGTGAAAAATGCAATCAGCATGAAAAGGTGTGAAAAATGCGAGGAGCATGAAAAGTTGTGAAAAATGCAAGGAGCATGAAAAGGTGTGAAAAATGCGAGGAGCAAAAAAGAAAAAAAAAGAAAGAAAGAAAGACCAGGAGCATGAAAAGGTGTGAAAAATGCGAGGAGCAAAAATAAAAAAAAAGAAAGACCAGGAGCATGAAAAGGTGTGAAAAATGCGAGGAGCAAAAGAAAAAAAAAAAGACCAGGAGCATGAAAAGGTGTGAAAAACGCGAGGAGCAAAAAAAAAAAAAAGAAAGACCAGAAGCATGAAAAGGTGTGAAAAATGCGACGAGCATGAAAAGTTGTGAAAAATGCGAGGAGCATGAAGAGGTGTGAAAAATGCGAGGAGCATGAAAAGATGTGAAAAATTCGAGGAGCAAAAAAAAGAAAAAAAAAGAAAGACCAGGAGCATGAAAAGGTGTGAAAAATGCGGGGAGCAAAAAAAAAAAAAAGAAAGACCAGGAGCATGAAAAGGTGTGAAAAATGCGAGGAGCAAAAAAAAAAAAAAAAAAAAGAAAGACCAGGAGCATGAAAAGGTGTGAAAAATGCGAGGAGCAAAAGAAAAAAAAAAGACCAGGAGCATGAAAAGGTGTGAAAAATGCGAGGAGCAAAAAAAAAAAAAAAAAAAGAAAGACCAGGAGCATGAAAAGGTGTGAAAAATGCGAGGAGCAAAAAAAAAAAAAGAAAGACCAGGAGCATGAAAAGGTGTGAAAAATGCGAGGAGCAAAAAAAAAAAAAAAAAAACAAAAACCAGGAACATGAAAAGGTGAGAAAAATGCGAGGAACAAAAAAAAAAAAAGAAAGACCAGGAGCATGAAAAGGTGTGAAAAATGCGAGGAGCAAAAAAAAAAAAGAAAGACCAGGAGCATGAAAAGGTGTGAAAAATGCGAGGAGCAAAAAAAAAAAAAGAAAGACCAGGAGCATGAAAAGGTGTGAAAAATGCGAGGAGCAAAAAAAAAAAAGAAAGACCAGGAGCATGAAAAGGTGTGAAAAATGCGAGGAGCAAAAAAAAAAAAAAAAGACCAGGAGCATGAAAAGGTGTGAAAAATGCGAGGAGCAAAAAAAAAAAAAAAAAGAGACCAGAAGCATGAAAAGGTGTGAAAAATGCGAGGAGCAAAAAAAAAAAAAAAAAGAAAAGAGACCAGGAGCATGAAAAGGTTTGAAAAATGCGAGGAGCAAAAAAAAAAAAAAAAAAAAGAAAGACCAGGAGCATGAAAAGGTGTGAAAAATGCGAGGAGCAAAAGAAAAAAAAAAGACCAGGAGCATGAAAAGATGTGAAAAATGCGAGGAGCAAAAAAAAAAAAGAAAGACCAGGAGCATGAAAAGGTGTGAAAAATGCGACGAGCATGAAAAGTTGTGAAAAATGCGAGGAGCATGAAGAGGTGTGAAAAATGCGAGGAGCATGAAAAGGTGTGAAAAATGCGAGGAGCAAAAAAAAAAAAAAGAAAGAAAGACCAGGAGCATGAAAAGGTGTGAAAAATGCGAGGAGCAAAAAAAAAAAAGAAAGACCAGGAGCATGAAAAGGTGTGAAAAATGCGAGGAGAAAAAAAAAAAAAAAAAAAAAAAAAGACCAGGAACATGAAAAGGTGTGAAAAATGCGAGGAGCAAAAAAAAAAAAAGAAAGACCAGGAGCATGAAAAGGTGTGAAAAATGCGAGGAGCAAAAAAAAAAAAGAAAGACCAGGAGCATGAAAAGGTGTGAAAAATGCGAGGAGCAAAAAAAAAAAAAAAAGACCAGGAGCATGAAAAGGTGTGAAAAATGCGAGGAGCAAAAAAAAAAAAAAAAGAGACCAGAAGCATGAAAAGGTGTGAAAAATGCGAGGAGCAAAAAAAAAAAAAAGAAGAAAAGAGACCAGAAGCATGAAAAGGTTTGAAAAATGCGAGGAGCAAAAAAAAAAAAAAAGAAAGACCAGGAGCATGAAAAGGTGTGAAAAATGCGAGGAGCAAAAGAAAAAAAAAAGACCAGGAGCATGAAAAGGTGTGAAAAATGCGAGGAGCAAAAAAAAAAAAAGAAAGACCAGGAGCATGAAAAGGGGTGAAAAATGCGACGAGCATGAAAAGTTGTGAAAAATGCGAGGAGCATGAAGATGTGTGAAAAATGCGAGGAGCATGAAAAGATGTGAAAAATTCGAGGAGCAAAAAAAAAAAAAAGACCAGGAGCATGAAAAGGTGTGAAAAATGCGACGAGCATGAAAAGTTGTGAAAAATGCGAGGAGCATGAAGAGGTGTGAAAAATGCGAGGAGCATGAAAAGGTGTGAAAAATTCGAGGAGCAAAAAAAAAAAAAAAAAAGACCAGGAGCATGAAAAGGTGTGAAAAATGCGAGGAGCAAAAAAAAAAAAAAAAAAAAGAAAGACCAGGAGCATGAAAAGGTGTGAAAAATGCGAGGAGCAAAAGAAAAAAAAAAGACCAGGAGCATGAAAAGGTGTGAAAAATGCGAGGAGCAAAAAAAAAAAAAGAAAGACCAGGAGCATGAAAAGGTGTGAAAAATGCGAGGAGCAAAAGAAAAAAAAAAGACCAGGAGCATGAAGAGGTGTGAAAAATGCGAGGAGCATGAAAAGGTGTGAAAAATGCAAGGAGCATGAAAAGGTGTGAAAAATGTGAGGAGCAAAAAAAAAAAAAATAGAAAGAAAGACCAGGAGCATGAAAAGGTGTGAAAAATGCGAGGAGCAAAAAAAAAAAAAAAGAAAGACCAGGAGCATGAAAAGGTGTGAAAAATGCGAGGAGCAAAAGAAAAAAAAAAGACCAGGAGCATGAAAAGGTGTGAAAAATGCGACGAGCATGAAAAGTCGTGAAAAATGCGAGGAGCATGAAGAGGTGTGAAAAATGCGAGGAGCAAAAAAAAAAAAAAAAGACCAGGAGCATGAAAAGGTGTGAAAAATGCGAGGAGCAAAAAAAAAAAAAAAAAGAGACCAGAAGCATGAAAAGGTGTGAAAAATGCGAGGAGCAAAAAAAAAAAAGAAGAAAAGAGACCAGAAGCATGAAAAGGTGTGAAAAACGCGAGGAGCAAAAAAAAAAAGAAAGAAAGACCAGGAGCATGAAAAGGTGTGAAAAATGCAGGGAGAAAAAAAAAAAAAAGAAAGACCAGGAGCATGAAAAGGTGTGAAAAATGCGACGAGCATGAAAAGTTGTGAAAAATGCGAGGAGCATGAAGAGGTGTGAAAAGTGCGAGGAGCATGAAAAGGTGTGAAAAATTCGAGGAGCAAAAAAAAAAAAAAAAAGACCAGGAGCATGAAAAGGTGTGAAAAATTCGAGGAGGAAAAAAAAAAAAAAAAAAAAAACACCAGGAGCATGAAAAGGTGTGAAAAATGCGAGGAGCAAAAAAAAAAAAAGAAAGACCAGGAGCATGAAAAGGAGTGAAAAATGCAAGGAGCATGAAAAGGTGTGAAAAATGGGAGGAGCATGAAAAGTTGTGAAAAATGCAAGGAGCATGAAAAGGTGTGAAAAATGCGAGGAGCAAAAAAAAAAAAAAAGACCAGGAGCATGAAAAGGTGTGAAAAATGCGACGAGCATGAAAAGTCGTGAAAAATGCGAGGAGCATGAAGAGGTGTGAAAAATTCGAGGAGCAAAAAAAAAAAAAAAAAAAAAGACCAGGAGCATGAAAAGGTGTGAAAAATTCGAGGAGCAAAAAAAAAAAAAGAAAGACCAGGAGCATGAAAAGGTGTGAAAAATGCAATCAGCATGAAAAGGTGTGAAAAATGCGAGGAGCATGAAAAGTTGTGAAAAATGCAAGGAGCATGAAAAGGTGTGAAAAATGCGAGGAGC
The DNA here is from genome assembly GCF_910594005.1 of Cervus elaphus. NCBI lineage: Eukaryota > Metazoa > Chordata > Mammalia > Artiodactyla > Cervidae > Cervus > Cervus elaphus. The sequence continues at coordinate 281,231 of NW_025316712.1, read as the reverse complement.
AAAAAAGAAAAAAAAAGAAAGAAAGAAAGACCAGGAGCATGAAAAGGTGTGAAAAATGCGAGGAGCAAAAAAAAAAAAAAAAAAGAAAGACCAGGAGCATGAAAAGGTGTGAAAAATGCGAGGAGCAAAAAAAAAAAAAAAAAAAAGAAAGACCAGGAGCATGAAAAGGTGTGAAAAATGCGAGGAGCAAAAGAAAAAAAAAAGACCAGGAGCATGAAAAGGTGTGAAAAATGCGAGGAGCAAAAAAAAAAAAAGAAAGACCAGGAGCATGAAAAGGTGTGAAAAATGCGAGGAGCAAAAAAAAAAAAAAAAAAGAAAGACCAGGAGCATGAAAAGGTGTGAAAAATGCGAGGAGCAAAAAAAAAAAAAGAAAGACCAGGAGCATGAAAAGGTGTGAAAAATGCGAGGAAAAAAAAAAAAAAAAGACCAGGAGCATGAAAAGGTGTGAAAAATGCGAGGAGCAAAAAAAAAAAAAGACCAGGAGCATGAAAAGGTGTGAAAAATGCGAGGAGCAAAAAAAAAAAAAGAAAGACCAGGAGCATGAAAAGGTGTGAAAAATGCGACGAGCATGAAAAGTTGTGAAAAATGCGAGGAGCATGAAGACGTGTGAAAAATGCGAGGAGGATGAAAAGGTGTGAAAAATTTGAGGAGCAAAAAAAAAAAAAAACCAGGAGCATGAAAAGGTGTGAAAAATGCGAGGATCAAAAAAAAAAAAAAGACCAGGAGCATGAAAAGGTGTGAAAAATGCGAGGAGCAAAAAAAAAAAAAAGACCAGGAGCATGAAAAGGTGTGAAAAATGCGTGGAGCAAAAAAAAAAAAAAAGACCAGGAGCATGAAAAGGTGTGAAAAATGCGACGAGCATGAAAAGTTGTGAAAAATGCGAGGAGCATGAAGAGGTGTGAAAAATGCGAGGAGCATGAAAAGGTGTGAAAAATTCGAGGAGCAAAAAAAAAAAAAAAAAAAGACCAGGAGCATGAAAAGGTGTGAAAAATGCGAGGAGCAAAAAAAAAAAAAGAAAGACCAGGAGCATGAAAAGGTGTGAAAAATGCGAGGAGCAAAAAAAAAAAAAAACCAGGAGCAAGAAAAGGTGTGAGAAATGCCAGGAGCAAAAAAACCAAAAAAAAAAAGATCAGGAGCATGAAAAGGTGTGAAAAATGCGAGAGGAAAAAAAAAAAAAGACCAGGAGCATGAAAAGGTGTGAAAAATGCGAGGAGCAAAAAAAAAAAAAAAAAAGAAAGACCAGGAGCATGAAAAGGTGTGAAAAATGCGAGGAGCAAAAAAAAAAAAAAAAAAAGAAAGACCAGGAGCATGAAAAGGGGTGAAAAATGCGAGGAGCAAAAAAAAAAAAAAAAAAAAAAAAGACCAGGAACATGAAAAGGTGTGAAAAAAGCGAGGAGCAAAAGAAAAAAAAAAGACCAGGAACATGAAAAGGTGTGAAAAATGCGACGAGCAAAAAAAAAAAAAGAAAGACCAGGAGCATGAAAAGGTGTGAAAAATGCGAGGAGCAAAAAAAAAAAAAAAAAAGAAAGACCAGGAGCATGAAAAGGTGTGAAAAATGCGAGGAGCAAAAAAAAAAAAAGAAAAACCAGGAAGAAGAAAAGGGGGGAAAAAAGCGAGGAAAAAAAAAAAAAAAAAAAAAAAAAGACCAGGAGCATGAAAAGGTGTGAAAAATGCGAGGAGCAAAAGAAAAAAAAAAGACCAGGAGCATGAAAAGGTGTGAAAAATGCGACGAGCATGAAAAGTTGTGAAAAATGCGAGGAGCATGAAGAGGTGTGAAAAATGCGAGGAGCATGAAAAGGTGTGAAAAAATCGAGGAGCAAAAAAAAAAAAAAAAAGACCAGGAGCAGGAAAAGGTGTGAAAAATTCGAGGAGGAAAAAAAAAAAAAAAAAAAAAACACCAGGAGCATGAAAAGGTGTGAAAAATGCGAGGAGCAAAAAAAAAAAAAGAAAGACCAGGAGCATGAAAAGGTGTGAAAAATGCAAGGAGCATGAAAAGGTGTGAAAAATGGGAGGAGCATGAAAAGTTGTGAAAAATGCAAGGAGCATGAAAAGGTGTGAAAAATGCGAGGAGCAAAAAAAAAAAAAAAAGACCAGGAGCATGAAAAGGTGTGAAAAATGCGACGAGCATGAAAAGTCGTGAAAAATGCGAGGAGCATGAAGAGGTGTGAAAAATTCGAGGAGCAAAAAAAAAAAAAAAAAAAAAGACCAGGAGCATGAAAAGGTGTGAAAAATTCGAGGAGCAAAAAAAAAAAAAGAAAGACCAGGAGCATGAAAAGGTGTGAAAAATGCAATCAGCATGAAAAGGTGTGAAAAATGCGAGGAGCATGAAAAGTTGTGAAAAATGCAAGGAGCAAGAAAAGGTGTGAAAAATGCGAGGAGCAAAAAAGAAAAAAAAAGAAAGAAAGAAAGACCAGGAGCATGAAAAGGTGTGAAAAATGCGAGGAGCAAAAAAAAAAAAAAAAAAGAAAGACCAGGAGCATGAAAAGGTGTGAAAAATGCGAGGAGCAAAAAAAAAAAAAAAAAAAAAGAAAGACCAGGAGCATGAAAAGGTGTGAAAAATGCGAGGAGCAAAAGAAAAAAAAAAGACCAGGAGCATGAAAAGGTGTGAAAAATGCGAGGAGCAAAAAAAAAAAAAGAAAGACCAGGAGCATGAAAAGGTGTGAAAAATGCGAGGAGCAAAAAAAAAAAAAAAAAAGAAAGACCAGGAGCATGAAAAGGTGTGAAAAATGCGAGGAGCAAAAAAAAAAAAAGAAAGACCAGGAGCATGAAAAGGTGTGAAAAATGCGAGGAAAAAAAAAAAAAAAAGACCAGGAGCATGAAAAGGTGTGAAAAATGCGAGGAGCAAAAAAAAAAAAAGACCAGGAGCATGAAAAGGTGTGAAAAATGCGAGGAGCAAAAAAAAAAAAAGAAAGACCAGGAGCATGAAAAGGTGTGAAAAATGCGAGGAGCAAAAAAAAAAAAAGAAAGACCAGGAGCATGAAAAGGTGTGAAAAATGCGACGAGCAAAAAAAAAAAAAAAGCGAGGAGCATGAAAAGGTGTGAAAAATGCGACGAGCATGAAAAGGTGTGAAAAATGCGAGGAGCATGAAGAGGTTTGAAAAATGCGAGGAGCATGAAAAGGTGTGAAAAATGCGAGGAGAAAAAAAAAAAAAAAAAAAAGAAAGACCAGGAGCATGAAAAGGTGTGAAAAATGCGAGGAGCAAAAAAAAAAAGACGAGGAGCATGAAAAGGTGTGAAAAATGCGAGGAGCAAAAAAAAAAAAAGAAAGACCAGGAGCATGAAAAGGTGTGAAAAATGCGAGGAGCAAAAAAAAAAAAAAAAAAAAAAAGAGACCAGGAGCATGAAAAGGTGAGAAAAATGCGAGGAGCAAAAGAAAAAAAAAAGACCAGGAGCATGAAAAGGTGTGAAAAATGCGAGGAGCAAAAAAAAAAAAAGAAAGACCAGGAGCATGAAAAGGTGTGAAAAATGCGACGAGCATGAAAAGTTGTGAAAAATGCGAGGAGCATGAAGACGTGTGAAAAATGCGAGGAGGATGAAAAGGTGTGAAAAATTTGAGGAGCAAAAAAAAAAAAAAACCAGGAGCATGAAAAGGTGTGAAAAATGCGAGGATCAAAAAAAAAAAAAAGACCAGGAGCATGAAAAGGTGTGAAAAATGCGAGGAGCAAAAAAAAAAAAAAGACCAGGAGCATGAAAAGGTGTGAAAAATGCGTGGAGCAAAAAAAAAAAAAAAGACCAGGAGCATGAAAAGGTGTGAAAAATGCGACGAGCATGAAAAGTTGTGAAAAATGCGAGGAGCATGAAGAGGTGTGAAAAATGCGAGGAGCATGAAAAGGTGTGAAAAATTCGAGGAGCAAAAAAAAAAAAAAAAAAAGACCAGGAGCATGAAAAGGTGTGAAAAATGCGAGGAGCAAAAAAAAAAAAAGAAAGACCAGGAGCATGAAAAGGTGTGAAAAATGCGAGGAGCAAAAAAAAAAAAAAAACCAGGAGCATGAAAAGGTGTGAGAAATGCCAGGAGCAAAAAAACCAAAAAAAAAAAGATCAGGAGCATGAAAAGGTGTGAAAAATGCGAGAGGAAAAAAAAAAAAAGACCAGGAGCATGAAAAGGTGTGAAAAATGCGAGGAGCAAAAAAAAAAAAAAAAAAGAAAGACCAGGAGCATGAAAAGGTGTGAAAAATGCGAGGAGCAAAAAAAAAAAAAAAAAAAAGAAAGACCAGGAGCATGAAAAGGTGTGAAAAATGCGAGGAGCAAAAGAAAAAAAAAAGACCAGGAACATGAAAAGGTGTGAAAAATGCGACGAGCAAAAAAAAAAAAAGAAAGACCAGGAGCATGAAAAGGTGTGAAAAATGCGAGGAGCAAAAAAAAAAAAAAAAAAAGAAAGACCAGGAGCATGAAAAGGTGTGAAAAATGCGAGGAGCAAAAAAAAAAAAAGAAAGACCAGGAGCATGAAAAGGTGTGAAAAATGCGAGGAAAAAAAAAAAAAAAAAAAAAAAAAGACCAGGAGCATGAAAAGGTGTGAAAAATGCGAGGAGCAAAAGAAAAAAAAAAGACCAGGAGCATGAAAAGGTGTGAAAAACGCGAGGAGCAAAAAAAAAAAAAAAGAAAGACCAGGAGCATGAAAAGGTGTGAAAAATGCGGGGAGAAAAAAAAAAAAAAGAAAGACCAGGAGCATGAAAAGGTGTGAAAAATGCGACGAGCATGAAAAGTTGTGAAAAATGCGAGGAGCATGAAGAGGTGTGAAAAGTGCGAGGAGCATGAAAAGGTGTGAAAAATTCGAGGAGCAAAAAAAAAAAAAAAAAGACCAGGAGCATGAAAAGGTGTGAAAAATTCGAGGAGGAAAAAAAAAAAAAAAAAAAAAAAACACCAGGAGCATGAAAAGGTGTGAAAAATGCGAGGAGCAAAAAAAAAAAAAGAAAGACCAGGAGCATGAAAAGGAGTGAAAAATGCAAGGAGCATGAAAAGGTGTGAAAAATGGGAGGAGCATGAAAAGTTGTGAAAAATGCAAGGAGCATGAAAAGGTGTGAAAAATGCGAGGAGCAAAAAAAAAAAAAAAGACCAGGAGCATGAAAAGGTGTGAAAAATGCGACGAGCATGAAAAGTCGTGAAAAATGCGAGGAGCATGAAGAGGTGTGAAAAATTCGAGGAGCAAAAAAAAAAAAAAAAAAAAAGACCAGGAGCATGAAAAGGTGTGAAAAATGGGAGGAGCAAAAAAAAAAAAAGAAAGACCAGGAGCATGAAAAGGTGTGAAAAATGCAATCAGCATGAAAAGGTGTGAAAAATGCGAGGAGCATGAAAAGTTGTGAAAAATGCGAGGAGCATGAAAAGGTGTGAAAAATGCGAGGAGCAAAAAAGAAAAAAAAAGAAAGAAAGAAAGACCAGGAGCATGAAAAGGTGTGAAAAATGCGAGGAGCAAAAAAAAAAAAAAAAAAAGAAAGACCAGGAGCATGAAAAGGTGTGAAAAATGCGAGGAGCAAAAAAAAAAAAAAAAAAAAGAAAGACCAGGAGCATGAAAATGTGTGAAAAATGCGAGGAGCAAAAGAAAAAAAAAAGACCAGGAGCATGAAAAGGTGTGAAAAATGCGAGGAGCAAAAAAAAAAAAAGAAAGACCAGGAGCATGAAAAGGTGTGAAAAATGCGAGGAGCAAAAAAAAAAAAAAAAAAGAAAGACCAGGAGCATGAAAAGGTGTGAAAAATGCGAGGAGCAAAAAAAAAAAAAGAAAGACCAGGAGCATGAAAAGGTGTGAAAAATGCGAGGAGCAAAAAAAAAAAAAGACCAGGAGCATGAAAAGGTGTGAAAAATGCGAGGAGCAAAAAAAAAAAAAGAAAGACCAGGAGCATGAAAAGGTGTGAAAAATGCGAGGAGCAAAAAAAAAAAAAGAAAGACCAGGAGCATGAAAAGGTGTGAAAAATGCGAGGAGCAAAAAAAAAAAAAAAAGACCAGGAGCATGAAAAGGTGTGAAAAATGCGACGAGCATGAAAAGTTGTGAAAAATGCGAGGAGCATGAAGAGGTTTGAAAAATGCGAGGAGCATGAAAAGGTGTGAAAAATGCGAGGAGCAAAAAAAAAAAAACAAAAAGAAAGACCAGGAGCATGAAAAGGTGTGAAAAATGCGAGGAGCAAAAAAAAAAGACGAGGAGCATGAAAAGGGGTGAAAAATGCGAGGAGCAAAAAAAAAAAAAGAAAGACCAGGAGAATGAAAAGGTGTGAAAAATGCGAGGAGCAAAAAAAAAAAAAAAAAGAGACCAGGAGCATGAAAAGGTGTGAAAAATGCGAGGAGCAAAAGAAAAAAAAAAGACCAGGAGCATGAAAAGGTGTGAAAAATGCGAGGAGCAAAAAAAAAAAAAGAAAGACCAGGAGCATGAAAAGGTGTGAAAAATGCGACGAGCATGAAAAGTTGTGAAAAATGCGAGGAGCATGAAGACGTGTGAAAAATGCGAGGAGGATGAAAAGGTGTGAAAAATTTGAGGAGCAAAAAAAAAAAAAAACCAGGAGCATGAAAAGGTGTGAAAAATGCGAGGATCAAAAAAAAAAAAAAGACCAGGAGCATGAAAAGGTGTGAAAAATGCGAGGAGCAAAAAAAAAAAAAAGACCAGGAGCATGAAAAGGTGTGAAAAATGCGACGAGCATGAAAAGTTGTGAAAAATGCGAGGAGCATGAAGAGGTGTGAAAAATGCGAGGAGCATGAAAAGGTGTGAAAAATTCGAGGAGCAAAAAAAAAAAAAAAAAAAGAACAGGAGCATGAAAAGGTGTGAAAAATGCGAGGAGCAAAAAAAAAAAAAGAAAGACCAGGAGCATGAAAAGGTGTGAAAAATGCGACGAGCATGAAAAGTTGTAAAAAATGCGAGGAGCATGAAGAGGTGTGAAAAATGCGAGGAGGATGAAAAGGTGTGAAAAATTTGAGGAGCAAAAAAAAAAAAAAACCAGGAGCATGAAAAGGTGTGAAAAATGCGAGGAGCAAAAAAACCAAAAAAAAAAAGATCAGGAGCATGAAAAGGTGTGAAAAATGCGAGGAGAAAAAAAAAAAAGACCAGGAGCATGAAAAGGTGTGAAAAATGCGAGGAGCAAAAAAAAAAAAAAAAAAAAAAGACCAGGAGCATGAAAAGGTGTGAAAAATGCGAGGAGCAAAAAAAAAAAAAGAAAGACCAGGAGCATGAAAAGGTGTGAAAAATGCGACGAGCATGAAAAGTTGTGAAAAATGCGAGGAGCATGAAGAGGTGTGAAAAGTGCGAGGAGCATGAAAAGGTGTGAAAAATTCGAGGAGCAAAAAAAAAAAAAAAAAGACCAGGAGCATGAAAAGGTGTGAAAAATGCGAGGAGCAAAAAAAAAAAAAAAAGAAAGAAAGACCAGGAGCATGAAAAGGGGTGAAAAATGCGAGGAGCAAAAGAAAAAAAAAAGACCAGGAGCATGAAAAGGTGTGAAAAATGCGAGGAGCAAAAAAAAAAAAAGAAAGACCAGGAGCATGAAAAGGTGTGAAAAATGCGAGGAGCAAAAAAAAAAAAAAAAAAAGAAAGACCAGGAGCATGAAAAGGTGTGAAAAATGCGAGGAGCAAAAAAAAAAAAAAGAAAGACCAGGAGCATGAAAAGGTGTGAAAAATGCGAAAAAAAAAAAAAAAAAAAAAAGACCAGGAACATGAAAAGGTGTGAAAAATGCGAGGAGCAAAAAAAAAAAAAGAAAGACCAGGAGCATGAAAAGGTGTAAAAAATCCGAGGAAAAAAAAAAAAAAAGACCAGGAGCATGAAAAGGTGTGAAAAATGAGAGGAACAAAAAAAAAAAAAAAAAGACCAGGAGCATGAAAAGGTGTGAAAAATGCGAGGAGAAAAAAAAAAAAAAGACCAGGAGCATGAAAAGGTGTGAAAAATGCGAGGAGCAAAAAAAAAAAAAAAAGAAAGAAAGAAAGACTAGGAGCATGAAAAGGTGTGAAAAATGCGAGGAGCAAAAAAAAAAAAAAAAAAAGAAAGACCAGGAGCATGAAAAGGTGTGAAAAATGCGAGGAGCAAAAAAAAAAAAAAAAGACCAGGAGCATGAAAAGGTGTGAAAAATGCGAGGAGCAAAAAAAAAAAGAAAGACCAGGAGCATGAAAAGGTGTGAAAAATGCGAGGAGAAAAAAAAAAAAAAAAAAAAAGAAAGACCAGGAGCAAGAAAAGGTGTGAAAAATGCGAGGAGCAAAAAAAAAAAAAAAAAAAAGAAAGACCAGGAGCATGAAAATGTGTGAAAAATGCGAGGAGCAAAAAAAAAAAAAGAAAGACCAGGAGCATGAAAAGGTGTGAAAAATGCGAGGAGCAAAAGAAAAAAAAAAGACCAGGAGCATGAAAAGATGTGAAAAATGCGAGGAAAAAAAAAAAAAAAAAAAAAAGACCAGGAACATGAAAAGGTGTGAAAAATGTGAGGAGCAAAAAAAAAAAAAAAAAAAGAAAGACCAGGAGCATGAAAAGGTGTGAAAAATCCGAGGAAAAAAAAAAAAAAGACCAGGAACATGAAAAGGTGTGAAAAATGCGAGGAACAAAAAAAAAAAAAAAAAAGACCAGGAGCATGAAAAGGTGTGAAAAATGCGAGGAGAAAAAAAAAAAAAAGACCAGGAGCATGAAAAGGTGTGAAAAATGCGAAAAAAAAAAAAAAAAAAAAAAAAGACCAGGAACATGAAAAGGTGTGAAAAATGCGAGGAGCAAAAAAAAAAAAAGAAAGACCAGGAGCATGAAAAGGTGTGAAAAATCCGAGGAAAAAAAAAAAAAAGACCAGGAGCATGAAAAGGTGTGAAAAATGCGAGGAGAAAAAAAAAAAAAAGACCAGGAGCATGAAAAGGTGTGAAAAATGCGAGGAGCAAAAAAAAAAAAAAAAGAAAGAAAGAAAGACTAGGAGCATGAAAAGGTGTGAAAAATGCGAGGAGCAAAAAAAAAAAAAAGAAAGACCAGGAGCATGAAAAGGGGTGAAAAATGCGAGGAGCAAAAAAAAAAAAAAAAAAAAAAAAAACCAGGAACATGAAAAGGTGTGAAAAATGCGAGGAGAAAAAAAAAAAAAAGAAAGACCAGGAGCATGAAAAGGTGTGAAAAATGCGAGGAGCAAAAAAAAAAAGAAAGACCAGGAGCATGAAAAGGTGTGAAAAATGCGAGGAGCAAAAAAAAAAAAAAAAAGAACAGGAGCATGAAAAGGTGTGAAAAATGCGAGGAAAAAAAAAAAAAAAAAAAAAAGACCAGGAACATGAAATGGTGTGAAAAATGTGAGGAGCAAAAAAAAAAAAATAGAAAGAAAGACCAGGAGCATGAAAAGGTGTGAAAAATGCGAGGAAAAAAAAAAAAAAAGACCAGGAGCATGAAAAGGTGTGAAAAATGCGAGGAGCAAAAAAAAAAAAAAAAAGACCAGGAGCATGAAAAGGTGTGAAAAATGCGAGGAGAAAAAAAAAAAAAAGACCAGGAGCATGAAAAGGTGTGAAAAATGCGAGGAGCAAAAAAAAAAAAAAAAGAAAGAAAGAAAGACCAGGAGCATGAAAAGGTGTGAAAAATGCGAGGAGCAAAAAAAAAAAAAAAAAAAAGAAAGACCAGGAGCATGAAAAGGTGTGAAAAATGCGAGGAAAAAAAAAAAAAAAAAATAAAGACCAGGAGCATGAAAACGTGTGAAAAATGCGAGGAGCAAAAAAAAAAAAAAAAAAAGAAAGACCAGGAGCATGAAAAGGTGTGAAAAATGCGAGGAGCAAAAGAAAAAAAAAACACCAGGAGCATGAAAAGATGTGAAAAATGCGAGGAGCAAAAAAAAAAAAAAAAGAGACCAGAAGCATGAAAAGGAGTGAAAAAAGCGAGGAAAAAAAAAAAAAAAAAAAGAAAAGAGACCAGGATCATGAAAAGGTTTGAAAAATGCGAGGAGCAAAAAAAAAAAAAAAAAAAGAAAGACCAGGAGCATGAAAAGGTGTGAAAAATGCGAGGAGCAAAAGAAAAAAAAAAGACCAGGAGCATGAAAAGATGTGAAAAATGCGAGGAGCAAAAAAAAAAAAAGAAAGACCAGGAGCATGAAAAGGTGTGAAAAATGCGAGGAGCAAAAGAAAAAAAAAAGACCAGGAGCATGAAAAGATGTGAAAAATGCGAGGAGCAAAAAAAAAAAAAAAAGAGACCAGAAGCATGAAAAGGTGTGAAAAATGCGAGGAAAAAAAAAAAAAAAAAAAGAAAAAAGACCAGGATCATGAAAAGGTTTGAAAAATGCGAGGAGCAAAAAAAAAAAAAAAAAAAAGAAAGACCAGGAGCATGAAAAGGTGTGAAAAATGCGAGGAGCAAAAGAAAAAAAAAAGACCAGGAGCATGAAAAGATGTGAAAAATGCGAGGAGCAAAAAAAAAAAAAGAAAGACCAGGAGCATGAAAAGGTGTGAAAAATGCGAGGAGCAAAAGAAAAAAAAAAGACCAGGAGCATGAAAAGATGTGAAAAATGCGAGGAAAAAAAAAAAAAAAAAAAAAAGACCAGGAACATGAAAAGGTGTGAAAAATGTGAGGAGCAAAAAAAAAAAAAAAAAAGAAAGACCAGGAGCATGAAAAGGTGTAAAAAATCCGAGGAAAAAAAAAAAAAAAGACCAGGAGCATGAAAAGGTGGGAAAAATGCGAGGAACAAAAAAAAAAAAAAAAAGACCAGGAGCATGAAAAGGTGTGAAAAATGCGAGGAGCAAAAAAAAAAAAAAGACCAGGAGCATGAAAAGGTGTGAAAAATGCGAGGAGCAAAAAAAAAAAAAAAAGAAAGAAAGAAAGACTAGGAGCATGAAAAGGTGTGAAAAATGCGAGGAGCAAAAAAAAAAAAAAAAAAAGAAAGACCAGGAGCATGAAAAGGTGTGAAAAATGCGAGGAGCAAAAAAAAAAAAAGAAAGACCAGGAGCATGAAAAGGTGTGAAAAATGCGAGGAGCAAAAAAAAAAAGAAAGACCAGGAGCATGAAAAGGTGTGAAAAATGCGAGGAGCAAAAAAAAAAAAAAAAAAAAGAAAGACCAGGAGCATGAAAATGTGTGAAAAATGCGAGGAGCAAAAAAAAAAAAAGAAAGACCAGGAGCATGAAAAGGTGTGAAAAATGCGAGGAGCAAAAGAAAAAAAAAAGACCAGGAGCATGAAAAGATGTGAAAAATGCGAGGAAAAAAAAAAAAAAAAAAAAAAAGACCAGGAACATGAAAAGGGGGGAAAAATGTGAGGAGAAAAAAAAAAAAAAAAAAAGAAAGACCAGGAGCATGAAAAGGTGTGAAAAATCCGAGGAAAAAAAAAAAAAAGACCAGGAGCATGAAAAGGTGTGAAAAATGCGAGGAACAAAAAAAAAAAAAAAAAAGACCAGGAGCATGAAAAGGTGTGAAAAATGCGAGGAGAAAAAAAAAAAAAAGACCAGGAGCATGAAAAGGTGTGAAAAATGCGAGGAGCAAAAAAAAAAAAAAAAGAAAGAAAGAAAGACTAGGAGCATGAAAAGGTGTGAAAAATGCGAGGAGCAAAAAAAAAAAAAAAAAAAAAAGAAAGACCAGGAGCATGAAAACGTGTGAAAAATGCGAGGAGCAAAAAAAAAAAAAGAAAGACCAGGAGCATGAAAACGTGTGAAAAATGCGAGGAGCAAAAAAAAAAAAAAAAAAAAAAAACCAGGAGCATGAAAAGGTGTGAAAAATGCGAGGAGCAAAAAAAAAAAAAAAAAGACGAGGAGCATGAAAAGGTGTGAAAAATGCGAGGAGCAAAAAAAAAAAAAAAAGAGACCAGAAGCATGAAAAGGTGTGAAAAATGCGAGGAAAAAAAAAAAAAAAAAAAGAAAAGAGACCAGGAGCATGAAAAGGTTTGAAAAATGCGAGGAGCAAAAAAAAAAAAAAAAAAGAAAGACCAGGAGCATGAAAAGGAGAGAAAAATGCGAGGAGCATGAAAAGGTGTGAAAAATTCGAGGAGCAAAAAAAAAAAAAAAAAAAGACCAGGGGCATGAAAAGGTGTGAAAAATGCGAGGAGCAAAAAAAAAAAAAGAAAGACCAGGAGCATGAAAAGGTGTGAAAAATGCGACGAGCATGAAAAGTTGTGAAAAATGCGAGGAGCATGAAGAGGTGTGAAAAATGCGAGGAGGATGAAAAGGTGTGAAAAATTTGAGGAGCAAAAAAAAAGAAAAAACCAGGAGCATGAAAAGGTGTGAGAAATGCGAGGAGCAAAAAAACCAAAAAAAAAAAGATCAGGAGCATGAAAAGGTGTGAAAAATGCGAGGAGAAAAAAAAAAAAGACCAGGAGCATGAAAAGGTGTGAAAAATGCGAGCAGCAAAAAAAAAAAAAAAAAAAGAAAGACCAGGAGCATGAAAAGGTGTGAAAAATGCGAGGAGAAAAAAAAAAAAAAGAAAGACCAGGAGCATGAAAAGGTGTGAAAAATGCGACGAGCATGAAAAGTTGTGAAAAATGCGAGGAGCATGAAGAGGTGTGAAAAGTGCGAGGAACAAAAAAAAAAAAAAAAAAAGACCAGGAGCATGAAAAGGTGTGAAAAATGCGAGGAGAAAAAAAAAAAAAAGACCAGGAGCATGAAAAGGTGTGAAAAATGCGAGGAGCAAAAAAAAAAAAAAAAAAGAAAGAAAGAAAGACTAGGAGCATGAAAAGGTGTGAAAAATGCGAGGAGCAAAAAAAAAAAAAAAAAAAGAAAGACCAGGAGCATGAAAAGGTGTGAAAAATGCGAGGAGCAAAAAAAAAAAAAAGAAAGACCAGGAGCAAGAAAAGGGGGGAAAAAAGCGAGGAGCAAAAAAAAAAAAAAAAAAAAAAAAAAACCAGGAACATGAAAAGGTGTGAAAAATGCGAGGAGCAAAAAAAAAAAAAGAAAGACCAGGAGCATGAAAAGGTGTGAAAAATGCGAGGAGCAAAAAAAAAAAGAAAGACCAGGAGCATGAAAAGGTGTGAAAAATGCGAGGAGCAAAAAAAAAAAAAGAAAGACCAGGAGCATGAAAAGGTGTGAAAAATGCGAGGAAAAAAAAAAAAAAAGACCAGGAGCATGAAAAGGTGTGAAAAATGCGAGGAGCAAAAAAAAAAAAAAAAAAGACCAGGAGCATGAAAAGGTGTGAAAAATGCGAGGAGAAAAAAAAAAAAAAGACCAGGAGCATGAAAAGGTGTGAAAAATGCGAGGAGCAAAAAAAAAAAAAAAAGAAAGAAAGAAAGACCAGGAGCATGAAAAGGTGTGAAAAATGCGAGGAGCAAAAAAAAAAAAAAAAAAGACCAGGAGCATGAAAAGGTGTGAAAAATGCGAGGAGAAAAAAAAAAAAAAGACCAGGAGCATGAAAAGGTGTGAAAAATGCGAGGAGCAAAAAAAAAAAAAAAAGAAAGAAAGAAAGACCAGGAGCATGAAAAGGTGTGAAAAATGCGAGGAGCAAAAAAAAAAAAAAAAAAAAAAGAAAGACCAGGAGCATGAAAAGGTGTGAAAAATGCGAGGAGCAAAAAAAAAAAAATAAAGACCAGGAGCATGAAAACGTGTGAAAAATGCGAGGAGCAAAAAAAAAAAAAAAAAAAGAAAGACCAGGAGCATGAAAAGGTGTGAAAAATGCGAGGAGCAAAAGAAAAAAAAAAGACCAGGAGCATGAAAAGATGTGAAAAATGCGAGGAGCAAAAAAAAAAAAAAAAAAAGAAAGACCAGGAGCATGAAAAGGAGTGAAAAAAGCGAGGAGCAAAAAAAAAAAAAAAAAAAAAAAAAAAACCAGGAACATGAAAAGGTGTGAAAAATGCGAGGAGCAAAAAAAAAAAAGAAAGACCAGGAGCATGAAAAGGTGTGAAAAATGCGAGGAGCAAAAAAAAAAAAAAAAAGACCAGGAGCATGAAAAGGTGTGAAAAATGCGAGGAGCAAAAAAAAAAAAAAAAGAGACCAGAAGCATGAAAAGGTGTGAAAAATGCGAGGAAAAAAAAAAAAAAAAAAAGAAAAGAGACGAGGAGCATGAAAAGGTTTGAAAAATGCGAGGAGCAAAAAAAAAAAAAAAAAAAAAAAAGACCAGGAGCATGAAAAGGTGTGAAAATGCGAGGAGCAAAAGAAAAAAAAAAGACCAGGAGCATGAAAAGATGTGAAAAATGCGAGGAGCAAAAAAAAAAAAAGAAAGACCAGGAGCATGAAAAGGTGTGAAAAATGCGAGGAGCAAAAGAAAAAAAAAAAACCAGGAGCATGAAAAGATGTGAAAAATGCGAGGAAAAAAAAAAAAAAAAAAAAAAAGACCAGGAACATGAAAAGGTGTGAAAAATGTGAGGATCAAAAAAAAAAAAATAGAAAGAAAGACCAGGAGCATGAAAAGGTGTGAAAAATGCGAGGAAAAAAAAAAAAAAAGACCAGGAGCATGAAAAGGGGTAAAAAATGCGAGGAGAAAAAAAAAAAAAAAAAAGACCAGGAGCATGAAAAGGTGTGAAAAATGCGAGGAGAAAAAAAAAAGAAAGACCAGGAGCATGAAAAGGTGTGAAAAATGCGAGGAGCAAAAAAAAAAAAAAAAGAAAGAAAGAAAGACCAGGAGCATGAAAAGGTGTGAAAAATGCGAGGAGCAAAAAAAAAAAAAAAAAGACCAGGAGCATGAAAAGGTGTGAAAAATGCGAGGAGAAAAAAAAAAAAAAGACCAGGAGCATGAAAAGGTGTGAAAAATGCGAGGAGCAAAAAAAAAAAAAAAAAGAAAGAAAGAAAGACCAGGAGCATGAAAAGGTGTGAAAAATGCGAGGAGCAAAAAAAAAAAAAAAAAAAAAGAAAGACCAGGAGCATGAAAAGGTGTGAAAAACGCGAGGAGCAAAAAAAAAAAAAGAAAGACCAGGAGCATGAAAACGTGTGAAAAATGCGAGGAGCAAAAAAAAAAAAAAAAAAAGAAAGACCAGGAGCATGAAAAGGTGTGAAAAATGCGAGGAGCAAAAGAAAAAAAAAAGACCAGGAGCATGAAAAGATGTGAAAAATGCGAGGAGCAAAAAAAAAAAAAAAAAAAGAAAGACCAGGAGCATGAAAAGGTGTGAAAAATGCGAGGAGCAAAAAAAAAAAAAAAAAAAAAAAAAACCAGGAACATGAAAAGGTGTGAAAAATGCAAGGAGCAAAAAAAAAAAAGAAAGACCAGGAGCATGAAAAGGTGTGAAAAATGCGAGGAGCAAAAAAAAAAAAAAAAAAGACCAGGAGCATGAAAAGGTGTGAAAAATGCGAGGAGCAAAAAAAAAAAAAAAAGAGACCAGAAGCATGAAAAGGTGTGAAAAATGCGAGGAAAAAAAAAAAAAAAAAAAGAAAAGAGACCAGGAGCATGAAAAGGTTTGAAAAATGCGAGGAGCAAAAAAAAAAAAAAAAAAAGAAAGACCAGGAGCATGAAAAGGTGTGAAAAATGCGAGGAGCAAAAGAAAAAAAAAAGACCAGGAGCATGAAAAGATGTGAAAAATGCGAGGAGCAAAAAAAAAAAAAGAAAGACCAGGAGCATGAAAAGGTGTGAAAAATGCGACGAGCATGAAAAGTTGTGAAAAATGCGAGGAGCATGAAGAGGTGTGAAAAATGCGAGGAGCATGAAAAGATGTGAAAAATTCGAGGAGCAAAAAAAAAAAAAAGACCAGGAGCATGAAAAGGTGTGAAAAATGCGAGGAGCAAAAAAAAAAAAAAAGAAAGAAAGACCAGGAGCATGAAAAGATGTGAAAAATGCGAGGAGAAAAAAAAAAAAAAAGACCAGGAGCATGAAAAGGTGTGAAAAATGCGAGGAGCAAAAAAAAAAAAAAAAGAAAGAAAGAAAGACCAGGAGCATGAAAAGGTGTGAAAAATGCGAGGAGCAAAAAAAAAAAAAAAAAAGACCAGGAGCATGAAAAGGTGTGAAAAATGCGAGGAGAAAAAAAAAAAAAAGACCAGGAGCATGAAAAGGTGTGAAAAATGCGAGGAGCAAAAAAAAAAAAAAAAAGAAAGAAAGAAAGACCAGGAGCATGAAAAGGTGTGAAAAATGCGAGGAGCAAAAAAAAAAAAAAAAAGACCAGGAGCATGAAAAGGTGTGAAAAATGCGAGGAGAAAAAAAAAAAAAAGACCAGGAGCATGAAAAGGTGTGAAAAATGCGAGGAGCAAAAAAAAAAAAAAAAGAAAGAAAGAAAGACCAGGAGCATGAAAAGGTGTGAAAAATGCGAGGAGCAAAAAAAAAAAAAAAAAAAAAAAAGACCAGGAGCATGAAAAGGTGTGAAAAATGCGAGGAGCAAAAAAAAAAAAAGAAAGACCAGGAGCATGAAAACGTGTGAAAAATGCGAGGAGCAAAAAAAAAAAAAAAAAAGAAAGACCAGGAGCATGAAAAGGTGTGAAAAATGCGAGGAGCAAAAGAAAAAAAAAAAGACCAGGAGCTTGAAAAGATGTGAAAAATGCGAGGAGCAAAAAAAAAAAAAAAAAAAGAAAGACCAGGAGCATGAAAACGTGTGAAAAATGCGAGGAGCAAAAAAAAAAAAAAAAAAAAAAAAAACCAGGAACATGAAAAGGTGTGAAAAATGCGAGGAGCAAAAAAAAAAAAGAAAGACCAGGAGCATGAAAAGGTGTGAAAAATGCGAGGAGCAAAAAAAAAAAAAAAAAGACCAGGAGCATGAAAAGGTGTGAAAAATGCGAGGAGCAAAAAAAAAAAAAAAAATAGACCAGAAGCATGAAAAGGTGTGAAAAATGCGAGGAAAAAAAAAAAAAAGAAAAGAAAAGAGACCAGGAGCATGAAAAGGTTTGAAAAATGCGAGGAGCAAAAAAAAAAAAAAAAAAAAGAAAGACCAGGAGCATGAAAAGGTGTGAAAAATGCGAGGAGCAAAAGAAAAAAAAAAGACCAGGAGCATGAAAAGATGTGAAAAATGCGAGGAGCAAAAAAAAAAAAAGAAAGACCAGGAGCATGAAAAGGTGTGAAAAATGCGACGAGCATGAAAAGTTGTGAAAAATGCGAGGAGCATGAAGAGGTGTGAAAAATGCGAGGAGCATGAAAAGATGTGAAAAATTCGAGGAGCAAAAAAAAAAAAAAGACCAGGAGCATGAAAAGCTGTGAAAAATGCGAGGAGCAAAAAAAAAAAAAAGAAAGAAAGACCAGGAGCATGAAAAGATGTGAAAAATGCGAGGAGAAAAAAAAAAAAAAGACCAGGAGCATGAAAAGGTGTGAAAAATGCGAGGAGCAAAAAAAAAAAAAAAAAGAAAGAAAGAAAGACCAGGAGCATGAAAAGGTGTGAAAAATGCGAGGAGCAAAAGAAAAAAAAAAGACCAGGAGCATGAAAAGATGTGAAAAATGCGAGGAGCAAAAAAAAAAAAAAAAAAAGAAAGACCAGGAGCATGAAAACGTGTGAAAAATGCGAGGAGCAAAAAAAAAAAAAAAAAAAAAAAAAAACCAGGAACAAGAAAAGGGGTGAAAAATGCGAGGAGCAAAAAAAAAAAAGAAAGACCAGGAGCATGAAAAGGTGTGAAAAATGCGAGGAGCAAAAAAAAAAAAAAAAGACCAGGAGCATGAAAAGGGGTGAAAAATGCGAGGAGCAAAAAAAAAAAAAAAAGAGACCAGAAGCATGAAAAGGTGTGAAAAAGGCGAGGAAAAAAAAAAAAAAAAAAAAGAAAAGAGACCAGGAGCATGAAAAGGTTTGAAAAATGCGAGGAGCAAAAAAAAAAAAAAAAAAAGAAAGACCAGGAGCATGAAAAGGTGTGAAAAATGCGAGGAGCAAAAGAAAAAAAAAAGACCAGGAGCATGAAAAGATGTGAAAAATGCGAGGAGCAAAAAAAAAAAAAGAAAGACCAGGAGCATGAAAAGGTGTGAAAAATGCGACGAGCATGAAAAGTTGTGAAAAATGCGAGGAGCATGAAGAGGTGTGAAAAATGCGAGGAGCATGAAAAGATGTGAAAAATTCGAGGAGCAAAAAAAAAAAAAAAGACCAGGAGCATGAAAAGCTGTGAAAAATGCGAGGAGCAAAAAAAAAAAAAAGAAAGAAAGACCAGGAGCATGAAAAGATGTGAAAAATGCGAGGAGCAAAAGAAAAAAAAAAGACCAGGAGCATGAAAAGATGTGAAAAATGCGAGGAGCAAAAAAAAAAAAAGAAAGACCAGGAGCATGAAAAGGTGTGAAAAATGCGACGAGCATGAAAAGTTGTGAAAAATGCGAGGAGCATGAAGAGGTGTGAAAAATGCGAGGAGCAAAAGAAAAAAAAAAGACCAGGAGCATGAAAAGATGTGAAAAATGCGAGGAGCAAAAAAAAAAAAAGAAAGACCAGGAGCATGAAAAGGTGTGAAAAATGCGAGGAGCAAAAGAAAAAAAAAAGACCAGGAGCATGAAAAGATGTGAAAAATGCGAGGAGCAAAAAAAAAAAAAGAAAGACCAGGAGCATGAAAAGGTGTGAAAAATGCGAGGAGCAAAAGAAAAAAAAAAGACCAGGAGCATGAAAAGATGTGAAAAATGCGAGGAAAAAAAAAAAAAAAAAAAAAAGACCAGGAACATGAAAAGGTGTGAAAAATGTGAGGAGCAAAAAAAAAAAAAAAAAAGAAAGACCAGGAGCATGAAAAGGTGTGAAAAATCCGAGGAAAAAAAAAAAAAAAGACCAGGAGCATGAAAAGGTGTGAAAAATGCGAGGAACAAAAAAAAAAAAAAAGACCAGGAGCAAGAAAAGGTGTGAAAAATGCGAGGAGAAAAAAAAAAAAAAAGACCAGGAGCATGAAAAGGTGTGAAAAATGCGAGGAGCAAAAAAAAAAAAAAAAGAAAGAAAGAAAGACTAGGAGCATGAAAAGGTGTGAAAAATGCGAGGAGCAAAAAAAAAAAAAAAAAAAGAAAGACCAGGAGCATGAAAAGGTGTGAAAAATGCGAGGAGCAAAAAAAAAAAAAGAAAGACCAGGAGCATGAAAAGGTGTGAAAAATGCGAGGAGCAAAAAAAAAAAGAAAGACCAGGAGCATGAAAAGGGGTGAAAAAGGCGAGGAGCAAAAAAAAAAAAAAAAAAAAAGAAAGACCAGGAGCATGAAAAGGTGTGAAAAATGCGAGGAGCAAAAAAAAAAAAAAAAAGACCAGGAGCATGAAAAGGTGTGAAAAATGCGAGGAGAAAAAAAAAAAAAAAAGAGACCAGAAGCATGAAAAGGTGTGAAAAATGCGAGGAAAAAAAAAAAAAAAAAAAGAAAAGAGACCAGGAGCATGAAAAGGTGTGAAAAATGCGAGGAAAAAAAAAAAAAAAAAAAGAAAAGAGACCAGGAGCATGAAAAGGTTTGAAAAATGCGAGGAGCAAAAAAAAAAAAAAAAAAGAAAGACCAGGAGCATGAAAAGGTGTGAAAAATGCGAGGAGCATGAAAAGGTGTGAAAAATTCGAGGAGCAAAAAAAAAAAAAAAAAAAGACCAGGGGCATGAAAAGGTGTGAAAAATGCTAGGAGCAAAAAAAAAAAAAGAAAGACCAGGAGCATGAAAAGGTGTGAAAAATGCGACGAGCATGAAAAGATGTGAAAAATGCGAGGAGCATGAAGAGGTGTGAAAAATGCGAGGAGGATGAAAAGGTGTGAAAAATTTGAGGAGCAAAAAAAAAAAAAAACCAGGAGCATGAAAAGGTGTGAGAAATGCGAGGAGCAAAAAAACCAAAAAAAAAAAGATCAGGAGCATGAAAAGGTGTGAAAAATGCGAGGAGAAAAAAAAAAAAGACCAGGAGCATGAAAAGGTGTGAAAAATGCGAGCAGCAAAAAAAAAAAAAAAAAAGAAAGACCAGGAGCATGAAAAGGTGTGAAAAATGCGAGGAGCAAAAAAAAAAAAAGAAAGACCAGGAGCATGAAAAGGTGTGAAAAATGCGACGAGCATGAAAAGTTGTGAAAAATGCGAGGAGCATGAAGAGGTGTGAAAAGTGCGAGGAGCATGAAAAGGTGTGAAAAATTCGAGGAGCAAAAAAAAAAAAAAAAAGACCAGGAGCATGAAAAGGTGTGAAAAATTCGAGGAGCAAAAAAAAAAAAAAAAAAAAAACACCAGGAGCATGAAAAGGTGTGAAAAATGCGAGGAGCAAAAAAAAAAAAAGAAAGACCAGGAGCATGAAAAGGTGTGAAAAATGCGAGGAGCAAAAAAAAAAAAAGAAAGAACAGGAGCATGAAAAGGTGTGAAAAATGCGAAAAAAAAAAAAAAAAAAAAAAAAAGACCAGGAACATGAAAAGGTGTGAAAAATGCGAGGAGCAAAAAAAAAAAAAGAAAGACCAGGAGCATGAAAAGGTGTGAAAAAGCCGAGGAAAAAAAAAAAAAAAGACCAGGAGCATGAAAAGTTGTGAAAAATGCGAGGAACAAAAAAAAAAAAAAAAAAGACCAGGAGCATGAAAAGGTGTGAAAAATGAGAGGAGAAAAAAAAAAAAAAGACCAGGAGCATGAAAAGGTGTGAAAAATGCGAGGAGCAAAAAAAAAAAAAAAAAGAAAGAAAGAAAGACTAGGAGCATGAAAAGGTGTGAAAAATGCGAGGAGCAAAAAAAAAAAAAAAAAAAAGAAAGACCAGGATCATGAAAAGGTGTGAAAAATGCGAGGAGCAAAAAAAAAAAAAAGAAAGACCAGGAGCATGAAAAGGTGTGAAAAATGCGAGGAGCAAAAAAAAAAAAAAAAAAAAAAAAACCAGGAACATGAAAAGGTGTGAAAAATGCGAGGAGCAAAAAAAAAAAAAGAAAGACCAGGAGCATGAAAAGGTGTGAAAAATGCGAGGAGCAAAAAAAAAAAGAAAGACCAGGAGCATGAAAAGGTGTGAAAAATGCGAGGAGCAAAAAAAAAAAAAGAAAGACCAGGAGCATGAAAAGGTGTGAAAAATGCGAGGAAAAAAAAAAAAAAAAAAAAAAGACCAGGAACATGAAAAGGTGTGAAAAATGTGAGGAGCAAAAAAAAAAAAATAGAAAGAAAGACCAGGAGCATGAAAAGGTGTGAAAAATGCGAGGAAAAAAAAAAAAAAAGACCAGGAGCATGAAAAGGTGTGAAAAATGCGAGGAGCAAAAAAAAAAAAAAAAAGACCAGGAGCATGAAAAGGTGTGAAAAATGCGAGGAGAAAAAAAAAAAAAAGACCAGGAGCATGAAAAGGTGTGAAAAATGCGAGGAGCAAAAAAAAAAAAAAAAGAAAGAAAGAAAGACCAGGAGCATGAAAAGGTGTGAAAAATGCGAGGAGCAAAAAAAAAAAAAAAAAGACCAGGAGCATGAAAAGGTGTGAAAAATGCGAGGAGAAAAAAAAAAAAAAGACCAGGAGCATGAAAAGGTGTGAAAAATGCGAGGAGCAAAAAAAAAAAAAAAAGAAAGAAAGAAAGACCAGGAGCATGAAAAGGTGTGAAAAATGCGAGGAGCAAAAAAAAAAAAAGAAAGACCAGGAGCATGAAAACGTGTGAAAAATGCGAGGAGCAAAAAAAAAAAAAAAAAAAGAAAGACCAGGAGCATGAAAAGGTGTGAAAAATGCGAGGAGCAAAAGAAAAAAAAAAGACCAGGAGCATGAAAAGATGTGAAAAATGCGAGGAGCAAAAAAAAAAAAAAAAAAAGAAAGACCAGGAGCATGAAAACGTGTGAAAAATCGAGGAGCAAAAAAAAAAAAAAAAAAAGAAAGACCAGTAGCATGAAAAGGTGTGAAAAATGCGAGGAGCAAAAAAAAAAAAAGAAAGACAAGGAGCATGAAAAGGTGTGAAAAATGCGAGGAGCAAAAAAAAAAAAAAAAAGAGAGACCAGGAGCATGAAAAGGTGGGAAAAATTCGAGGAGCAAAAAAAAAAAAAAAAAAAGACCAGGAGCATGAAAAGGTGTGAAAAATGCGACGAGCATGAAAAGTTGTGAAAAATGCGAGGAGCATGAAGAGGTGTGAAAAATGTGAGGAGCATGAAAAGGTGTGAAAAATGCGAGGAGAAAAAAAAAAAAAAAAAAAAGAAAGACCTGGAGCATGAAAAGGTGTGAAAAATGCGAGGAGCAAAAAAAAAAAAAGAAAGACTAGGAGCATGAAAAGGTGTGAAAAATGCGAGGAGCAAAAAAAAAAAAAAAAAAAGAGACCAGGAGCAAGAAAAGGTGGGAAAAATTCGAGGAGCAAAAAAAAAAAAAAAAAAGAAAGACCAGGAGCATGAAAAGGTGTGAAAAATGCGAGGAGCAAAAAAAAAAAAAAAAGACCAGGAGAATGAAAAGCTGTGAAAAATGCGAGGAGCAAAAAAAAAAAACGAAAGACCAGGAGCATGAAAAGGTGTGAAAAATGCAAGGAGTATGAAAAGGTGTGAAAAATGCGAGGAGCAAAAAAAAAAAAAGAAAGACCAGGAGCATGAAAAGGTGTGAAAAATGCGAAGAGCAAAAAAAAAAAAAAAAAAGACCAGGAGCATGAAAAGGTGTGAAAAATGCGAGGAGCAAAAAAAAAAAAAGAAAGACCAGGAGCATGAAAAGGTGTGAAAAATGCGAGGAGCAAAAGAAAAAAAAAAGACCAGGAGCATGAAAAGATGTGAAAAATGCGAGGAAAAAAAAAAAAAAAAAAAAAAGACCAGGAACATGAAAAGGTGTGAAAAATGTGAGGATCAAAAAAAAAAAAATAGAAAGAAAGACCAGGAGCATGAAAAGGTGTGAAAAATGCGAGGAAAAAAAAAAAAAAAGACCAGGAGCATGAAAAGGTGTGAAAAATGCGAGGAGAAAAAAAAAAAAAAAAAAGACCAGGAGCATGAAAAGGTGTGAAAAATGCGAGGAGAAAAAAAAAAAAAAGACCAGGAGCATGAAAAGGTGTGAAAAATGCGAGGAGCAAAAAAAAAAAAAAAAGAAAGAAAGAAAGACCAGGAGCATGAAAAGGTGTGAAAAATGCGAGGAGCAAAAAAAAAAAAAAAAAGACCAGGAGCATGAAAAGGTGTGAAAAATGCGAGGAGAAAAAAAAAAAAAAGACCAGGAGCATGAAAAGGTGTGAAAAATGCGAGGAGCAAAAAAAAAAAAAAAAGAAAGAAAGAAAGACCAGGAGCATGAAAAGGTGTGAAAAATGCGAGGAGAAAAAAAAAAAAAAAAAAAAAAAGAAAGACCAGGAGCATGAAAAGGTGTGAAAAACGCGAGGAGCAAAAAAAAAAAAAGAAAGACCAGGAGCATGAAAACGTGTGAAAAATGCGAGGAGCAAAAAAAAAAAAAAAAAAAGAAAGACCAGGAGCATGAAAAGGTGTGAAAAATGCGAGGAGCAAAAGAAAAAAAAAAGACCAGGAGCATGAAAAGATGTGAAAAATGCGAGGAGCAAAAAAAAAAAAAAAAAAGAAAGACCAGGAGCATGAAAAGGAGTGAAAAATGCGAGGAGCAAAAAAAAAAAAAAAAAAAAAAAAAAAAACCAGGAACATGAAAAGGTGTGAAAAATGCGAGGAGCAAAAAAAAAAAAGAAAGACCAGGAGCATGAAAAGGTGTGAAAAATGCGAGGAGCAAAAAAAAAAAAAAAAAGACCAGGAGCATGAAAAGGTGTGAAAAATGCGAGGAGCAAAAAAAAAAAAAAAAGAGACCAGAAGCATGAAAAGGTGTGAAAAATGCGAGGAAAAAAAAAAAAAAAAAAAGAAAAGAGACCAGGAGCATGAAAAGGTTTGAAAAATGCGAGGAGCAAAAAAAAAAAAAAAAAAAGAAAGACCAGGAGCATGAAAAGGTGTGAAAAATGCGAGGAGCAAAAGAAAAAAAAAAGACCAGGAGCATGAAAAGATGTGAAAAATGCGAGGAGCAAAAAAAAAAAAAGAAAGACCAGGAGCATGAAAAGGTGTGAAAAATGCGACGAGCATGAAAAGTTGTGAAAAATGCGAGGAGCATGAAGAGGTGTGAAAAATGCGAGGAGCATGAAAAGATGTGAAAAATTCGAGGAGCAAAAAAAAAAAAAGACCAGGAGCATGAAAAGGTGTGAAAAATGCGAGGAGCAAAAAAAAAAAAAAGAAAGAAAGACCAGGAGCATGAAAAGATGTGAAAAATGCGAGGAGAAAAAAAAAAAAAAGACCAGGAGCATGAAAAGGTGTGAAAAATGCGAGGAGCAAAAAAAAAAAAAAAAGAAAGAAAGAAAGACCAGGAGCATGAAAAGGTGTGAAAAATGCGAGGAGCAAAAAAAAAAAAAAAAAGACCAGGAGCATGAAAAGGTGTGAAAAATGCGAGGAGAAAAAAAAAAAAAAGACCAGGAGCATGAAAAGGTGTGAAAAATGCGAGGAGCAAAAAAAAAAAAAAAAAGAAAGAAAGAAAGACCAGGAGCATGAAAAGGTGTGAAAAATGCGAGGAGCAAAAAAAAAAAAAAAAAGACCAGGAGCATGAAAAGGTGTGAAAAATGCGAGGAGAAAAAAAAAAAAAAAGACCAGGAGCATGAAAAGGTGTGAAAAATGCGAGGAGCAAAAAAAAAAAAAAAAGAAAGAAAGAAAGACCAGGAGCATGAAAAGGTGTGAAAAATGCGAGGAGCAAAAAAAAAAAAAAAAAAAAAGAAAGACCAGGAGCATGAAAAGGTGTGAAAAATGCGAGGAGCAAAAAAAAAAAAAGAAAGACCAGGAGCATGAAAACGTGTGAAAAATGCGAGGAGCAAAAAAAAAAAAAAAAAAGAAAGACCAGGAGCATGAAAAGGTGTGAAAAATGCGAGGAGCAAAAGAAAAAAAAAAAACCAGGAGCATGAAAAAATGTGAAAAATGCGAGGAGCAAAAAAAAAAAAAAAAAAAGAAAGACCAGGAGCATGAAAACGGGTGAAAAATGCGAGGAGCAAAAAAAAAAAAAAAAAAGACCAGGAGCATGAAAAGGTGTGAAAAATGCGAGGAGCAAAAAAAAAAAAAAAATAGACCAGAAGCATGAAAAGGTGTGAAAAATGCGAGGAAAAAAAAAAAAAAGAAAAGAAAAGAGACGAGGAGCATGAAAAGGTTTGAAAAATGCGAGGAGCAAAAAAAAAAAAAAAAAAAGAAAGACCAGGAGCATGAAAAGGTGTGAAAAATGCGAGGAGCAAAAGAAAAAAAAAAGACCAGGAGCATGAAAAGATGTGAAAAATGCGAGGAGCAAAAAAAAAAAAAAGAAAGACCAGGAGCATGAAAAGGTGTGAAAAATGCGACGAGCATGAAAAGTTGTGAAAAATGCGAGGAGCATGAAGAGGTGTGAAAAATGCGAGGAGCATGAAAAGATGTGAAAAATTCGAGGAGCAAAAAAAAAAAAAAGACCAGGAGCATGAAAAGCTGTGAAAAATGCGAGGAGCAAAAAAAAAAAAAAGAAAGAAAGACCAGGAGCATGAAAAGATGTGAAAAATGCGAGGAGAAAAAAAAAAAAAAGACCAGGAGCATGAAAAGGTGTGAAAAATGCGAGGAGCAAAAAAAAAAAAAAAAGAAAGAAAGAAAGACCAGGAGCATGAAAAGGTGTGAAAAATGCGAGGAGCAAAAGAAAAAAAAAAGACCAGGAGCATGAAAAGATGTGAAAAATGCGAGGAGCAAAAAAAAAAAAAAAAAAAGAAAGACCAGGAGCATGAAAACGTGTGAAAAATGCGAGGAGCAAAAAAAAAAAAAAAAAAAAAAAAAAACCAGGAACATGAAAAGGTGTGAAAAATGCGAGGAGCAAAAAAAAAAAAGAAAGACCAGGAGCATGAAAAGGTGTGAAAAAAGCGAGGAGAAAAAAAAAAAAAAAAAAAACCAGGAGCATGAAAAGGGGTGAAAAATGCGAGGAGCAAAAAAAAAAAAAAAAGAGACCAGAAGCATGAAAAGGTTTGAAAAATGCGAGGAGCAAAAAAAAAAAAAAAAAAAGAAAGACCAGGAGCATGAAAAGGTGTGAAAAATGCGAGGAGCAAAAGAAAAAAAAAAGACCAGGAGCATGAAAAGATGTGAAAAATGCGAGGAGCAAAAAAAAAAAAAGAAAGACCAGGAGCATGAAAAGGTGTGAAAAATGCGACGAGCATGAAAAGTTGTGAAAAATGCGAGGAGCATGAAGAGGTGTGAAAAATGCGAGGAGCATGAAAAGATGTGAAAAATTCGAGGAGCAAAAAAAAAAAAAAGACCAGGAGCATGAAAAGCTGTGAAAAATGCGAGGAGCAAAAAAAAAAAAAAGAAAGAAAGACCAGGAGCATGAAAAGATGTGAAAAATGCGAGGAGCAAAAGAAAAAAAAAAGACCAGGAGCATGAAAAGATGTGAAAAATGCGAGGAGCAAAAAAAAAAAAAGAAAGACCAGGAGCATGAAAAGGTGTGAAAAATGCGACGAGCATGAAAAGTTGTGAAAAATGCGAGGAGCATGAAGAGGTGTGAAAAATGCGAGGAGAAAAAAAAAAAAAAGACCAGGAGCATGAAAAGGTGTGAAAAATGCGAGGAGCAAAAAAAAAAAAAAAAGAAAGAAAGAAAGACCAGGAGCATGAAAAGGTGTGAAAAATGCGAGGAGCAAAAAAAAAAAAAAAAAAAGAAAGACCAGGAGCATGAAAAGGTGTGAAAAATGCGAGGAGCAAAAAAAAAAAAAGAAAGACCAGGAGCATGAAAAGGTGTGAAAAATGCGAGGAGCAAAAAAAAAAAAAAAAAAAAAAAAAAAACCAGGAACATGAAAAGGTGTGAAAAATGCGAGGAGAAAAAAAAAAAAAAGAAAGACCAGGAGCATGAAAAGGTGTGAAAAATGCGAGGAGCAAAAAAAAAAAAGAAAGACCAGGAGCATGAAAAGGTGTGAAAAATGCGAGGAGCAAAAAAAAAAAAAAAAAGACCAGGAGCATGAAAAGGTGTGAAAAATGCGAGGAGCAAAAAAAAAAAAAAAAGAGACCAGAAGCATGAAAAGGTGTGAAAAATGCGAGGAAAAAAAAAAAAAAAAAAAGAAAAGAGACCAGGAGCATGAAAAGGTTTGAAAAATGCGAGGAGCAAAAAAAAAAAAAAAAGAAAGAAAGAAAGACCAGGAGCATGAAAAGGTGTGAAAAATGCGAGGAGCAAAAAAAAAAAAGAAAGAAAGAAAGAAAGACCAGGAGCATGAAAAGGTGTGAAATATGCGAGGAGTAAAAAAAAAAAAAAAAAAGAAAGACCAGGAGCATGAAAAGGTGTGAAAAATGCGAGGAGCAAAAAAAAAAAAGAAAGACCAGAAGCATGAAAAGGTGTGAAAAATGCGAGGAGCAAAAAAAAAAAAGAAAGACCAGAAGCATGAAAAGGTGTGAAAAATGCGAGGAGCAAAAAAAAAAAAAAAAAGACCAGGAGCATGAAAAGGTGTGAAAAATGCGAGGAGAAAAAAAAAAAAAAGACCAGGAGCATGAAAAGGTGTGAAAAATGCGAGGAGCAAAAAAAAAAAAAAAAGAAAGAAAGAAAGACCAGGAGCATGAAAAGGTGTGAAAAATGCGAGGAGCAAAAAAAAAAAAAAAAAAAAAGAGACCAGAAGCATGAAAAGGTGTGAAAAATGCGAGGAGCAAAAAAAAAAAAAAGAAAGACCAGGAGCATGAAAAGGTGTGAAAAATGCGAGGAGCAAAAAAAAAAAAAAAAAGACCAAGAACAAGAAAAGGTGTGAAAAATGCGAGGAGCAAAAAAAAAAAAAAGAAAGACCAGGAGCATGAAAAGGTGTGAAAAATGCGAGGAGCAAAAAAAAAAAAGAAAGACCAGGAGCATGAAAAGGTGTGAAAAATGCGAGGAGCAAAAAAAAAAAAAAAAGACCAGGAGCATGAAAAGGTGTGAAAAATGCGAGGAGCAAAAAAAAAAAAAAAAAGAGACCAGAAGCATGAAAAGGTGTGAAAAATGCGAGGAGCAAAAAAAAAAAAAAAAAAAAGAAAGACCAGGAGCATGAAAAGGTGTGAAAAATGCGAGGAGCAAAAAAAAAAAAAAAAAAAAAAAAAGACCAAGAACATGAAAAGGTGTGAAAAATGCGAGGAGCAAAAAAAAAAAAAAAAGAGACCAGAAGCATGAAAAGGTGTGAAAAATGCGAGGAAAAAAAAAAAAAAAAAAAGAAAAGAGACCAGGAGCATGAAAAGGTGTGAAAAATGCGAGGAGCAAAAAAAAAAAAAAAAAAAAAAAAAGACCAAGAACATGAAAAGGTGTGAAAAATGCGAGGAGCAAAAAAAAAAAAAAAGAAAGACCAGGAGGATGAAAAGGTGTGAAAAATGCGAGGAGCAAAAAAAAAAAAGAAAGACCAGGAGCATGAAAAGGTGTGAAAAATGCGAGGAGCAAAAAAAAAAAAAAAAGACCAGGAGCATGAAAAGGTGTGAAAAATGCGAGGAGCAAAAAAAAAAAAAAAAAGAGACCAGAAGCATGAAAAGGTGTGAAAAATGCGAGGAGCAAAAAAAAAAAAATAAAGAAAAGAGACCAGGAGCATGAAAAGGTTTGAAAAATGCGAGGAGCAAAAAAAAAAAAAAAAAAAGAAAGACCAGGAGCATGAAAAGGTGTGAAAAATGCGAGGAGCAAAAGAAAAAAAAAAGACCAGGAGCATGAAAAGATGTGAAAAATGCGAGGAGCAAAAAAAAAAAAAGAAAGACCAGGAGCATGAAAAGGTGTGAAAAATGCGACGAGCATGAAAAGTTGTGAAAAATGCGAGGAGCATGAAGAGGTGTGAAAAATGCGAGGAGCATGAAAAGATGTGAAAAATTCGAGGAGCAAAAAAAAAAAAAAAGACCAGGAGCATGAAAAGGTGTGAAAAATGCGAGGAGCAAAAAAAAAAAAAAGAAAGAAAGACCAGGAGCATGAAAAGGTGTGAAAAATGCGAGGAGCAAAAAAAAAAAAAGAAAGACCAGGAGCCTGAAAACGTGTGAAAAATGCGAGGAGCAAAAAAAAAAAAAAAAAAAAAAAAAGACCAGGAACATGAAAAGGTGTGAAAAATGCGAGGAGCAAAAAAAAAAAATGAAAGACCAGGAGCATGAAAAGGTGTGAAAAATGCGAGGAGCAAAAAAAAAAAAGAAAGACCAGGAGCATGAAAAGGTGTGAAAAATGCGAGGAGCAAAAAAAAAAAAAAAAGACCAGGAGCATGAAAAGGTGTGAAAAATGCGAGGAGCAAAAAAAAAAAAAAAAGAGACCAGAAGCATGAAAAGGTGTGAAAAATGCGAGGAGCAAAAAAAAAAAAAAAAGAAAAGAGACCAGGAGCATGAAAAGGTTTGAAAAATGCGAGGAGCAAAAAAAAAAAAAAAAAAAAGAAAGACCAGGAGCATGAAAAGGTGTGAAAAATGCGAGGAGCAAAAGAAAAAAAAAAGACCAGGAGCATGAAAAGGTGTGAAAATGCGAGGAGTAAAAGAAAAAAAAAAGACCAGGAACATGAAAAGGTGTGAAAAATGCGAGGAGCAAAAAAAAAAAAAAAAAAAGAGACCAGGAGCATGAAAAGGTTTGAAAAATGCGAGGAGCAAAAAAAAAAAAAAAAAAAGAAAGACCAGGAGCATGAAAAGGTGTGAAAAATGCGAGGAGCAAAAGAAAAAAAAAAAGACCAGGAGCATGAAAAGATGTGAAAAATGCGAGGAGCAAAAAAAAAAAAAGAAAGACCAGGAGCATGAAAAGGGGTGAAAAATGCGAGGAGCAAAAAAAAAAAAGAAAGACCAGGAGCATGAAAAGGTGTGAAAAATGCGAGGAGCAAAAAAAAAAAAAAAAAGACCAGGAGCATGAAAAGGTGTGAAAAATGCGACGAGCATGAAAAGGTGTGAAAAATGCGAGGAGCATGAAGAGGTGTGAAAAATGCGAGGAGCATGAAAAGATGTGAAAAATTCGAGGAGCAAAAAAAAAAAAAAGACCAGGAGCATGAAAAGGTGTGAAAAATGCGAGGAGCAAAAAAAAAAAAAAAGAAAGAAAGACCAGGAGCATGAAAAGATGTGAAAAATGCGAGGAGAAAAAAAAAAAAAGACCAGGAGCATGAAAAGGTGTGAAAAATGCGAGGAGCAAAAAAAAAAAAAGAAAGACCAGGAGCATGAAAAGGTGTGAAAAATGCGAGGAGCAAAAAAAAAAAAAAAAAAAAAAAAAAGACCAAGAACATGAAAAGGTGTGAAAAATGCGAGGAGCAAAAAAAAAAAAAAGAAAGACCAGGAGCATGAAAAGGTGTGAAAAATGCGAGGAGCAAAAAAAAAAAAGAAAGACCAGGAGCATGAAAAGGTGTGAAAAATGCGAGGAGCAAAAAAAAAAAAAAAAGACCAGGAGCATGAAAAGGTGTGAAAAATGCGAGGAGCAAAAAAAAAAAAAAAAAAGAGACCAGAAGCATGAAAAGGTGTGAAAAATGCGAGGAGCAAAAAAAAAAAAATAAAGAAAAGAGAACAGGAGCATGAAAAGGTTTTGAAAAATGCGAGGAGCAAAAAAAAAAAAAAAAAAAGAAAGACCAGGAGCATGAAAAGGTGTGAAAAATGCGAGGAGCAAAAAAAAAAAAAAAAAAAAAAAAAACCAGGAACATGAAAAGGTGTGAAAAATGCGAGGAGCAAAAAAAAAAAAAGAAAGACCAGGAGCATGAAAAGGTGTGAAAAATGCGAGGAGCAAAAAAAAAAAAAAAAAAAAAAAAGACCAGGAACATGAAAAGGTGTGAAAAATGCGAGGAGCAAAAAAAAAAAATGAAAGACCAGGAGCATGAAAAGGTGTGAAAAATGCGAGGAGCAAAAAAAAAAAAGAAAGACCAGGAGCATGAAAAGGTGTGAAAAATGCGAGGAGCAAAAAAAAAAAAAAAAGACCAGGAGCATGAAAAGGTGTGAAAAATGCGAGGAGCAAAAAAAAAAAAAAAAGAGACCAGAAGCATGAAAAGGTGTGAAAAATGCGAGGAGCAAAAAAAAAAAAAAAAGAAAAGAGACCAGGAGCAAGAAAAGGTTTGAAAAATGCGAGGAGCAAAAAAAAAAAAAAAAAAAAAGAAAGACCAGGAGCATGAAAAGGTGTGAAAAATGCGAGGAGCAAAAGAAAAAAAAAAGACCAGGAGCATGAAAAGGTGTGAAAATGCGAGGAGTAAAAGAAAAAAAAAAGACCAGGAACATGAAAAGGTGTGAAAAATGCGAGGAGCAAAAAAAAAAAAAAGAAAAGAGACCAGGAGCATGAAAAGGTTTGAAAAATGCGAGGAGCAAAAAAAAAAAAAAAAAAAAGAAAGACCAGGAGCATGAAAAGGTGTGAAAAATGCGAGGAGCAAAAGAAAAAAAAAAGACCAGGAGCATGAAAAGATGTGAAAAATGCGAGGAGCAAAAAAAAAAAAAGAAAGACCAGGAGCATGAAAAGGTGTGAAAAATGCGAGGAGCAAAAAAAAAAAAGAAAGACCAGGAGCATGAAAAGGTGTGAAAAATGCGAGGAGCAAAAAAAAAAAAAAAAAGACCAGGAGCATGAAAAGGTGTGAAAAATGCGACGAGCATGAAAAGTTGTGAAAAATGCGAGGAGCATGAAGAGGTGTGAAAAATGCGAGGAGCATGAAAAGATGTGAAAAATTCGAGGAGCAAAAAAAAAAAAAAGACCAGGAGCATGAAAAGGTGTGAAAAATGCGAGGAGCAAAAAAAAAAAAAAAGAAAGAAAGACCAGGAGCATGAAAAGATGTGAAAAATGCGAGGAGAAAAAAAAAAAAAGACCAGGAGCATGAAAAGGTGTGAAAAATGCGAGGAGCAAAAAAAAAAAAAGAAAGACCAGGAGCATGAAAAGGTGTGAAAAATGCGAGGAGCAAAAAAAAAAAAAAAAAAAAAAAAAAGACCAAAAAAATGAAAAGGTGTGAAAAATGCGAGGAGCAAAAAAAAAAAAAAGAAAGACCAGGAGCATGAAAAGGTGTGAAAAATGCGAGGAGCAAAAAAAAAAAAGAAAGACCAGGAGCATGAAAAGGTGTGAAAAATGCGAGGAGCAAAAAAAAAAAAAAAAGACCAGGAGCATGAAAAGGTGTGAAAAATGCGAGGAGCAAAAAAAAAAAAAAAAAGAGACCAGAAGCATGAAAAGGTGTGAAAAATGCGAGGAGCAAAAAAAAAAAAATAAAGAAAAGAGACCAGGAGCATGAAAAGGTTTGAAAAATGCGAGGAGCAAAAAAAAAAAAAAAAAAAGAAAGACCAGGAGCATGAAAAGGTGTGAAAAATGCGAGGAGCAAAAAAAAAAAAAAAAAAAAAAAAAACCAGGAAAAGGAAAAGGGGGGAAAAAAGCGAGGAGAAAAAAAAAAAAAAGAAAGACCAGGAGCATGAAAAGGTGTGAAAAATGCGAGGAGCAAAAAAAAAAAAAAAAAAAGAAAGACCAGGAGCATGAAAAGGTGTGAAAAATGCGAGGAGCAAAAAAAAAAAAAAGAAAGACCAGGAGCATGAAAAGGTGTGAAAAATGCGAGGAGCAAAAAAAAAAAAAAAAAAAAAAAAAAAACCAGGAACATGAAAAGGTGTGAAAAATGCGAGGAGCAAAAAAAAAAAAAGAAAGACCAGGAGCATGAAAAGGTGTGAAAAATGCGAGGAGCAAAAAAAAAAAAGAAAGACCAGGAGCATGAAAAGGTGTGAAAAATGCGAGGAGCAAAAAAAAAAAAAAAAAGACCAGGAGCATGAAAAGGTGTGAAAAATGCGAGGAGCAAAAAAAAAAAAAAAAGAGACCAGAAGCATGAAAAGGTGTGAAAAATGCGAGGAAAAAAAAAAAAAAAAAAAGAAAAGAGACCAGGAGCATGAAAAGGTTTGAAAAATGCGAGGAGCAAAAAAAAAAAAAAAAAAAAGAAAAAAAGACCAGGAGCATGAAAAGGTGTGAAAAATGCGAGGAGCAAAAAAAAAAAAGAAAGAAAGAAAGAAAGACCAGGAGCATGAAAAGGTGTGAAATATGCGAGGAGTAAAAAAAAAAAAAAAAAAGAAAGACCAGGAGCATGAAAAGGTGTGAAAAATGCGAGGAGCAAAAAAAAAAAAGAAAGACCAGAAGCATGAAAAGGTGTGAAAAATGCGAGGAGCAAAAAAAAAAAAGAAAGACCAGAAGCATGAAAAGGTGTGAAAAATGCGAGGAGCAAAAAAAAAAAAAAAAAGACCAGGAGCATGAAAAGGTGTGAAAAATGCGAGGAGAAAAAAAAAAAAAAGACCAGGAGCATGAAAAGGTGTGAAAAATGCGAGGAGCAAAAAAAAAAAAAAAAGAAAGAAAGAAAGACCAGGAGCATGAAAAGGTGTGAAAAATGCGAGGAGCAAAAAAAAAAAAAAAAAAAAAGAGACCAGAAGCATGAAAAGGTGTGAAAAATGCGAGGAGCAAAAAAAAAAAAAGAAAGACCAGGAGCATGAAAAGGTGTGAAAAATGCGAGGAGCAAAAAAAAAAAAAAAAGACCAAGAACAAGAAAAGGTGGGAAAAATGCGAGGAGCAAAAAAAAAAAAAAGAAAGACCAGGAGCATGAAAAGGTGTGAAAAATGCGAGGAGCAAAAAAAAAAAAGAAAGACCAGGAGCATGAAAAGGTGTGAAAAATGCGAGGAGCAAAAAAAAAAAAAAAAGACCAGGAGCATGAAAAGGTGTGAAAAATGCGAGGAGCAAAAAAAAAAAAAAAAAGAGACCAGAAGCATGAAAAGGTGTGAAAAATGCGAGGAGCAAAAAAAAAAAAAAAAAAAGAAAGACCAGGAGCATGAAAAGGTGTGAAAAATGCGAGGAGCAAAAAAAAAAAAAAAAAAAAAAAAAAGACCAAGAACATGAAAAGGTGTGAAAAATGCGAGGAGCAAAAAAAAAAAAAAAAAGAGACCAGAAGCATGAAAAGGTGTGAAAAATGCGAGGAAAAAAAAAAAAAAAAAAAGAAAAGAGACCAGGAGCATGAAAAGGTGTGAAAAATGCGAGGAGCAAAAAAAAAAAAAAAAAAAAAAAAAAGACCAAAAAAATGAAAAGGTGTGAAAAATGCGAGGAGCAAAAAAAAAAAAAAGAAAGACCAGGAGGATGAAAAGGTGTGAAAAATGCGAGGAGCAAAAAAAAAAAAGAAAGACCAGGAGCATGAAAAGGGGTGAAAAATGCGAGGAGCAAAAAAAAAAAAAAAAGACCAGGAGCATGAAAAGGTGTGAAAAATGCGAGGAGCAAAAAAAAAAAAAAAAAGAGACCAGAAGCATGAAAAGGTGTGAAAAATGCGAGGAGCAAAAAAAAAAAAATAAAGAAAAGAGACCAGGAGCATGAAAAGGTTTGAAAAATGCGAGGAGCAAAAAAAAAAAAAAAAAAAGAAAGACCAGGAGCATGAAAAGGTGTGAAAAATGCGAGGAGCAAAAGAAAAAAAAAAGACCAGGAGCATGAAAAGATGTGAAAAATGCGAGGAGCAAAAAAAAAAAAAGAAAGACCAGGAGCATGAAAAGGTGTGAAAAATGCGACGAGCATGAAAAGTTGTGAAAAATGCGAGGAGCATGAAGAGGTGTGAAAAATGCGAGGAGCATGAAAAGATGTGAAAAATTCGAGGAGCAAAAAAAAAAAAAAGACCAGGAGCATGAAAAGGTGTGAAAAATGCGAGGAGCAAAAAAAAAAAAAAGAAAGAAAGACCAGGAGCATGAAAAGGTGTGAAAAATGCGAGGAGCAAAAAAAAAAAAAGAAAGACCAGGAGCCTGAAAACGTGTGAAAAATGCGAGGAGCAAAAAAAAAAAAAAAAAAAAAAAAGACCAGGAACATGAAAAGGTGTGAAAAATGCGAGGAGCAAAAAAAAAAAATGAAAGACCAGGAGCATGAAAAGGTGTGAAAAATGCGAGGAGCAAAAAAAAAAAAGAAAGACCAGGAGCATGAAAAGGTGTGAAAAATGCGAGGAGCAAAAAAAAAAAAAAAAGACCAGGAGCATGAAAAGGTGTGAAAAATGCGAGGAGCAAAAAAAAAAAAAAAAGAGACCAGAAGCATGAAAAGGTGTGAAAAATGCGAGGAGCAAAAAAAAAAAAAAAAGAAAAGAGACCAGGAGCATGAAAAGGTTTGAAAAATGCGAGGAGCAAAAAAAAAAAAAAAAAAAAGAAAGACCAGGAGCATGAAAAGGTGTGAAAAATGCGAGGAGCAAAAGAAAAAAAAAAGACCAGGAGCATGAAAAGGTGTGAAAATGCGAGGAGTAAAAGAAAAAAAAAAGACCAGGAACATGAAAAGGTGTGAAAAATGCGAGGAGCAAAAAAAAAAAAAAGAAAAGAGACCAGGAGCATGAAAAGGTTTGAAAAATGCGAGGAGCAAAAAAAAAAAAAAAAAAAGAAAGACCAGGAGCATGAAAAGGTGTGAAAAATGCGAGGAGCAAAAGAAAAAAAAAAGACCAGGAGCATGAAAAGATGTGAAAAATGCGAGGAGCAAAAAAAAAAAAAGAAAGACCAGGAGCATGAAAAGGTGTGAAAAATGCGAGGAGCAAAAAAAAAAAAGAAAGACCAGGAGCATGAAAAGGTGTGAAAAATGCGAGGAGCAAAAAAAAAAAAAAAAAGACCAGGAGCATGAAAAGGTGTGAAAAATGCGACGAGCATGAAAAGTTGTGAAAAATGCGAGGAGCATGAAGAGGTGTGAAAAATGCGAGGAGCATGAAAAGATGTGAAAAATTCGAGGAGCAAAAAAAAAAAAAAGACCAGGAGCATGAAAAGGTGTGAAAAATGCGAGGAGCAAAAAAAAAAAAAAAGAAAGAAAGACCAGGAGCATGAAAAGATGTGAAAAATGCGAGGAGAAAAAAAAAAAAAGACCAGGAGCATGAAAAGGTGTGAAAAATGCGAGGAGCAAAAAAAAAAAAAGAAAGACCAGGAGCATGAAAAGGTCTGAAAAATGCGAGGAGCAAAAAAAAAAAAAAAAAAAAAAAAAGACCAAGAACATGAAAAGGTGTGAAAAATGCGAGGAGCAAAAAAAAAAAAAAGAAAGACCAGGAGCATGAAAAGGTGTGAAAAATGCGAGGAGCAAAAAAAAAAAAGAAAGACCAGGAGCATGAAAAGGTGTGAAAAATGCGAGGAGCAAAAAAAAAAAAAAAAGACCAGGAGCATGAAAAGGTGTGAAAAATGCGAGGAGCAAAAAAAAAAAAAAAAAGAGACCAGAAGCATGAAAAGGTGTGAAAAATGCGAGGAGCAAAAAAAAAAAAATAAAGAAAAGAGACCAGGAGCATGAAAAGGTTTGAAAAATGCGAGGAGCAAAAAAAAAAAAAAAAAAAAGAAAGACCAGGAGCATGAAAAGGTGTGAAAAATGCGACGAGCAAAAAAAAAAAAAAAAAAAAAAAAACCAGGAACATGAAAAGGTGTGAAAAATGCGAGGAGCAAAAAAAAAAAAAGAAAGACCAGGAGCATGAAAAGGTGTGAAAAATGCGAGGAGCAAAAAAAAAAAAGAAAGACCAGGAACATGAAAAGGTGTGAAAAAAGCGAGGAGCAAAAAAAAAAAAAGAAAGACCAGGAGCATGAAAAGGTGTGAAAAATGCGAGGAAAAAAAAAAAAAAAGACCAGGAGCATGAAAAGGTGTGAAAAATGCGAGGAGCAAAAAAAAAAAAAAAAAGACCAGGAGCAAGAAAAGGAGTGAAAAATGCGAGGAGAAAAAAAAAAAAAAGACCAGGAGCATGAAAATGTGTGAAAAATGCGAGGAGCAAAAAAAAAAAAAAAAGAAAGAAAGAAAGACCAGGAGCATGAAAAGGTGTGAAAAATGCGAGGAGCAAAAAAAAAAAAAAAAAAAAGAAAGACCAGGAGCATGAAAAGGTGTGAAAAATGCGAGGAGCAAAAAAAAAAAAAGAAAGACCAGGAGCATGAAAACTTGTGAAAAATGCGAGGAGCAAAAAAAAAAAAAAAAAAAACCAGGAACATGAAAAGGTGTGAAAAATGCGAGGAGCAAAAAACAAAAAAGAAAGACCAGGAGCATGAAAAGGTGTGAAAAATGCGAGGAGCAAAAAAAAAAAAGAAAGACCAGGAGCATGAAAAGGTGTGAAAAATGCGAGGAGCAAAAAAAAAAAAAAAAGACCAGGAGCATGAAAAGGTGTGAAAAATGCGAGGAGCAAAAAAAAAAAAAAAAGAGACCAGAAGCATGAAAAGGTGTGAAAAATGCGAGGAAAAAAAAAAAAAAAAAAGAAAAGAGACCAGGAGCATGAAAAGGTTTGAAAAATGCGAGGAGCAAAAAAAAAAAAAAAAAAAGAAAGACCAGGAGCATGAAAAGGTGTGAAAAATGCGAGGAGCAAAAGAAAAAAAAAAGACCAGGAGCATGAAAAGGTGTGAAAAATGCGAGGAGCAAAAAAAAAAAAAAAAAGAGACCAGAAGAATAAAAAGGTGTGAAAAAAGGGAGGAAAAAAAAAAAAAAAAAAGAAAAGAGACCAGGAGCATGAAAAGGTTTGAAAAATGCGAGGAGCAAAAAAAAAAAAAAAAAAAGAAAGACCAGGAGCATGAAAAGGTGTGAAAAATGCGAGGAGCAAAAGAAAAAAAAAAGACCAGGAGCATGAAAAGATGTGAAAAATGCGAGGAGCAAAAAAAAAAAAAGAAAGACCAGGAGCATGAAAAGGTGTGAAAAATGCGACGAGCATGAAAAGTTGTGAAAAATGCGAGGAGCATGAACAGGTGTGAAAAATGCGAGGAGCATGAAAAGATGTGAAAAATTCGAGGAGCAAAAAAAAAAAAAAGACCAGGAGCATGAAAAGGTGTGAAAAATGCGAGGAGCAAAAAAAAAAAAAAGAAAGAAAGACCAGGAGCATGAAAAGGTGTGAAAAATGCGAGGAGCAAAAAAAAAAAAAAGAAAGAAAGACCAGGAGCATGAAAAGGTGTGAAAAATGCGAGGAGCAAAAAAAAAAAAAGAAAGACCAGGAGCCTGAAAACGTGTGAAAAATGCGAGGAGCAAAAAAAAAAAAAAAAAAAAAAAAGACCAGGAACATGAAAAGGTGTGAAAAATGCGAGGAGCAAAAAAAAAAAATGAAAGACCAGGAGCATGAAAAGGTGTGAAAAATGCGAGGAGCAAAAAAAAAAAAGAAAGACCAGGAGCATGAAAAGGTGTGAAAAATGCGAGGAGCAAAAAAAAAAAAAAAAGACCAGGAGCATGAAAAGGTGTGAAAAATGCGAGGAGCAAAAGAAAAAAAAAAGACCAGGAGCATGAAAAGATGTGAAAAATGCGAGGAGCAAAAAAAAAAAAAGAAAGACCAGGAGCATGAAAAGGTGTGAAAAATGCGAGGAGCAAAAAAAAAAAAGAAAGACCAGGAGCATGAAAAGGTGTGAAAAATGCGAGGAGCAAAAAAAAAAAAAAAAAGACCAGGAGCATGAAAAGGTGTGAAAAATGCGACGAGCATGAAAAGTTGTGAAAAATGCGAGGAGCATGAAGAGGTGTGAAAAATGCGAGGAGCATGAAAAGATGTGAAAAATTCGAGGAGCAAAAAAAAAAAAAAGACCAGGAGCATGAAAAGGTGTGAAAAATGCGAGGAGCAAAAAAAAAAAAAAGAAAGAAAGACCAGGAGCATGAAAAGATGTGAAAAATGCGAGGAGAAAAAAAAAAAAAGACCAGGAGCATGAAAAGGTGTGAAAAATGCGAGGAGCAAAAAAAAAAAAAAAAAGAAAGAAAGAAAGACCAGGAGCATGAAAAGGTGTGAAAAATGCGAGGAGCAAAAAAAAAAAAAAAAGAAAGAAAGAAAGACCAGGAGCATGAAAAGGTGTGAAAAATGCGAGGAGTAAAAAAAAAAAAAAAAAAGAAAGACCAGGAGCATGAAAAGGTGTGAAAAATGCGAGGAGCAAAAAAAAAAAAGAAAGACCAGAAGCATGAAAAGGTGTGAAAAATGCGAGGAGCAAAAAAAAAAAAAGAAAGACCAGGAGCATGAAAAGGTGTGAAAAATGCGAGGAGCAAAAAAAAAAAAAAAAAAAAAAAAGACCAGGAACATGAAAAGGTGTGAAAAATGCGAGGAGCAAAAAAAAAAAAAAAAAGACCAGGAGCATGAAAAGGTGTGAAAAATGCGAGGAGCAAAAAAAAAAAACAAAGACCAGGAGCATGAAAAGGTGTGAAAAATGCGAGGAGCAAAAAAAAAAAAAAAAGACCAGGAGCATGAAAAGGTGTGAAAAATGCGAGGAGCAAAAAAAAAAAAAAAAAAAGAAAGACCAGGAGCATGAAAAGGTGTGAAAAATGCGAGGAGCAAAAGAAAAAAAAAAGACCAGGAGCATGAAAAGGTGTGAAAAATGCGAGGAGCAAAAAAAAAAAAAAAAAAAAGAAAGACCAGGAGCATGAAAAGGTGTGAAAAATGCGAGGAGCAAAAGAAAAAAAAAAGACCAGGAGCATGAAAAGATGTGAAAAATGCGAGGAGCAAAAAAAAAAAAAAAGAAAGAAAGAAAGACCAGGAGCATGAAAAGGTGTGAAAAATGCGAGGAGCAAAAAAAAAAAAAAAAAAAAGAAAGACCAGGAGCATGAATAGGTGTGAAAAATGCGAGGAGCAAAAAAAAAAAGACGAGGAGCATGAAAAGGTGTGAAAAATGCGAGGAGCAAAAAAAAAAAGACGAGGAGCATGAAAAGGTGTGAAAAATGCGAGGACCAAAAAAAAAAAAAAAGACCAGGAGCATGAAAAGGTGTGAAAAATGCGAGGAGCAAAAAAAAAAAAAGAAAGACCAGGAGCATGAAAAGGGGTGAAAAATGCGAGGAGCAAAAGAAAAAAAAAAGACCAGGAGCATGAAAAGGGGTGAAAAATGCGAGGAGCAAAAAAAAAAAAAGAAAGACCAGGAGCATGAAAAGGTGTGAAAAATGCGACGAGCATGAAAAGTTGTGAAAAATGCGAGGAGCATGAAGAGGTGTGAAAAATGCGAGGAGCATGAAGAGGTGTGAAAAATGCGAGGAGGATGAAAAGGTGTGAAAAATTTGAGGAGCAAAAAAAAAAAAAAACCAGGAGCATGAAAAGGTGTGAAAAATGCGAGGAGCAAAAAAAAATGAAAGACCAGGAGCATGAAAAGGTGTGAAAAATGCGAGGAGCAAAAAAAAAAAAGAAAGACCAGGAGCATGAAAAGGTGTGAAAAATGCGAGGAGCAAAAAAAAAAAAAAAAGACCAGGAGCATGAAAAGGTGTGAAAAATGCGAGGAGCAAAAAAAAAAAAAAAGAGACCAGAAGCATGAAAAGGTGTGAAAAATGCGAGGAGCAAAAGAAAAAAAAAAGACCAGGAGCATGAAAAGATGTGAAAAATGCGAGGAGCAAAAAAAAAAAAAGAAAGACCAGGAGCATGAAAAGGTGTGAAAAATGCGAGGAGCAAAAAAAAAAAAGAAAGACCAGGAGCATGAAAAGGTGTGAAAAATGCGAGGAGCAAAAAAAAAAAAAAAAAGACCAGGAGCATGAAAAGGTGTGAAAAATGCGACGAGCATGAAAAGTTGTGAAAAATGCGAGGAGCATGAAGAGGTGTGAAAAATGCGAGGAGCATGAAAAGATGTGAAAAATTCGAGGAGCAAAAAAAAAAAAAAGACCAGGAGCATGAAAAGGTGTGAAAAATGCGAGGAGCAAAAAAAAAAAAAAGAAAGAAAGACCAGGAGCATGAAAAGATGTGAAAAATGCGAGGAGAAAAAAAAAAAAAGACCAGGAGCATGAAAAGGTGTGAAAAATGCGAGGAGCAAAAAAAAAAAAAAAAAGAAAGAAAGAAAGACCAGGAGCATGAAAAGGTGTGAAAAATGCGAGGAGCAAAAAAAAAAAAAAAAGAAAGAAAGAAAGACCAGGAGCATGAAAAGGTGTGAAAAATGCGAGGAGTAAAAAAAAAAAAAAAAAAGAAAGACCAGGAGCATGAAAAGGTGTGAAAAATGCGAGGAGCAAAAAAAAAAAAGAAAGACCAAAAGCATGAAAAGGTGTGAAAAATGCGAGGAGCAAAAAAAAAAAAAGAAAGACCAGGAGCATGAAAAGGGGTGAAAAAAGCGAGGAGCAAAAAAAAAAAAAAAAAAAAAAAAGACCAGGAACATGAAAAGGTGTGAAAAATGCGAGGAGCAAAAAAAAAAAAAGAAAGACCAGGAGCATGAAAAGGTGTGAAAAATGCGAGGAGCAAAAAAAAAAAACAAAGACCAGGAGCATGAAAAGGTGTGAAAAATGCGAGGAGCAAAAAAAAAAAAAAAGACCAGGAGCATGAAAAGGTGTGAAAAATGCGAGGAGCAAAAAAAAAAAAAAAAAAAAGAAAGACCAGGAGCATGAAAAGGTGTGAAAAATGCGAGGAGCAAAAGAAAAAAAAAAGACCAGGAGCATGAAAAGGTGTGAAAAATGCGAGGAGCAAAAAAAAAAAAAAAAAAAGAAAGACCAGGAGCATGAAAAGGTGTGAAAAATGCGAGGAGCAAAAGAAAAAAAAAAGACCAGGAGCATGAAAAGATGTGAAAAATGCGAGGAGCAAAAAAAAAAAAAAAGAAAGAAAGAAAGACCAGGAGCATGAAAAGGTGTGAAAAATGCGAGGAGCAAAAAAAAAAAAAAAAAAAAGAAAGACCAGGAGCATGAATAGGTGTGAAAAATGCGAGGAGCAAAAAAAAAAAGACGAGGAGCATGAAAAGGTGTGAAAAATGCGAGGAGCAAAAAAAAAAAGACGAGGAGCATGAAAAGGTGTGAAAAATGCGAGGACCAAAAAAAAAAAAAAGACCAGGAGCATGAAAAGGTGTGAAAAATGCGAGGAGCAAAAAAAAAAAAAAAAAGAAAAGAGACCAGGAGCATGAAAAGGATTGAAAAAAGCGAGGAGCAAAAAAAAAAAAAAAAAAAGAGACCAGGAGCATGAAAAGGTGTGAAAAATGCGAGGAGCAAAAGAAAAAAAAAAGACCAGGAGCATGAAAAGGGGTGAAAAATGCGAGGAGCAAAAAAAAAAAAAGAAAGACCAGGAGCATGAAAAGGTGTGAAAAATGCGAGGAGCAAAAAAAAAAAAAAAAAGACCAGGAGCATGAAAAGGAGTGAAAAATGCGAGGAGAAAAAAAAAAAAAAGACCAGGAGCATGAAAAGGTGTGAAAAATGCGAGGAGCAAAAAAAAAAAAAAAAGAAAGAAAGAAAGACCAGGAGCATGAAAAGGTGTGAAAAATGCGAGGAGCAAAAAAAAAAAAAAAAAAAGAAAGACCAGGAGCATGAAAAGGTGTGAAAAATGCGAGGAGCAAAAAAAAAAAAAGAAAGACCAGGAGCATGAAAACTTGTGAAAAATGCGAGGAGCAAAAAAAAAAAAAAAAAAACCAGGAACATGAAAAGGTGTGAAAAATGCGAGGAGCAAAAAACAAAAAAGAAAGAACAGGAGCATGAAAAGGTGTGAAAAATGCGAGGAGCAAAAAAAAAAAAGAAAGACCAGGAGCATGAAAAGGTGTGAAAAATGCGAGGAGCAAAAAAAAAAAAAAAAGACCAGGAGCATGAAAAGGTGTGAAAAATGCGAGGAGCAAAAAAAAAAAAAAAAGAGACCAGAAGCATGAAAAGGTGTGAAAAATGCGAGGAAAAAAAAAAAAAAAAAAGAAAAGAGACCAGGAGCATGAAAAGGTTTGAAAAATGCGAGGAGCAAAAAAAAAAAAAAAAAAAGAAAGACCAGGAGCATGAAAAGGTGTGAAAAATGCGAGGAGCAAAAGAAAAAAAAAAGACCAGGAGCATGAAAAGATGTGAAAAATGCGAGGAGCAAAAAAAAAAAAAGAAAGACCAGGAGCATGAAAAGGTGTGAAAAATGCGACGAGCATGAAAAGTTGTGAAAAATGCGAGGAGCATGAAGAGGTGTGAAAAATGCGAGGAGCATGAAAAGATGTGAAAAATTCGAGGAGCAAAAAAAAAAAAAAGACCAGGAGCATGAAAAGGTGTGAAAAATGCGAGGAGCAAAAAAAAAAAAAAGAAAGAAAGACCAGGAGCATGAAAAGGTGTGAAAAATGCGAGGAGCAAAAAAAAAAAAAAAAAAAAAAAGACCAGGAACATGAAAAGGTGTGAAAAATGCGAGGAGCAAAAAAAAAAAATGAAAGACCAGGAGCATGAAAAGGTGTGAAAAATGCGAGGAGCAAAAAAAAAAAAGAAAGACCAGGAGCATGAAAAGGTGTGAAAAATGCGAGGAGCAAAAAAAAAAAAAAAAGACCAGGAGCATGAAAAGGTGTGAAAAATGCGAGGAGCAAAAAAAAAAAAAAAAGAGACCAGAAGCATGAAAAGGTGTGAAAAATGCGAGGAGCAAAAAAAAAAAAAAAAGAAAAGAGACCAGGAGCATGAAAAGGTGTGAAAAATGCGAGGAGCAAAAGAAAAAAAAAAGACCAGGAGCATGAAAAGGTGTGAAAAATGCGAGGAGTAAAAGAAAAAAAAAAGACCAGGAACATGAAAAGGTGTGAAAAATGCGAGGAGCAAAAAAAAAAAAAAGAAAAGAGACCAGGAGCATGAAAAGGTTTGAAAAATGCGAGGAGCAAAAAAAAAAAAAAAAAAAAGAAAGACCAGGAGCATGAAAAGGTGTGAAAAATGCGAGGAGCAAAGGAAAAAAAAAAGACCAGGAGCATGAAAAGATGTGAAAAATGCGAGGAGCAAAAAAAAAAAAAGAAAGACCAGGAGCATGAAAAGGTGTGAAAAATGCGAGGAGCAAAAAAAAAAAAGAAAGACCAGGAGCATGAAAAGGTGTGAAAAATGCGAGGAGCAAAAAAAAAAAAAAAAAGACCAGGAGCATGAAAAGGTGTGAAAAATGCGACGAGCATGAAAAGTTGTGAAAAATGCGAGGAGCATGAAGAGGTGTGAAAAATGCGAGGAGCATGAAAAGATGTGAAAAATTCGAGGAGCAAAAAAAAAAAAAAGACCAGGAGCATGAAAAGGTGTGAAAAATGCGAGGAGCAAAAAAAAAAAAAAGAAAGAAAGACCAGGAGCATGAAAAGATGTGAAAAATGCGAGGAGAAAAAAAAAAAAAGACCAGGAGCATGAAAAGGTGTGAAAAATGCGAGGAGCAAAAAAAAAAAAAAAAAGAAAGAAAGAAAGACCAGGAGCATGAAAAGGTGTGAAAAATGCGAGGAGCAAAAAAAAAAAAAAAAGAAAGAAAGAAAGACCAGGAGCATGAAAAGGTGTGAAAAATGCGAGGAGTAAAAAAAAAAAAAAAAAAGAAAGACCAGGAGCATGAAAAGGTGTGAAAAATGCGAGGAGCAAAAAAAAAAAAGAAAGACCAGAAGCATGAAAAGGTGTGAAAAATGCGAGGAGCAAAAAAAAAAAAGA
Source organism: Cervus elaphus (assembly GCF_910594005.1). Classification (NCBI taxonomy): domain Eukaryota; kingdom Metazoa; phylum Chordata; class Mammalia; order Artiodactyla; family Cervidae; genus Cervus; species Cervus elaphus. Next base: position 237,609 of record NW_025316712.1, on the reverse strand, counting down.
AAGACCAGAAGCATGAAAAGGTGTGAAAAATGCGAGGAGCAAAAAAAAAAAAAAAAGACCAGGAGCAAGAAAAGGTGTGAAAAATGCGAGGAGAAAAAAAAAAAAAAGACCAGGAGCATGAAAATGTGTGAAAAATGCGAGGAGCAAAAAAAAAAAAAAAAAGAAAGAAAGAAAGACCAGGAGCAAGAAAAGGAGTGAAAAAAGCGAGGAGCAAAAAAAAAAAAAAAAAAAGAAAGACCAGGAGCATGAAAAGGTGTGAAAAATGCGAGGAGCAAAAAAAAAAAAAAGAAAGACCAGGAGCATGAAAACGTGTGAAAAATGCGAGGAGCAAAAAAAAAAAAAAAAAAAAAAAAAAAAAAACCAGGAACATGAAAAGGTGTGAAAAATGCGAGGAGCAAAAAAAAAAAAAGAAAGACCAGGAGCATGAAAAGGTGTGAAAAATGCGAGGAGCAAAAAAAAAAAGAAAGACCAGGAGCATGAAAAGGTGTGAAAAATGCGAGGAGCAAAAAAAAAAAAAAAAAGACCAGGAGCATGAAAAGGTGTGAAAAATGCGAGGAGCAAAAAAAAAAAAAAAAAGAGACCAGAAGCATGAAAAGGTGTGAAAAAGGGGAGGAAAAAAAAAAAAAAAAAGAAAAGAGACCAGGAGCATGAAAAGGTTTGAAAAATGCGAGGAGCAAAAAAAAAAAAAAAAAAAGAAAGACCAGGAGCATGAAAAGGTGTGAAAAATGCGAGGAGCAAAAGAAAAAAAAAAGACCAGGAGCATGAAAAGATGTGAAAAATGCGAGGAGCAAAAAAAAAAAAAGAAAGACCAGGAGCATGAAAAGGTGTGAAAAATGCGACGAGCATGAAAAGTTGTGAAAAATGCGAGGAGCATGAAAAGGTGTGAAAAATGCGAGGAGCATGAAAAGATGTGAAAAATTCGAGGAGCAAAAAAAAAAAAAAGACCAGGAGCATGAAAAGGTGTGAAAAATGCGAGGAGCAAAAAAAAAAAAAGAAAGAAAGACCAGGAGCATGAAAAGGTGTGAAAAATGCGAGGAGCAAAAAAAAAAAAAAAAAAGAAAGACCAGGAGCATGAAAAGGTGTGAAAAATGCGAGGAGCAAAAAAAAAAAAAGAAAGACCAGGAGCCTGAAAACGTGTGAAAAATGCGAGGAGCAAAAAAAAAAAAAAAAAAAAAAAAGACCAGGAACATGAAAAGGTGTGAAAAATGCGAGGAGCAAAAAAAAAAAATGAAAGACCAGGAGCATGAAAAGGTGTGAAAAATGCGAGGAGCAAAAAAAAAAAAGAAAGACCAGGAGCATGAAAAGGTGTGAAAAATGCGAGGAGCAAAAAAAAAAAAAAAAAAACCAGGAGCATGAAAAGGTGTGAAAAATGCGAGGAGCAAAAGAAAAAAAAAAGACCAGGAGCATGAAAAGATGTGAAAAATGCGAGGAGCAAAAAAAAAAAAAGAAAGACCAGGAGCATGAAAAGGTGTGAAAAATGCGAGGAGCAAAAAAAAAAAAGAAAGACCAGGAGCATGAAAAGGTGTGAAAAATGCGAGGAGCAAAAAAAAAAAAAAAAAGACCAGGAGCATGAAAAGGTGTGAAAAATGCGACGAGCATGAAAAGTTGTGAAAAATGCGAGGAGCATGAAGAGGTGTGAAAAATGCGAGGAGCATGAAAAGATGTGAAAAATTCGAGGAGCAAAAAAAAAAAAAAGACCAGGAGCATGAAAAGGTGTGAAAAATGCGAGGAGCAAAAAAAAAAAAAAGAAAGAAAGACCAGGAGCATGAAAAGATGTGAAAAATGCGAGGAGAAAAAAAAAAAAAGACCAGGAGCATGAAAAGGTGTGAAAAATGCGAGGAGCAAAAAAAAAAAAAAAAAGAAAGAAAGAAAGACCAGGAGCATGAAAAGGTGTGAAAAATGCGAGGAGCAAAAAAAAAAAAAAAAGAAAGAAAGAAAGACCAGGAGCATGAAAAGGTGTGAAAAATGCGAGGAGTAAAAAAAAAAAAAAAAAAGAAAGACCAGGAGCATGAAAAGGTGTGAAAAATGCGAGGAGCAAAAAAAAAAAAGAAAGACCAGAAGCATGAAAAGGTGTGAAAAATGCGAGGAGCAAAAAAAAAAAAAGAAAGACCAGGAGCATGAAAAGGTGTGAAAAATGCGAGGAGCAAAAAAAAAAAAAAAAAAAAAAAAGACCAGGAACATGAAAAGGTGTGAAAAATGCGAGGAGCAAAAAAAAAAAAAGAAAGACCAGGAGCATGAAAAGGTGTGAAAAATGCGAGGAGCAAAAAAAAAAAACAAAGACCAGGAGCATGAAAAGGTGTGAAAAATGCGAGGAGCAAAAAAAAAAAAAAAAGACCAGGAGCATGAAAAGGTGTGAAAAATGCGAGGAGCAAAAAAAAAAAAAAAAAAAGAAAGACCAGGAGCATGAAAAGGTGTGAAAAATGCGAGGAGCAAAAGAAAAAAAAAAGACCAGGAGCATGAAAAGGTGTGAAAAATGCGAGGAGCAAAAAAAAAAAAAAAAAAAGAAAGACCAGGAGCATGAAAAGGTGTGAAAAATGCGAGGAGCAAAAGAAAAAAAAAAGACCAGGAGCATGAAAAGATGTGAAAAATGCGAGGAGCAAAAAAAAAAAAAAAGAAAGAAAGAAAGACCAGGAGCATGAAAAGGTGTGAAAAATGCGAGGAGCAAAAAAAAAAAAAAAAAAAAGAAAGACCAGGAGCATGAATAGGTGTGAAAAATGCGAGGAGCAAAAAAAAAAAGACGAGGAGCATGAAAAGGTGTGAAAAATGCGAGGAGCAAAAAAAAAAAGACGAGGAGCATGAAAAGGTGTGAAAAATGCGAGGACCAAAAAAAAAAAAAAAGACCAGGAGCATGAAAAGGTGTGAAAAATGCGAGGAGCAAAAAAAAAAAAAAAAAGAAAAGAGACCAGGAGCATGAAAAGGTTTGAAAAATGCGAGGAGCAAAAAAAAAAAAAAAAAAAAAAAAAAGAGACCAGGAGCATGAAAAGGTGTGAAAAATGCGAGGAGCAAAAGAAAAAAAAAAGACCAGGAGCATGAAAAGGGGTGAAAAATGCGAGGAGCAAAAAAAAAAAAAGAAAGACCAGGAGCATGAAAAGGTGTGAAAAATGCGACGAGCATGAAAAGTTGTGAAAAATGCGAGGAGCATGAAGAGGTGTAAAAAATGCGAGGAGAATGAAAAGGTGTGAAAAATTTGAGGAGCAAAAAAAAAAAAAAAAACCAGGAGCATGAAAAGGTGTGAAAAATGCGAGGAGCAAAAAAAAAAAAAAGACCAGGAGCATGAAAAGGTGTGAAAAATGCGAGGAGCAAAAAAAAAAAAAAGACCAGGAGCATGAAAAGGTGTGAAAAATGCGAGGAGCAAAAAAAAAAAAGAAAGAAAGAAAGAAAGACCAGGAGCATGAAAAGGTGTGAAAAATGCGAGGAGCAAAAAAAAAAAAAAGAAAGACCAGGAGCATGAAAAGGTGTGAAAAATGCGAGGAGCAAAAAAAAAAAAAAGAAAGACCAGGAGCATGAAAATGTGTGAAAAATGCGAGGAGCAAAAAAAATAAAAAGACCAGGAGCATGAAAAGGTGTGAAAAATGCGAGAAGCAAAAAAAAAAAAAAAAAGACCAGGAGCATGAAAAGGTGTGAAAAATGCGACGAGCATGAAAAGTTGTGAAAAATGCGAGGAGCATGAAGAGGTGTGAAAAATGCGAGGAGCATGAAGAGGTGTGAAAAATGCGAGGAGGATGAAAAGGTGTGAAAAATTTGAGGAGCAAAAAAAAAAAAAAACCAGGAGCATGAAAAGGTGTGAAAAATGCGAGGAGCAAAAAAAAATGAAAGACCAGGAGCATGAAAAGGTGTGAAAAATGCGAGGAGCAAAAAAAAAAAAGAAAGACCAGGAGCATGAAAAGGTGTGAAAAATGCGAGGAGCAAAAAAAAAAAAAAAAGACCAGGAGCATGAAAAGGTGTGAAAAATGCGAGGAGCAAAAAAAAAAAAAAAGAGACCAGAAGCATGAAAAGGTGTGAAAAATGCGAGGAGCAAAAGAAAAAAAAAAGACCAGGAGCATGAAAAGATGTGAAAAATGCGAGGAGCAAAAAAAAAAAAAGAAAGACCAGGAGCATGAAAAGGTGTGAAAAATGCGAGGAGCAAAAAAAAAAAAGAAAGACCAGGAGCATGAAAAGGTGTGAAAAATGCGAGGAGCAAAAAAAAAAAAAAAAAAGACCAGGAGCATGAAAAGGTGTGAAAAATGCGACGAGCATGAAAAGTTGTGAAAAATGCGAGGAGCATGAAGAGGTGTGAAAAATGCGAGGAGCATGAAAAGATGTGAAAAATTCGAGGAGCAAAAAAAAAAAAAAGACCAGGAGCATGAAAAGGTGTGAAAAATGCGAGGAGCAAAAAAAAAAAAAAGAAAGAAAGACCAGGAGCATGAAAAGATGTGAAAAATGCGAGGAGAAAAAAAAAAAAAGACCAGGAGCATGAAAAGTTGTGAAAAATGCGAGGAGCAAAAAAAAAAAAAAAAAGAAAGAAAGAAAGACCAGGAGCATGAAAAGGTGTGAAAAATTCGAGGAGCAAAAAAAAAAAAAAAAGAAAGAAAGAAAGACCAGGAGCATGAAAAGGTGTGAAAAATGCGAGGAGTAAAAAAAAAAAAAAAAAAGAAAGACCAGGAGCATGAAAAGGTGTGAAAAATGCGAGGAGCAAAAAAAAAAAAGAAAGACCAGAAGCATGAAAAGGTGTGAAAAATGCGAGGAGCAAAAAAAAAAAAAGAAAGACCAGGAGCATGAAAAGGTGTGAAAAATGCGAGGAGCAAAAAAAAAAAAAAAAAAAAAAAAAGACAAGGAACAAAAAAAGGTGTGAAAAATGCGAGGAGAAAAAAAAAAAAAAGAAAGACCAGGAGCATGAAAAGGTGTGAAAAATGCGAGGAGCAAAAAAAAAAAACAAAGACCAGGAGCATGAAAAGGTGTGAAAAATGCGAGGAGCAAAAAAAAAAAAAAAAGACCAGGAGCATGAAAAGGTGTGAAAAATGCGAGGAGCAAAAAAAAAAAAAAAAAAAGAAAGACCAGGAGCATGAAAAGGTGTGAAAAATGCGAGGAGCAAAAGAAAAAAAAAAGACCAGGAGCATGAAAAGGTGTGAAAAATGCGAGGAGCAAAAAAAAAAAAAAAAAAAGAAAGACCAGGAGCATGAAAAGGTGTGAAAAATGCGAGGAGCAAAAGAAAAAAAAAAGACCAGGAGCATGAAAAGATGTGAAAAATGCGAGGAGCAAAAAAAAAAAAAAAGAAAGAAAGAAAGACCAGGAGCATGAAAAGGTGTGAAAAATGCGAGGAGCAAAAAAAAAAAAAAAAAAAAGAAAGACCAGGAGCATGAATAGGTGTGAAAAATGCGAGGAGCAAAAAAAAAAAGACGAGGAGCATGAAAAGGTGTGAAAAATGCGAGGAGCAAAAAAAAAAAGACGAGGAGCATGAAAAGGTGTGAAAAATGCGAGGACCAAAAAAAAAAAAAAAGACCAGGAGCATGAAAAGGTGTGAAAAATGCGAGGAGCAAAAAAAAAAAAAAAAAGAAAAGAGACCAGGAGCATGAAAAGGATTGAAAAATGCGAGGAGCAAAAAAAAAAAAAAAAAAAGAGACCAGGAGCATGAAAAGGTGTGAAAAATGCGAGGAGCAAAAGAAAAAAAAAAGACCAGGAGCATGAAAAGGGGTGAAAAATGCGAGGAGCAAAAAAAAAAAAAGAAAGACCAGGAGCATGAAAAGGTGTGAAAAATGCGACGAGCATGAAAAGTTGTGAAAAATGCGAGGAGCATGAAGAGGTGTGAAAAATGCGAGGAGAATGAAAAGGTGTGAAAAATTTGAGGAGCAAAAAAAAAAAAAAAAACCAGGAGCATGAAAAGGTGTGAAAAATGCGAGGAGCAAAAAAAAAAAAAAGACCAGGAGCATGAAAAGGTGTGAAAAATGCGAGGAGCAAAAAAAAAAAAACGACCAGGAGCATGAAAAGGTGTAAAAAATGCGAGGAGCAAAAAAAAAAAAGAAAGAAAGAAAGAAAGACCAGGAGCATGAAAAGGTGTGAAAAATGCGAGGAGCAAAAAAAAAAAAAAGAAAGACCAGGAGCATGAAAAGGTGTGAAAAATGCGAGGAGCAAAAAAAAAAAAAAGAAAGACCAGGAGCATGAAAATGTGTGAAAAATGCGAGGAGCAAAAAAAATAAAAAGACCAGGAGCATGAAAAGGTGTGAAAAATGCGAGAAGCAAAAAAAAAAAAAAAAAGACCAGGAGCATGAAAAGGTGTGAAAAATGCGACGAGCATGAAAAGTTGTGAAAAATGCGAGGAGCATGAAGAGGTGTGAAAAATGCGAGGAGCATGAAGAGGTGTGAAAAATGCGAGGAGGATGAAAAGGTGTGAAAAATTTGAGGAGCAAAAAAAAAAAAAAACCAGGAGCATGAAAAGGTGTGAAAAATGCGAGGAGCAAAAAAAAAAAAAAAGACCAGGAGCATGAAAAGGTGTGAAAAATGCGAGGAGCAAAAAAAAAAAAAAGACCAGGAGCATGAAAAGGTGTGAAAAATGCGAGAAGCAAAAAAAAGAAAAAAAGACCAGGAGCATGAAAAGGTGTGAAAAATGAGAAGAGCATGAAAAGTTGTGAAAAATGCGAGGAGCATGAAGAGGTGTGAAAAATGCGAGGAGCATAAAAAGGTGTGAAAAATTCGAGGAGCAAAAAAAAAAAAAAAAAAAGACCAGGAGCATGAAAAGGTGTGAAAAATGCGAGGAGCAAAAAAAAAAAAAAGAAAGACCAGGAGCATGAAAAGGTGTGAAAAATGCGACGAGCATGAAAAGTTGTGAAAAATGCGAGGATCATGAAGAGGTGTGAAAAATGCGAGGAGGATGAAAAGGTGTGAAAAATTTGAGGAGCAAAAAAAAAAAAAAACCAGGAGCATGAAAAGGCGTGAGAAATGCGAGGAGCAAAAAAAAAAAAAAAAAAAAAGACCGGGAGCATGAAAAGGTGTGAAAAATGCGAGGAGCAAAAAAAAAAAAAAAAGAAAGACCAGGAGCATGAAAAGGTGTGAAAAATGCGAGGAGCAAAAAAAAAAAAGAAAGACCAGAAGCATGAAAAGGTGTGAAAAATGCGAGGAAAAAAAAAAAAAGACCAGGAACATGAAAAGGTGGGAAAAATGCGAGGAGCAAAAAAAAAAAAAGAAAGACCAGGAGCATGAAAAGGTGTGAAAAATGCGAGGGCCAAAAAAAAAAAAAAGACCAGGAGTATGAAAAGGTGTGAAAAATGCGAGGAGCAAAAAAAAAAAAAAAAGAAAGAAAGACCAGGAGCATGAAAAGGTGTGAAAAATGCGAGGAGCAAAAGAAAAAAAAAAGACCAGGAGCATGAAAAGGTGTGAAAAATGCGACGAGCATGAAAAGTCGTGAAAAATGCGAGGAGCATGAAGAGGTGTGAAAAATGCGAGGAGCATGAAAAGGTGTGAAAAATTCGAGGAGCAAAAAAAAAAAAAAAAAAAAGACCAGGAGCATGAAAAGGTGTGAAAAATGCGAGGAACAAAAAAACCAAAAAAAAAAAATCAGGAGCATGAAAAGGTGTGAAAAATGCGAGGAGAAAAAAAAACAAAAGACCAGGAGCATGAAAAGGTGTGAAAAATGCGAGGAGCAAAAAAAAAAAAAAAAGAAAGACCAGGAGCATGAAAAGGTGTGAAAAATGCGAGGAGCAAAAAAAAAAAAAGAAAGACCAGAAGCATGAAAAGGTGTGAAAAATGCGAGGAAAAAAAAAAAAAGACCAGGAACACGAAAAGGTGTGAAAAATGCGAGGAGCAAAAAAAAAAAAAAGAAAGACCAGGAGCATGAAAAGGTGTGAAAAATGCGAGGGCCAAAAAAAAAAAAAAGACCAGGAGTATGAAAAGGTGTGAAAAATGCGAGGAGCAAAAAAAAAAAAAAAAGAAAGAAAGACCAGGAGCATGAAAAGGTGTGAAAAATGCGAGGAGCAAAAGAAAAAAAAAAGACCAGGAGCATGAAAAGGTGTGAAAAATGCGACGAGCATGAAAAGTCGTGAAAAATGCGAGGAGCATGAAGAGGTGTGAAAAATGCGAGGAGCATGAAAAGGTGTGAAAAATTCGAGGAGCAAAAAAAAAAAAAAAAAAAAAGACCAGGAGCATGAAAAGGTGTGAAAAATGCGAGGAGCAAAAAAAAAAAAAGAAAGACCAGGAGCATGAAAAGGTGTGAAAAATGCAATCAGCATGAAAAGGTGTGAAAAATGCGAGGAGCATGAAAAGTTGTGAAAAATGCAAGGAGCATGAAAAGGTGTGAAAAATGCGAGGAGCAAAAAAGAAAAAAAAAGAAAGAAAGAAAGACCAGGAGCATGAAAAGGTGTGAAAAATGCGAGGAGCAAAAAAAAAAAAAAAAAGAAAGACCAGGAGCATGAAAAGGTGTGAAAAATGCGACGAGCATGAAAAGTTGTGAAAAATGCGAGGAGCATGAAGAGGTGTGAAAAATGCGAGGAGGATGAAAAGGTGTGAAAAATTTGAGGAGCAAAAAAAAAAAAAAACCAGGAGCATGAAAAGGTGTGAGAAATGCGAGGAGCAAAAAAAAAAAAAAAAAAAAAGACCGGGAGCATGAAAAGGTGTGAAAAATGCGAGGAGCAAAAAAACCAAAAAAAAAAAATCAGGAGCATGAAAAGGTGTGAAAAATGCGAGGAGAAAAAAAAACAAAAGACCAGGAGCATGAAAAGGTGTGAAAAATGCGAGGAGCAAAAAAAAAAAAAAAAGAAAGACCAGGAGCATGAAAAGGTGTGAAAAATGCGAGGAGCAAAAAAAAAAAAAGAAAGACCAGAAGCATGAAAAGGTGTGAAAAATGCGAGGAGCAAAAAAAAAAAAGAAAGAAAGAAAGACCAGGAGCATGAAAAGGTATGAAAAATGCGAGGAGCAAAAAAAAAAAAAAGAAAGACCAGGAGCATGAAAAGGTGTGAAAAATGCGAGGAGCAAAAAAAAATAAAGAAAGACCAGGAGCATGAAAAGGTGTGAAAAATGCGAGGAGCAAAAAAAAAAAAAAGAAAGACCAGGAGCATGAAAATGTGTGAAAAATGCGAGGAGCAAAAAAAATAAAAAGACCAGGAGCATGAAAAGGTGTGAAAAATGCGAGAAGCAAAAAAAAAAAAAAAAGACCAGGAGCATGAAAAGGTGTGAAAAATGCGACGAGCATGAAAAGTTGTGAAAAATGCGAGGAGCATGAAGAGGTGTGAAAAATGCGAGGAGGATGAAAAGGTGTGAAAAATTTGAGGAGCAAAAAAAAAAAAAAACCACGAGCATGAAAAGGTGTGAAAAATGCGAGGAGCAAAAAAAAAAAAAAGACCAGGAGCATGAAAAGGTGTGAAAAATGCGAGGAGCAAAAAAAAAAAAAAGACCAGGAGCATGAAAAGGTGTGAAAAATGCGAGGAGCAAAAAAGAAAAAAAAGACCAGGAGCATGAAAAGGTGTGAAAAATGCGAGGAGTAAAAAAAAAAAAAGAAAGACCAGGAGCATGAAAAGGTGTGAAAAATGCGACGAGCATGAAAAGTTGTGAAAAATGCGAGGAGCATGAAGAGGTGTGAAAAATGCGAGGAGGATGAAAAGGTGTGAAAAATTTGAGGAGCAAAAAAAAAAAAAAACCAGGAGCATGAAAAGGTGTGAGAAATGCGAGGAGCAAAAAAAAAAAAAAAAAAAAAAGACCAGGAGCATGAAAAGGTGTGAAAAATGCGAGGAGCAAAAAAACCAAAAAAAAAAGATCAGGAGCATGAAAAGGTGTGAAAAATGCGAGGAGAAAAAAAAACAAAAGACCAGGAGCATGAAAAGGTGTGAAAAATGCGAGGAGCAAAAAAAAAAAAAAAAGAAAGACCAGGAGCATGAAAAGGTGTGAAAAATGCGAGGAGCAAAAAAAAAAAAAGAAAGACCAGAAGCATGAAAAGGTGTGAAAAATGCGAGGAAAAAAAAAAAAAGACCAGGAACATGAAAAGGTGTGAAAAATGCGAGGAGCAAAAAAAACAAAAGAAAGACCAGGAGCATGAAAAGGTGTGAAAAATGCGAAGACCAAAAAAAAAAAAAAAAAAAAAAAAAACCAGGAGCATGAAAAGGTGTGAAAAATGCGAGGAGCAAAAAAAAAAAAAAAAAAGAAAGAAAGACCAGGAGCATGAAAATGTGTGAAAAATGCGAGGAGCAAAAGAAAAAAAAAAGACCAGGAGCATGAAAAGGTGTGAAAAATGCGACGAGCATGAAAAGTCGTGAAAAATGCGAGGAGCATGAAGAGGTGTGAAAAATGCGAGGAGCATGAAAAGGTGTGAAAAATTCGAGGAGCAAAAAAAAAAAAAAAAAAAAAGACCAGGAGCATGAAAAGGTGTGAAAAATGCGAGGAGCAAAAAAAAAAAAAGAAAGACCAGGAGCATGAAAAGGTGTGAAAAATGCAATCAGCATGAAAAGCTGTGAAAAATGCGAGGAGCATGAAAAGTTGTGAAAAATGCAAGGAGCATGAAAAGGTGTGAAAAATGCGAGGAGCAAAAAAGAAAAAAAAAGAAAGAAAGAAAGACCAGGAGCATGAAAAGGTGTGAAAAATGCGAGGAGCAAAAAAAAAAAAAAAAAAGAAAGACCAGGAGCATGAAAAGGTGTGAAAAATGCGAGGAGCAAAAAAAAAAAAAGAAAGACCAGGAGCATGAAAAGGTGTGAAAAATGCGAGGAGCAAAAAAAAAAAAAGAAAGACCAGGAGCATGAAAAGGTGTGAAAAATGCGAGGAGCAAAAAAAAAAAAAAAAAGACCAGGAGCATGAAAAGGTGTGAAAAATGCGACGAGCATGAAAAGTTGTGAAAAATGCGAGAAGCATGAAGAGGTTTGAAAAATGCGAGGAGCATGAAAAGGTGTGAAAAATGCGAGGAGCAAAAAAAAAAAAAAAGAAAGAAAGAAAGACCAGGAGCATGAAAAGGTGTGAAAAATGCGAGGAGCAAAAAAAAAAAAAAAAAAAAGAAAGACCAGGAGCATGAATAGGTGTGAAAAATGCGAGGAGCAAAAAAAAAAAGACGAGGAGCATGAAAAGGTGTGAAAAATGCGAGGAGCAAAAAAAAAAAGACGAGGAGCATGAAAAGGTGTGAAAAATGCGAGGAGCAAAAAAAAAAAAAAAAAGAAAAGAAACCAGGAGCATGAAAAGGTTTGAAAAATGCGAGGAGCAAAAAAAAAAAAAAAAAAAAAAAAAAGAGACCAGGAGCATGAAAAGGTGTGAAAAATGCGAGGAGCAAAAGAAAAAAAAAAGACCAGGAGCATGAAAAGGGGTGAAAAATGCGAGGAGCAAAAAAAAAAAAAGAAAGACCAGGAGCATGAAAAGGTGTGAAAAATGCGACGAGCATGAAAAGTTGTGAAAAATGCGAGGAGCATGAAGAGGTGTGAAAAATGCGAGGAGAATGAAAAGGTGTGAAAAATTTGAGGAGCAAAAAAAAAAAAAAAAACCAGGAGCATGAAAAGGTGTGAAAAATGCGAGGAGCAAAAAAAAAAAAAAGACCAGGAGCATGAAAAGGTGTGAAAAATGCGAGGAGCAAAAAAAAAAAAAAGACCAGGAGCATGAAAAGGTGTGAAAAATGCGAGGAGCAAAAAAAAAAAAGAAAGAAAGAAAGAAAGACCAGGAGCATGAAAAGGTGTGAAAAATGCGAGGAGCAAAAAAAAAAAAAAGAAAGACCAGGAGCATGAAAAGGTGTGAAAAATGCGAGGAGCAAAAAAAAAAAAAAAGAAAGACCAGGAGCATGAAAAGGTGTGAAAAATGCGAGGAGCAAAAAAAATAAAAAGACCAGGAGCATGAAAAGGTGTGAAAAATGCGAGAAGCAAAAAAAAAAAAAAAAAGACCAGGAGCATGAAAAGGTGTGAAAAATGCGACGAGCATGAAAAGTTGTGAAAAATGCGAGGAGCATGAAGAGGTGTGAAAAATGCGAGGAGCATGAAGAGGTGTGAAAAATGCGAGGAGGATGAAAAGGTGTGAAAAATTTGAGGAGCAAAAAAAAAAAAAAACCAGGAGCATGAAAAGGTGTGAAAAATGCGAGGAGCAAAAAAAAAAAAAAAGACCAGGAGCATGAAAAGGTGTGAAAAATGCGAGGAGCAAAAAAAAAAAAAAGACCAGGAGCATGAAAAGGTGTGAAAAATGCGAGAAGCAAAAAAAAGAAAAAAAGACCAGGAGCATGAAAAGGTGTGAAAAATGCGATGAGCATGAAAAGTTGTGAAAAATGCGAGGAGCATGAAGAGGTGTGAAAAATGCGAGGAGCATAAAAAGGTGTGAAAAATTCGAGGAGCAAAAAAAAAAAAAAAAAAAGACCAGGAGCATGAAAAGGTGTGAAAAATGCGAGGAGCAAAAAAAAAAAAAAGAAAGACCAGGAGCATGAAAAGCTGTGAAAAATGCGACGAGCATGAAAAGTTGTGAAAAATGCGAGGATCATGAAGAGGTGTGAAAAATGCGAGGAGGATGAAAAGGTGTGAAAAATTTGAGGAGCAAAAAAAAAAAAAAACCAGGAGCATGAAAAGGCGAGAGAAATGCGAGGAGCAAAAAAAAAAAAAAAAAAAAAAGACCGGGAGCATGAAAAGGTGTGAAAAATGCGAGGAGCAAAAAAAAAAAAGAAAGAAAGACCAGGAGCATGAAAAGGTGTGAAAAATGCGAGGAGCAAAAAAAAAAAAAGAAAGACCAGAAGCATGAAAAGGTGTGAAAAATGCGAGGAAAAAAAAAAAAAGACCAGGAACATGAAAAGGTGTGAAAAATGCGAGGAGCAAAAAAAAAAAAAGAAAGACCAGGAGCATGAAAAGGTGTGAAAAATGCGAGGGCCAAAAAAAAAAAAAAGACCAGGAGTATGAAAAGGTGTGAAAAATGCGAGGAGCAAAAAATAAAAAAAAAGAAAGAAAGACCAGGAGCATGAAAAGGTGTAAAAAATGCGAGGAGCAAAAGAAAAAAAAAAGACCAGGAGCATGAAAAGGTGTGAAAAATGCGACGAGCATGAAAAGTCGTGAAAAATGCGAGGAGCATGAAGAGGTGTGAAAAATGCGAGGAGCATGAAAAGGTGTGAAAAATTCGAGGAGCAAAAAAAAAAAAAAAAAAAAGACCAGGAGCATGAAAAGGTGTGAAAAATGCGAGGAGCAAAAAAACCAAAAAAAAAAAATCAGGAGCATGAAAAGGTGTGAAAAATGCGAGGAGAAAAAAAAACAAAAGACCAGGAGCATGAAAAGGTGTGAAAAATGCGAGGAGCAAAAAAAAAAAAAAAAGAAAGACCAGGAGCATGAAAAGGTGTGAAAAATGCGAGGAGCAAAAAAAAAAAAAGAAAGACCAGAAGCATGAAAAGGTGTGAAAAATGCGAGGAAAAAAAAAAAAAGACCAGGAACATGAAAAGGTGTGAAAAATGCGAGGAGCAAAAAAAAAAAAAGAAAGACCAGGAGCATGAAAAGGTGTGAAAAATGCGAGGGCCAAAAAAAAAAAAAAGACCAGGAGTATGAAAAGGTGTGAAAAATGCGAGGAGCAAAAAAAAAAAAAAAAGAAAGAAAGACCAGGAGCATGAAAAGGTGTGAAAAATGCGAGGAGCAAAAGAAAAAAAAAAGACCAGGAGCATGAAAAGGTGTGAAAAATGCGACGAGCATGAAAAGTCGTGAAAAATGCGAGGAGCATGAAGAGGTGTGAAAAATGCGAGGAGCATGAAAAGGTGTGAAAAATTCGAGGAGCAAAAAAAAAAAAAAAAAAAAGACCAGGAGCATGAAAAGGTGTGAAAAATGCGAGGAGCAAAAAAAAAAAAAGAAAGACCAGGAGCATGAAAAGGTGTGAAAAATGCAATCAGCATGAAAAGGTGTGAAAAATGCGAGGAGCATGAAAAGTTGTGAAAAATGCAAGGAGCATGAAAAGGTGTGAAAAATGCGAGGAGCAAAAAAGAAAAAAAAAGAAAGAAAGAAAGACCAGGAGCATGAAAAGGTGTGAAAAATGCGAGGAGCAAAAAAAAAAAAAAAAAGAAAGACCAGGAGCATGAAAAGGTGTGAAAAATGCGACGAGCATGAAAAGTTGTGAAAAATGCGAGGAGCATGAAGAGGTGTGAAAAATGCGAGGAGGATGAAAAGGTGTGAAAAATTTGAGGAGCAAAAAAAAAAAAAAACCAGGAGCATGAAAAGGTGTGAGAAATGCGAGGAGCAAAAAAAAAAAAAAAAAAAAAGACCGGGAGCATGAAAAGGTGTGAAAAATGCGAGGAGCAAAAAAACCAAAAAAAAAAAATCAGGAGCATGAAAAGGTGTGAAAAATGCGAGGAGAAAAAAAAACAAAAGACCAGGAGCATGAAAAGGTGTGAAAAATGCGAGGAGCAAAAAAAAAAAAAAAAGAAAGACCAGGAGCATGAAAAGGTGTGAAAAATGCGAGGAGCAAAAAAAAAAAAAGAAAGACCAGAAGCATGAAAAGGTGTGAAAAATGCGAGGAAAAAAAAAAAAAGACCAGGAACATGAAAAGGTGTGAAAAATGCGAGGAGCAAAAAAAAAAAAAGAAAGACCAGGAGCATGAAAAGGTGTGAAAAATGCGAGGGCCAAAAAAAAAAAAAAGACCAGGAGTATGAAAAGGTGTGAAAAATGCGAGGAGCAAAAAAAAAAAAAAAAGAAAGAAAGACCAGGAGCATGAAAAGGTGTGAAAAATGCGAGGAGCAAAAGAAAAAAAAAAGACCAGGAGCATGAAAAGGTGTGAAAAATGCGACGAGCATGAAAAGTCGTGAAAAATGCGAGGAGCATGAAGAGGTGTGAAAAATGCGAGGAGCATGAAAAGGTGTGAAAAATTCGAGGAGCAAAAAAAAAAAAAAAAAAAAAGACCAGGAGCATGAAAAGGTGTGAAAAATGCGAGGAGCAAAAAAAAAAAAAGAAAGACCAGGAGCATGAAAAGGTGTGAAAAATGCAATCAGCATGAAAATGTGTGAAAAATGCGAGGAGCATGAAAAGTTGTGAAAAATGCAAGGAGCATGAAAAGGTGTGAAAAATGCGAGGAGCAAAAAAGAAAAAAAAAGAAAGAAAGAAAGACCAGGAGCATGAAAAGGTGTGAAAAATGCGAGGAGCAAAAAAAAAAAAAAAAAGAAAGACCAGGAGCATGAAAAGGTGTGAAAAATGCGAGGAGCAAAAAAAAAAAAAGAAAGACCAGGAGCATGAAAAGGTGTGAAAAATGCGAGGAGCAAAAAAAAAAAAAGAAAGACCAGGAGCATGAAAAGGTGTGAAAAATGCGAGGAGCAAAAAAAAAAAAGACCAGGAGCATGAGAAGGTGTGAAAAATGCGACGAGCATGAAAAGTTGTGAAAAATGCGAGGAGCATGAAGAGGTTTGAAAAATGCGAGGAGCATGAAAAGGTGTGAAAAATGCGAGGAGCAAAAAAAAAAAAAAAAGAAAGAAAGAAAGACCAGGAGCATGAAAAGGTGTGAAAAATGCGAGGAGCATTAAAAGTTGTGAAAAATGCAAGGAGCATGAAAAGGTGTGAAAAATGCGAGGAGCAAAAAAAAAAAAAAAAGAAAGAAAGAAAGACCAGGAGCATGAAAAGGTGTGAAAAATGTGAGGAGCAAAAAAAAAAAAAAAAGAAAGACCAGGAGCATGAAAAGGTGTGAAAAATGCGAGGAGCAAAAAAAAAAAAAAAAGACCAGGAGCATGAAAAGGTGTGAAAAACGCGAGGAGCAAAAAAAAAAAAAAGAAAGACCAGGAGCATGAAAAGGTGTGAAAAATGCGACGAGCATGAAAAGTTGTGAAAAATGCGAGGAGCATGAAGAGGTGTGAAAAATGCGAGGAGCATGAAAAGATGTGAAAAATTCGACGAGCAAAAAAAAGAAAAAAAAAAGAAAGACCAGGAGCATGAAAAGGTGTGAAAAATGCGGGGAGCAAAAAAAAAAAAAAGAAAGACCAGGAGCATGAAAAGGTGTGAAAAATGCGAGGAGCAAAAAAAAAAAAAAAAAAGAAAGACCAGGAGCATGAAAAGGTGTGAAAAATGCGAGGAGCAAAAGAAAAAAAAAAGACCAGGAGCATGAAAAGGTGTGAAAAATGCGACGAGCATGAAAAGTTGTGAAAAATGCGAGGAGCATGAAGAGGTGTGAAAAATGCGAGGAGCATGAAAAGGTGTGAAAAATTCGAGGAGCAAAAAAAAAAAAAAAAAATACCAGGAGCATGAAAAGGTGTGAAAAATTCGAGGAGCAAAAAAAAAAAAAAAAAAAAGACCAGGAGCATGAAAAGGTGTGAAAAATGCGAGGAGCAAAAAAAAAAAAAGAAAGACCAGGAGCATGAAAAGGTGTGAAAAATGCAAGGAGCATGAAAAGGTGTGAAAAATGCGAGGAGCAAAAAAAAAAAAAAAAGAAAGAAAGAAAGACCAGGAGCATGAAAAGGTGTGAAAAATGCGAGGAGCAAAAAAAAAAAAAAAGAAAGACCAGGAGCATGAAAAGGTGTGAAAAATGCGAGGAGCAAAAGAAAAAAAAAAAGACCAGGAGCATGAAAAGGTGTGAAAAACGCGAGGAGCAAAAAAAAAAAAAAGAAAGACCAGGAGCATGAAAAGGTGTGAAAAATGCGACGAGCATGAAAAGTTGTGAAAAATGCGAGGAGCATGAAGAGGTGTGAAAAATGCGAGGAGCATGAAAAGATGTGAAAAATTCGAGGAGCAAAAAAAAGAAAAAAAAAAGAAAGACCAGGAGCATGAAAAGGTGTGAAAAATGCGGGGAGCAAAAAAAAAAAAAAGAAAGACCAGGAGCATGAAAAGGTGTGAAAAATGCGAGGAGCAAAAAAAAAAAAAAAAAAAAGAAAGACCAGGAGCATGAGAATGTGTGAAAAATGCGAGGAGCAAAAGAAAAAAAAAAGACCAGGAGCATGAAAAGGTGTGAAAAATGCGACGAGCATGAAAAGTTGTGAAAAATGCGAGGAGCATGAAGAGGTGTGAAAAATGCGAGGAGCATGAAAAGGTGTGAAAAATTCGAGGAGCAAAAAAAAAAAAAAAAAATACCAGGAGCATGAAAAGGTGTGAAAAATTCGAGGAGCAAAAAAAAAAAAAAAAAAAAGACCAGGAGCATGAAAAGGTGTGAAAAATGCGAGGAGCAAAAAAAAAAAAAGAAAGACCAGGAGCATGAAAAGGTGTGAAAAATGCAAGGAGCATGAAAAGGTGTGAAAAATGCGAGGAGCAAAAAAAAAAAAAAAAGAAAGAAAGAAAGACCAGGAGCATGAAAAGGTGTGAAAAATGCGAGGAGCAAAAAAAAAAAAAAAGAAAGACCAGGAGCATGAAAAGGTGTGAAAAATGCGAGGAGCAAAAGAAAAAAAAAAAGACCAGGAGCATGAAAAGGTGTGAAAAACGCGAGGAGCAAAAAAAAAAAAAAGAAAGACCAGGAGCATGAAAAGGTGTGAAAAATGCGACGAGCATGAAAAGTTGTGAAAAATGCGAGGAGCATGAAGAGGTGTGAAAAATGCGAGGAGCATGAAAAGATGTGAAAAATTCGAGGAGCAAAAAAAAGAAAAAGAAAAGAAAGACCAGGAGCATGAAAAGGTGTGAAAAATGCGAGGCCCAAAAAAAAAAAAAAAAAAGAAAGACCAGGAGCATGAAAAGGTGTGAAAAATGCGAGGAGCAAAAGAAAAAAAAAAGACCAGGAGCATGAAAAGGTGTGAAAAATGCGACGAGCATGAAAAGTTGTGAAAAATGCGAGGAGCATGAAGAGGTGTGAAAAATGCGAGGAGCATGAAAAAGTGTGAAAAATTCGAGGAGCAAAAAAAAAAAAAAAAAAAAAGACCAGGAGCATGAAAAGGTGTGAAAAATGCGAGGAGCAAAAAAAAAAAAGAAAGACCAGGAGCATGAAAAGGTGTGAAAAATGCAAGGAGCATGAAAAGGTGTGAAAAATGCGAGGAGCATGAAAAGTTGTGAAAAATGCAAGGAGCATGAAAAGGTGTGAAAAATGCGAGGAGCAAAAAAGAAAAAAAAAGAAAGAAAGAAAGACCAGGAGCATGAAAAGGTGTGAAATATGCGAGGAGCAAAAAAAAAAAAAGAAAGACCAGAAGCATGAAAAGGTGTGAAAAATGCGACGAGCATGAAAAGTTGTGAAAAATGCGAGGAGCATGAAGAGGTGTGAAAAATGCGAGGAGCATGAAAAGATGTGAAAAATTCGAGGAGCAAAAAAAAGAAAAAAAAAAGAAAGACCAGGAGCATGAAAAGGTGTGAAAAATGCGGGGAGCAAAAAAAAAAAAAAGAAAGACCAGGAGCATGAAAAGGTGTGAAAAATGCGAGGAGCAAAAAAAAAAAAAAAAAAAAGAAAGACCAGGAGCATGAAAAGGTGTGAAAAATGCGAGGAGCAAAAGAAAAAAAAAAGACCAGGAGCATGAAAAGGTGTGAAAAATGCAACGAGCATGAAAAGTTGTGAAAAATGCGAGGAGCATGAGGAGGTGTGAAAAATGCGAGGAGCATGAAAAGGTGTGAAAAATTCGAGGAGCAAAAAAAAAAAAAAAAATACCAGGAGCATGAAAAGGTGTGAAAAATTCGAGGAGCAAAAAAAAAAAAAAAAAAAAAAACCAGGAGCATGAAAAGGTGTGAAAAATGCGAGGAGCAAAAAAAAAAAAAGAACGACCAGGTGCATGAAAAGGTGTGAAAAATGCAAGGAGCATGAAAAGGTGTGAAAAATGCGAGGAGCATGAAAAGTTGTGAAAAATGCAAGGAGCATGAAAAGGTGTGAAAAATGCGAGGAGCAAAAAAGAAAAAAAAAGAAAGAAAGAAAGACCAGGAGCATGAAAAGGTGTGAAAAATGCGAGGAGCAAAAAAAAAAAAAAAAAAGACCAGGAGCATGAAAAGGTGTGAAAAATGCGAGGAGCAAAAAAGAAAAAAAAAGAAAGAAAGAAAGACCAGGAGCATGAAAAGGTGTGAAAAATGCGAGGAGCAAAAGAAAAAAAAAAGACCAGGAGCATGAAAAGGTGTGAAAAACGCGAGGAGCAAAAAAAAAAAAAGAAAGACCAGGAGCATGAAAAGGTGGGAAAAATGCGACGAGCATGAAAAGTTGTGAAAAATGCGAGGAGCATGAAGAGGTGTGAAAAATGCGAGGAGCATGAAAAGATGTGAAAAATTCGAGGAGCAAAAAAAAGAAAAAAAAAAGAAAGACCAGGAGCATGAAAAGGTGTGAAAAATGCGAGGCCCAAAAAAAAAAAAAAAAAAGAAAGACCAGGAGCATGAAAAGGTGTGAAAAATGCGAGGAGCAAAAGAAAAAAAAAAGACCAGGAGCATGAAAAGGTGTGAAAAATGCGACGAGCATGAAAAGTTGTGAAAAATGCGAGGAGCATGAAGAGGTGTGAAAAATGCGAGGAGCATGAAAAAGTGTGAAAAATTCGAGGAGCAAAAAAAAAAAAAAAAAATACCAGGAGCATGAAAAGGTGTGAAAAATTCGAGGAGCAAAAAAAAAAAAAAAAAAAAAGACCAGGAGCATGAAAAGGTGTGAAAAATGCGAGGAGCAAAAAAAAAAAAGAAAGACCAGGAGCATGAAAAGGTGTGAAAAATGCAAGGAGCATGAAAAGGTGTGAAAAATGCGAGGAGCATGAAAAGTTGTGAAAAATGCAAGGAGCATGAAAAGGTGTGAAAAATGCGAGGAGCAAAAAAGAAAAAAAAAGAAAGAAAGAAAGACCAGGAGCATGAAAAGGTGTGAAAAATTCGAGGAGCAAAAAAAAAAAAAAAAATACCAGGAGCAAGAAAAGGTGGGAAAAATGCGAGGAGCAAAAAAAAAAAAAAAAGAAAGAAAGACCAGGAGTATGAAAAGGTGTGAAAATGCGAGGAGCAAAAAAAAAAAAAAGACCAGGAGCATGAAAAGGTGTGAAAAATGCGAGAAGCAAAAAAAAAAAAAAAGACCAGGAGCATGAAAAGTTGTGAAAAATGCGAGGAGCAAAAAAAAAAAAGAGACCAGGAACATGAAAAGGTGTGAAAAATGCGAGGAGCAAAAAAAAAAAAAAAAAAAAAAAGACCAGGAGCATGAAAAGGTGTGAAAA
The DNA here is from genome assembly GCF_910594005.1 of Cervus elaphus. NCBI lineage: Eukaryota > Metazoa > Chordata > Mammalia > Artiodactyla > Cervidae > Cervus > Cervus elaphus. Next base: position 217,685 of record NW_025316712.1, on the reverse strand, counting down.
ATGTGGGGAGCAAAAAAAAAAAAAAAGAAAGACCAGGAGCATGAAAAGGTGTGAAAAATGCGACGAATATGAAAAGTTGTGAAAAATGCGAGGAGCATGAAGAGGTGTGAAAAAAGCGAGGAGCAAAAAAAAAAAAAAAAGACCAGGAGCATGAAAATGTGTGAAAAATGCGAGGAGCAAAAGAAAAAAAAAGACCAGGAGCATGAAAAGGTGTGAAAAATGCGAGGAGCAAAAAAAAAAAAAGAAAGACCAGGAGCATGAAAAGGTGTGAAAAATGCGAGGAGCAAAAAAAAAAAAAGAAAGACCAGGAGCATGAAAAGGTGTGAAAAATGCGAGGAGCAAAAAAAAAAAAAAAAGACCAGGAGCATGAAAAGGTGTGAAAAATGCGACGAGCATGAAAAGTTGTGAAAAATGCGAGGAGCATGAAGAGGTTTGAAAAATGCGAGGAGCATGAAAAGGTGTGAAAAATGCGAGGAGCAAAAAAAAAAAAAAAAGAAAGAAAGAAAGACCAGGAGCATGAAAAGGTGTGAAAAATGCAGGAGCATTAAAAGTTGTGAAAAATGCAAGGAGCATGAAAAGGTGTGAAAAATGCGAGGAGCAAAAAAAAAAAAAAAAGAAAGAAAGAAAGACCAGGAGCATGAAAAGGTGTGAAAAATGTGAGGAGCAAAAAAAAAAAAAAAGAAAGACCAGGAGCATGAAAAGGTGTGAAAAATGCGAGGAGCAAAAGAAAAAAAAAAAGACCAGGAGCATGAAAAGGTGTGAAAAACGCGAGGAGAAAAAAAAAAAAAAAGAAAGACCAGGAGCATGAAAAGGTGTGAAAAATGCGACGAGCATGAAAAGTTGTGAAAAATGCGAGGAGCATGAAGAGGTGTGAAAAATGCGAGGAGCATGAAAAGGTGTGAAAAATTCGAGGAGCAAAAAAAAGAAAAAAAAAAGAAAGACCAGGAGCATGAAAAGGTGTGAAAAATGCGGGGAGCAAAAAAAAAAAAAAGAAAGACCAGGAGCATGAAAAGGTGTGAAAAATGCGAGGAGCAAAAAAAAAAAAAAAAAAAGAAAGACCAGGAGCATGAAAAGGTGTGAAAAATGCGAGGAGCAAAAGAAAAAAAAAAGACCAGGAGCATGAAAAGGTGTGAAAAATGCGACGAGCATGAAAAGTTGTGAAAAATGCGAGGAGCATGAAGAGGTGTGAAAAATGCGAGGAGCATGAAAAGGTGTGAAAAATTCGAGGAGCAAAAAAAAAAAAAAAAAAATACCAGGAGCATGAAAAGGTGTGAAAAATTCGAGGAGCAAAAAAAAAAAAAAAAAAAAGACCAGGAGCATGAAAAGGTGTGAAAAATGCGAGGAGCAAAAAAAAAAAAAGAAAGACCAGGAGCATGAAAAGGTGTGAAAAATGCAAGGAGCATGAAAAGGTGTGAAAAATGCGAGGAGCAAAAAAAAAAAAAAAAGAAAGAAAGAAAGACCAGGAGCATGAAAAGGTGTGAAAAATGCGAGGAGCAAAAAAAAAAAAAAAGAAAGACCAGGAGCATGAAAAGGTGTGAAAAATGCGAGGAGCAAAAGAAAAAAAAAAAGACCAGGAGCATGAAAAGGTGTGAAAAACGCGAGGAGCAAAAAAAAAAAAAAGAAAGACCAGGAGCATGAAAAGGTGTGAAAAATGCGAGGAGCATGAAAAGTTGTGAAAAATGCGAGGAGCATGAAGAGGTGTGAAAAATGCGAGGAGCATGAAAAGATGTGAAAAATTCGAGGAGCAAAAAAAAGGAAAAAAAAAGAAAGACCAGGAGCATGAAAAGGTGTGAAAAATGCGGGGAGCAAAAAAAAAAAAAAGAAAGACCAGGAGCATGAAAAGGTGTGAAAAATGCGAGGAGCAAAAAAAAAAAAAAAAAAAAGAAAGACCAGGAGCATGAAAAGGTGTGAAAAATGCGAGGCCCAAAAAAAAAAAAAAAAGAAAAACCAGGAGCATGAAAAAGTGTGAAAAATTCGAGGAGCAAAAAAAAAAAAAAAAAAATACCAGGAGCATGAAAAGGTGTGAAAAATGCGAGAAGCAAAAAAAAAAAAAAAAAAAAAGACCAGGAGCATGAAAAGGTGTGAAAAATGCGACGAATATGAAAAGTTGTGAAAAATGCGAGGAGCATGAAGAGGTGTGAAAAATGCGAGGAGCAAAAAAAAAAAAAAAAGACCAGGAGCATGAAAATGTGTGAAAAATGCGAGGAGCAAAAGAAAAAAAAAAGACCAGGAGCATGAAAAGGTGTGAAAAATGCGAGGAGCAAAAAAAAAAAAAAGAAAGACCATGAGCATGAAAAGGTGTGAAAACTGCGACGAGCATGAAAAGTTGTGAAAAATGCGAGGAGCATGAAGAGGTGTGAAAAATGCGAGGAGGATGAAAAGGTGTGAAAAATTTGAGGAGCAAAAAAAAAAAAAAACCAGGAGCATGAAAAGGTGTGAAAAATGCGAGGAGCAAAAAAAAAAAAAAGACCAGGAGCATGAAAAGGTGTGAAAAATGCGAGGAGCAAAAAAAAAAAAAGACCAGGAGCATGAAAAGGTGTGAAAAAAGCGAGGAGCAAAAAAAAAAAAAAAGACCAGGAGCATGAAAAGGTGTGAAAAATGCGAGGAGCAAAAAAAAAAAAAAAGACCAGGAGCATGAAAAGGTGTGAAAAATGCGACGTGCATGAAAAGTTGTGAAAAATGCGAGGAGCATGAAGAGGTGTGAAAAATGCGAGGAGCATGAAAAGGTGTGAAAAATTTGAGGAGCAAAAAAAAAAAAAACCAGGAGCATGAAAAGGTGTGAGAAATGCGAGGAGCAAAAAAAAAAAAAAAAAAAAAGACCAGGAGCATGAAAAGGTGTGAAAAATGCGAGGAGCATGAAGAGGTGTGAAAAATGCGAGGAGCATGAAAAGGTGTGAAAAATTCGAGGAGCAAAAAAAAAAAAAGACCAGGAGCATGAAAAGGTGTGAAAAATGCGAGGAGCAAAAAAAAAAAAAAAAGAAAGAAAGACCAGGAGCATGAAAAGGTGTGAAAAATGCGAGGAGCAAAAGAAAAAAAAAAGACCAGGAGCATGAAAAGGTGTGAAAAATGCGAGGAGCAAAAAAAAAAAAAGAAAGACCAGGAGCATGAAAAGGTGTGAAAAATGCGACGAGCATGAAAAGTTGTGAAAAATGCGAGGAGCATGAAGAGGTGTGAAAAATGCGAGGAGGATGAAAAGGTGTGAAAAATTTGAGGAGCAAAAAAAAAAAAAAACCAGGAGCATGAAAAGGTGTGAAAAATGCGAGGAGCAAAAAAAAAAAAAGACCAGGAGCATGAAAAGGTGTGAAAAATGCGAGGAGCAAAAAAAAAAAAAAGACCAGGAGCATGAAAAGGTGTGAAAAATGCGAGGAGCAAAAAAAAAAAAAAAGACCAGGAGCATGAAAAGGTGTGAAAAATGCGACGAGCATGAAAAGTTGTGAAAAATGCGAGGAGCATGAAGAGGTGTGAAAAATGCGAGGAGCATGAAAAGGTGTGAAAAATTTGAGGAGCAAAAAAAAAAAAAAAAAAAAAAGACCAGGAGCATGAAAAGGTGTGAAAAATGCGACGAATATGAAAAGTTGTGAAAAATGCGAGGAGCATGAAGAGGTGTGAAAAATGCGAGGAGCAAAAAAAAAAAAAAAAGACCAGGAGCATGAAAATGTGTGAAAAATGCGAGGAGCAAAAGAAAAAAAAAAGACCAGGAGCATGAAAAGGTGTGAAAAATGCGAGGAGCAAAAAAAAAAAAAGAAAGACCAGGAGCATGAAAAGGTGTGAAAAATGCGACGAGCATGAAAAGTTGTGAAAAATGCGAGGAGCATGAAGAGGTGTGAAAAATGCGAGGAGGATGAAAAGGTGTGAAAAATTTGAGGAGCAAAAAAAAAAAAAAACCAGGAGCATGAAAAGGTGTGAAAAATGCGAGGAGCAAAAAAAAAAAAAGACCAGGAGCATGAAAAGGTGTGAAAAATGCGAGGAGCAAAAAAAAAAAAAAAAAAAAGAAAGACCAGGATCATGAAAAGGTGTGATAAATGCGAGGAGCAAAAAAAAAAAAAAAAAAAAGAAAGACCAGGATCATGAAAAGGTGTGAAAAATGCGAGGAGCATGAAGAGGTGTGAAAAATGCGAGGAGCAAAAAAAAAAATACAAGGAGCATGAAAAGGTGTAAAAATGCGTGGTGCATGAAAAGGTCTGAAAAATGCGAGGAGCATGAAAAGGTGTGAAAAATGTGAGGTGCATGAAAAGGTGTGAAAAATGCGAGGAGCATGAAAAGGTGTGAAAAATGCGAGGTGCATGAAAAGGTGTGAAAAATACGAGGAGCATGAAAAAGTTTGAAAAGTGCGAGGAGCATGAAAAGGTGTGAAAAATGCAAGGAGTATGAAAAGGTGTGAAAAATGCGAGGTTCATGAAAAGGTGTGAAAAATGCGAGGAGAAAAAAAAAAAGTCGAGGAGCATGAAAAGGTGTGTAAAATGCAAGGAGCATGAAAATGTGTGAAAAATGCGAGGAGAAAAAAAAAGAAAGAAAAAGACGAGGAGCATGAAAAGGTGTGAAAAATGCGAGGAGCATGAAAAGGTGTGAAAAATGCGAGGTGCATGAAAAGGTGTGAAAACTACGAAGAGCATGAAAAGGTGTGAAAATTGCGAGGAGCATGAAAACGTGTGAAAAATGCAAGGATCAGGAAAAGGTGTGAAAAATATGAAGAGCATGAAAAGGTGTGAAAATTTCGAGGAGCATGAAAAGTTGTCAAAAATACGAGGAGCATGAAAAGGTGTGAAAAATGCGAGGAGCATGAAAAGGTGTGAAAAATGCGAGGAGAATGAAAAGCTGTGAAAAATGTGAGGAGCATGAAAAGGTTTGAAAAATGCGAGGAGCATGAAAAGGTGTGAAAAATGAAAGGAGCATGAAAAGGTGTGAAAAATGCGAGAAGAAAAAAAAAAAAAAAAAGACGAGGAGCATGAAAAGGTGTGAAAAATGCAAGGAGCATGAAAAGGTGTGAAAAATTCGAGGAGCAAAAAAAAAAAAAAAAATACCAGGAGCATGAAAAGGTGTGAAAAATGCGAGGAGCAAAAAAAAAAAAAAAAGAAAGAAAGACCAGGAGTATGAAAAGGTGTGAAAAATGCGACGAGCATGAAAAGTTGTGAAAAATGCGAGGAGCATGAAGAGGTGTGAAAAATGCGAGGAGCATGAAAAGATGTGAAAAATTCGAGGAGCAAAAAAAAGAAAAAGAAAAGAAAGACCAGGAGCATGAAAAGGTGTGAAAAATGCGAGGCCCAAAAAAAAAAAAAAAAAAGAAAGACCAGGAGCATGAAAAGGTGTGAAAAATGCGAGGAGCAAAAGAAAAAAAAAAGACCAGGAGCATGAAAAGGTGTGAAAAATGCGACGAGCATGAAAAGTTGTGAAAAATGCGAGGAGCATGAAGAGGTGTGAAAAATGCGAGGAGCATGAAAAAGTGTGAAAAATTCGAGGAGCAAAAAAAAAAAAAAAAAAAAAGACCAGGAGCATGAAAAGGTGTGAAAAATGCGAGGAGCAAAAAAAAAAAAAAAAGACCAGGAGCATGAAAAGGTGTGAAAAATGCAAGGAGCATGAAAAGGTGTGAAAAATGCGAGGAGCATGAAAAGTTGTGAAAAATGCAAGGAGCATGAAAAGGTGTGAAAAATGCGAGGAGCAAAAAAGAAAAAAAAAGAAAGAAAGAAAGACCAGGAGCATGAAAAGGTGTGAAAAATGCGAGGAGCAAAAAAAAAAAAAAAGAAAGACCAGGAGCATGAAAAGGTGTGAAAAATGCGACGAGCATGAAAAGTTGTGAAAAATGCGAGGAGCATGAAGAGGTGTGAAAAATGCGAGGAGCATGAAAAGATGTGAAAAATTCGAGGAGCAAAAAAAAGAAAAAAAAAAGAAAGACCAGGAGCATGAAAAGGTGTGAAAAATGCGGGGAGCAAAAAAAAAAAAAAGAAAGACCAGGAGCATGAAAAGGTGTGAAAAATGCGAGGAGCAAAAAAAAAAAAAAAAAAAAGAAAGACCAGGAGCATGAAAAGGTGTGAAAAATGCGAGGAGCAAAAGAAAAAAAAAAGACCAGGAGCATGAAAAGGTGTGAAAAATGCAACGAGCATGAAAAGTTGTGAAAAATGCGAGGAGCATGAGGAGGTGTGAAAAATGCGAGGAGCATGAAAAGGTGTGAAAAATTCGAGGAGCAAAAAAAAAAAAAAAAATACCAGGAGCATGAAAAGGTGTGAAAAATTCGAGGAGCAAAAAAAAAAAAAAAAAAAAAAGACCAGGAGCATGAAAAGGTGTGAAAAATGCGAGGAGCAAAAAAAAAAAAAGAAAGACCAGGTGCATGAAAAGGTGTGAAAAATGCAAGGAGCATGAAAAGGTGTGAAAAATGCGAGGAGCATGAAAAGGTGTGAAAAATGCAAGGAGCATGAAAAGGTGTGAAAAATGCGAGGAGCAAAAAAGAAAAAAAAAGAAAGAAAGAAAGACCAGGAGCATGAAAAGGTGTGAAAAATGCGAGGAGCAAAAAAAAAAAAAAAAAAAGACCAGGAGCATGAAAAGGTGTGAAAAATGCGAGGAGCAAAAAAGAAAAAAAAAGAAAGAAAGAAAGACCAGGAGCATGAAAAGGTGTGAAAAATGCGAGGAGCAAAAGAAAAAAAAAAGACCAGGAGCATGAAAAGGTGTGAAAAACGCGAGGAGCAAAAAAAAAAAAAAGAAAGACCAGGAGCATGAAAAGGTGTGAAAAATGCGACGAGCATGAAAAGTTGTGAAAAATGCGAGGAGCATGAAGAGGTGTGAAAAATGCGAGGAGCATGAAAAGATGTGAAAAATTCGAGGAGCAAAAAAAAGAAAAAAAAAAGAAAGACCAGGAGCATGAAAAGGTGTGAAAAATGCGAGGCCCAAAAAAAAAAAAAAAAAAGAAAGACCAGGAGCATGAAAAGGTGTGAAAAATGCGAGGAGCAAAAGAAAAAAAAAAGACCAGGAGCATGAAAAGGTGTGAAAAATGCGACGAGCATGAAAAGTTGTGAAAAATGCGAGGAGCATGAAGAGGTGTGAAAAATGCGAGGAGCATGAAAAAGTGTGAAAAATTCGAGGAGCAAAAAAAAAAAAAAAAAATACCAGGAGCATGAAAAGGTGTGAAAAATTCGAGGAGCAAAAAAAAAAAAAAAAAAAAAGACCAGGAGCATGAAAAGGTGTGAAAAATGCGAGGAGCAAAAAAAAAAAAGAAAGACCAGGAGCATGAAAAGGTGTGAAAAATGCAAGGAGCATGAAAAGGTGTGAAAAATGCGAGGAGCATGAAAAGTTGTGAAAAATGCAAGGAGCATGAAAAGGTGTGAAAAATGCGAGGAGCAAAAAAGAAAAAAAAAGAAAGAAAGAAAGACCAGGAGCCTGAAAAGGTGTGAAAAATTCGAGGAGCAAAAAAAAAAAAAAAAATACCAGGAGCAAGAAAAGGTGTGAAAAATGCGAGGAGCAAAAAAAAAAAAAAAAGAAAGAAAGACCAGGAGTATGAAAAGGTGTGAAAAATGCGAGGAGCAAAAAAAAAAAAAAGACCAGGAGCATGAAAAGGTGTGAAAAATGCGAGAAGAAAAAAAAAAAAAAAAGACCAGGAGCATGAAAAGGTGTGAAAAATGCGAGGAGCAAAAAAAAAAAAGAGACCAGGAACATGAAAAGGTGTGAAAAATGCGAGGAGCAAAAAAAAAAAAAAAAAAAGAAAGACCAGGAGCATGAAAAGGTGTGAAAAATGTGGGGAGCAAAAAAAAAAAAAAGAAAGACCAGGAGCATGAAAAGGTGTGAAAAATGCGACGAATATGAAAAGTTGTGAAAAATGCGAGGAGCATGAAGAGGTGTGAAAAATGCGAGGAGCAAAAAAAAAAAAAAAAGACCAGGAGCATGAAAATGTGTGAAAAATGCGAGGAGCAAAAGAAAAAAAAAAGACCAGGAGCATGAAAAGGTGTGAAAAATGCGAGGAGCAAAAAAAAAAAAAGAAAGACCAGGAGCATGAAAAGGTGTGAAAAATGCGAGGAGCAAAAAAAAAAAAAGAAAGACCAGGAGCATGAAAAGGTGTGAAAAATGCGAGGAGCAAAAAAAAAAAAAAAAGACCAGGAGCATGAAAAGGTGTGAAAAATGCGACGAGCAAGAAAAGATGAGAAAAATGCGAGGAGCAAGAAGAGGTTTGAAAAAAGCGAGGAGCATGAAAAGGAGTGAAAAATGCGAGGAGCAAAAAAAAAAAAAAAAGAAAGAAAGAAAGACCAGGAGCATGAAAAGGTGTGAAAAATGCGAGGAGCATTAAAAGTTGTGAAAAATGCAAGGAGCATGAAAAGGTGTGAAAAATGCGAGGAGCAAAAAAAAAAAAAAAAGAAAGAAAGAAAGACCAGGAGCATGAAAAGGTGTGAAAAATGTGAGGAGCAAAAAAAAAAAAAAAGAAAGACCAGGAGCAGGAAAAGGTGTGAAAAATGCGAGGAGCAAAAGAAAAAAAAAAAGACCAGGAGCATGAAAAGGTGTGAAAAACGCGAGGAGAAAAAAAAAAAAAAAGAAAGACCAGGAGCATGAAAAGGTGTGAAAAATGCGACGAGCATGAAAAGTTGTGAAAAATGCGAGGAGCATGAAGAGGTGTGAAAAATGCGAGGAGCATGAAAAGATGTGAAAAATTCGAGGAGCAAAAAAAAGAAAAAAAAAAGAAAGACCAGGAGCATGAAAAGGTGTGAAAAATGCGGGGAGCAAAAAAAAAAAAAAGAAAGACCAGGAGCATGAAAAGGTGTGAAAAATGCGAGGAGCAAAAAAAAAAAAAAAAAAAGAAAGACCAGGAGCATGAAAAGGTGTGAAAAATGCGAGGAGCAAAAGAAAAAAAAAAGACCAGGAGCATGAAAAGGTGTGAAAAATGCGACGAGCATGAAAAGTTGTGAAAAATGCGAGGAGCATGAAGAGGTGTGAAAAATGCGAGGAGCATGAAAAGGTGTGAAAAATTCGAGGAGCAAAAAAAAAAAAAAAAAATACCAGGAGCATGAAAAGGTGTGAAAAATTCGAGGAGCAAAAAAAAAAAAAAAAAAAAGACCAGGAGCATGAAAAGGTGTGAAAAATGCGAGGAGCAAAAAAAAAAAAAGAAAGACCAGGAGCATGAAAAGGTGTGAAAAATGCAAGGAGCATGAAAAGGTGTGAAAAATGCGAGGAGCAAAAAAAAAAAAAAAAGAAAGAAAGAAAGACCAGGAGCATGAAAAGGTGTGAAAAATGCGAGGAGCAAAAAAAAAAAAAAAGAAAGACCAGGAGCATGAAAAGGTGTGAAAAATGCGAGGAGCAAAAGAAAAAAAAAAAGACCAGGAGCATGAAAAGGTGTGAAAAACGCGAGGAGCAAAAAAAAAAAAAAGAAAGACCAGGAGCATGAAAAGGTGTGAAAAATGCGACGAGCATGAAAAGTTGTGAAAAATGCGAGGAGCATGAAGAGGTGTGAAAAATGCGAGGAGCATGAAAAGATGTGAAAAATTCGAGGAGCAAAAAAAAGGAAAAAAAAAGAAAGACCAGGAATATGAAAAGGTGTGAAAAATGCGGGGAGCAAAAAAAAAAAAAAGAAAGACCAGGAGCATGAAAAGGTGTGAAAAATGCGAGGAGCAAAAAAAAAAAAAAAAAAAAGAAAGACCAGGAGCATGAAAAGGTGTGAAAAATGCGAGGCCCAAAAAAAAAAAAAAAAGAAAGACCAGGAGCATGAAAAAGTGTGAAAAATGCGACGAGCATGAAAAGTTGTGAAAAATGCGAGGAGCATGAAGAGGTGTGAAAAATGCGAGGAGGATGAAAAGGTGTGAAAAATTTGAGGAGCAAAAAAAAAAAAAAACCAGGAGCATGAAAAGGTGTGAGAAATGCGAGGAGCAAAAAAAAAAAAAAAAAAAAAGACCGGGAGCATGAAAAGGTGTGAAAAATGCGAGGAGCAAAAAAACCAAAAAAAAAAAATCAGGAGCATGAAAAGGTGTGAAAAATGCGAGGAGAAAAAAAAACAAAAGACCAGGAGCATGAAAAGGTGTGAAAAATGCGAGGAGCAAAAAAAAAAAAAAAAGAAAGACCAGGAGCATGAAAAGGTGTGAAAAATGCGAGGAGCAAAAAAAAAAAAAGAAAGACCAGAAGCATGAAAAGGTGTGAAAAATGCGAGGAAAAAAAAAAAAAGACCAGGAACATGAAAAGGTGTGAAAAATGCGAGGAGCAAAAAAAAAAAAAGAAAGACCAGGAGCATGAAAAGGTGTGAAAAATGCGAGGGCCAAAAAAAAAAAAAAGACCAGGAGTATGAAAAGGTGTGAAAAATGCGAGGAGCAAAAAAAAAAAAAAAAAGAAAGAAAGACCAGGAGCATGAAAAGGTGTGAAAAATGCGAGGAGCAAAAGAAAAAAAAAAGACCAGGAGCATGAAAAGGTGTGAAAAATGCGACGAGCATGAAAAGTCGTGAAAAATGCGAGGAGCATGAAGAGGTGTGAAAAATGCGAGGAGCATGAAAAGGTGTGAAAAATTCGAGGAGCAAAAAAAAAAAAAAAAAAAAAGACCAGGAGCATGAAAAGGTGTGAAAAATGCGAGGAGCAAAAAAAAAAAAAGAAAGACCAGGAGCATGAAAAGGTGTGAAAAATGCAATCAGCATGAAAATGTGTGAAAAATGCGAGGAGCATGAAAAGTTGTGAAAAATGCAAGGAGCATGAAAAGGTGTGAAAAATGCGAGGAGCAAAAAAGAAAAAAAAAGAAAGAAAGAAAGACCAGGAGCATGAAAAGGTGTGAAAAATGCGAGGAGCAAAAAAAAAAAAAAAAAGAAAGACCAGGAGCATGAAAAGGTGTGAAAAATGCGAGGAGCAAAAAAAAAAAAAGAAAGACCAGGAGCATGAAAAGGTGTGAAAAATGCGAGGAGCAAAAAAAAAAAAAGAAAGACCAGGAGCATGAAAAGGTGTGAAAAATGCGAGGAGCAAAAAAAAAAAAGACCAGGAGCATGAAAAGGTGTGAAAAATGCGACGAGCATGAAAAGTTGTGAAAAATGCGAGGAGCATGAAGAGGTTTGAAAAATGCGAGGAGCATGAAAAGGTGTGAAAAATGCGAGGAGCAAGAAAAAAAAAAAAAGAAAGAAAGAAAGACCAGGAGCATGAAAAGGTGTGAAAAATGCGAGGAGCATTAAAAGTTGTGAAAAATGCAAGGAGCATGAAAAGGTGTGAAAAATGCGAGGAGCAAAAAAAAAAAAAAAAGAAAGAAAGAAAGACCAGGAGCATGAAAAGGTGTGAAAAATGTGAGGAGCAAAAAAAAAAAAAAAAGAAAGACCAGGAGCATGAAAAGGTGTGAAAAATGCGAGGAGCAAAAGAAAAAAAAAAAGACCAGGAGCATGAAAAGGTGTGAAAAACGCGAGGAGCAAAAAAAAAAAAAAGAAAGACCAGGAGCATGAAAAGGTGTGAAAAATGCGACGAGCATGAAAAGTTGTGAAAAATGCGAGGAGCATGAAGAGGTGTGAAAAATGCGAGGAGCATGAAAAGATGTGAAAAATTCGACGAGCAAAAAAAAGAAAAAAAAAAGAAAGACCAGGAGCATGAAAAGGTGTGAAAAATGCGGGGAGCAAAAAAAAAAAAAAGAAAGACCAGGAGCATGAAAAGGTGTGAAAAATGCGAGGAGCAAAAAAAAAAAAAAAAAAAGAAAGACCAGGAGCATGAAAAGGTGTGAAAAATGCGAGGAGCAAAAGAAAAAAAAAAGACCAGGAGCATGAAAAGGTGTGAAAAATGCGACGAGCATGAAAAGTTGTGAAAAATGCGAGGAGCATGAAGAGGTGTGAAAAATGCGAGGAGCATGAAAAGGTGTGAAAAATTCGAGGAGCAAAAAAAAAAAAAAAAAATACCAGGAGCATGAAAAGGTGTGAAAAATTCGAGGAGCAAAAAAAAAAAAAAAAAAAAGACCAGGAGCATGAAAAGGTGTGAAAAATGCGAGGAGCAAAAAAAAAAAAAGAAAGACCAGGAGCATGAAAAGGTGTGAAAAATGCAAGGAGCATGAAAAGGTGTGAAAAATGCGAGGAGCAAAAAAAAAAAAAAAAGAAAGAAAGAAAGACCAGGAGCATGAAAAGGTGTGAAAAATGCGAGGAGCAAAAAAAAAAAAAAAAGAAAGACCAGGAGCATGAAAAGGTGTGAAAAAAGCGAGGAGCAAAAGAAAAAAAAAAAGACCAGGAGCATGAAAAGGTGTGAAAAACGCGAGGAGCAAAAAAAAAAAAAAGAAAGACCAGGAGCATGAAAAGGTGTGAAAAATGCGACGAGCATGAAAAGTTGTGAAAAATGCGAGGAGCATGAAGAGGTGTGAAAAATGCGAGGAGCATGAAAAGATGTGAAAAATTCGAGGAGCAAAAAAAAGAAAAAAAAAAGAAAGACCAGGAGCATGAAAAGGTGTGAAAAATGCGGGGAGCAAAAAAAAAAAAAAGAAAGACCAGGAGCATGAAAAGGTGTGAAAAATGCGAGGAGCAAAAAAAAAAAAAAAAAAAAGAAAGACCAGGAGCATGAAAAGGTGTGAAAAATGCGAGGAGCAAAAGAAAAAAAAAAGACCAGGAGCATGAAAAGGTGTGAAAAATGCGACGAGCATGAAAAGTTGTGAAAAATGCGAGGAGCATGAAGAGGTGTGAAAAATGCGAGGAGCATGAAAAGGTGTGAAAAATTCGAGGAGCAAAAAAAAAAAAAAAAAATACCAGGAGCATGAAAAGGTGTGAAAAATTCGAGGAGCAAAAAAAAAAAAAAAAAAAAGACCAGGAGCATGAAAAGGTGTGAAAAATGCGAGGAGCAAAAAAAAAAAAAGAAAGACCAGGAGCATGAAAAGGTGTGAAAAATGCAAGGAGCATGAAAAGGTGTGAAAAATGCGAGGAGCAAAAAAAAAAAAAAAAGAAAGAAAGAAAGACCAGGAGCATGAAAAGGTGTGAAAAATGCGAGGAGCAAAAAAAAAAAAAAAGAAAGACCAGGAGCATGAAAAGGTGTGAAAAATGCGAGGAGCAAAAGAAAAAAAAAAAGACCAGGAGCATGAAAAGGTGTGAAAAACGCGAGGAGCAAAAAAAAAAAAAAGAAAGACCAGGAGCATGAAAAGGTGTGAAAAATGCGACGAGCATGAAAAGTTGTGAAAAATGCGAGGAGCATGAAGAGGTGTGAAAAATGCGAGGAGCATGAAAAGATGTGAAAAATTCGAGGAGCAAAAAAAAGAAAAAAAAAAGAAAGACCAGGAGCATGAAAAGGTGTGAAAAATGCGAGGCCCAAAAAAAAAAAAAAAAAAGAAAGACCAGGAGCATGAAAAGGTGTGAAAAATGCGAGGAGCAAAAGAAAAAAAAAAGACCAGGAGCATGAAAAGGTGTGAAAAATGCGACGAGCATGAAAAGTTGTGAAAAATGCGAGGAGCATGAAGAGGTGTGAAAAATGCGAGGAGCATGAAAAAGTGTGAAAAATTCGAGGAGCAAAAAAAAAAAAAAAAAAAAAGACCAGGAGCATGAAAAGGTGTGAAAAATGCGAGGAGCAAAAAAAAAAAAGAAAGACCAGGAGCATGAAAAGGTGTGAAAAATGCAAGGAGCATGAAAAGGTGTGAAAAATGCGAGGAGCATGAAAAGTTGTGAAAAATGCAAGGAGCATGAAAAGGTGTGAAAAATGCGAGGAGCAAAAAAGAAAAAAAAAGAAAGAAAGAAAGACCAGGAGCATGAAAAGGTGTGAAAAATGCGAGGAGCAAAAAAAAAAAAAAAGAAAGACCAGGAGCATGAAAAGGTGTGAAAAATGCGACGAGCATGAAAAGTTGTGAAAAATGCGAGGAGCATGAAGAGGTGTGAAAAATGCGAGGAGCATGAAAAGATGTGAAAAATTCGAGGAGCAAAAAAAAGAAAAAAAAAAGAAAGACCAGGAGCATGAAAAGGTGTGAAAAATGCGGGGAGCAAAAAAAAAAAAAAGAAAGACCAGGAGCATGAAAAGGTGTGAAAAATGCGAGGAGCAAAAAAAAAAAAAAAAAAAAGAAAGACCAGGAGCATGAAAAGGTGTGAAAAATGCGAGGAGCAAAAGAAAAAAAAAAGACCAGGAGCATGAAAAGGTGTGAAAAATGCAACGAGCATGAAAAGTTGTGAAAAATGCGAGGAGCATGAGGAGGTGTGAAAAATGCGAGGAGCATGAAAAGGTGTGAAAAATTCGAGGAGCAAAAAAAAAAAAAAAAATACCAGGAGCATGAAAAGGTGTGAAAAATTCGAGGAGCAAAAAAAAAAAAAAAAAAAAAGACCAGGAGCATGAAAAGGTGTGAAAAATGCGAGGAGCAAAAAAAAGAAAGACCAGGTGCATGAAAAGGTGTGAAAAATGCAAGGAGCATGAAAAGGTGTGAAAAATGCGAGGAGCATGAAAAGTTGTGAAAAATGCAAGGAGCATGAAAAGGTGTGAAAAAAGCGAGGAGCAAAAAAGAAAAAAAAAGAAAGAAAGAAAGACCAGGAGCATGAAAAGGTGTGAAAAATGCGAGGAGCAAAAAAAAAAAAAAAAAAAGACCAGGAGCATGAAAAGGTGTGAAAAATGCGAGGAGCAAAAAAGAAAAAAAAAAAAAGAAAGAAAGACCAGGAGCATGAAAAGGTGTGAAAAATGCGAGGAGCAAAAGAAAAAAAAAAGACCAGGAGCATGAAAAGGTGTGAAAAACGCGAGGAGCAAAAAAAAAAAAAAGAAAGACCAGGAGCATGAAAAGGTGTGAAAAATGCGACGAGCATGAAAAGTTGTGAAAAATGCGAGGAGCATGAAGAGGTGTGAAAAATGCGAGGAGCATGAAAAGATGTGAAAAATTCGAGGAGCAAAAAAAAGAAAAAAAAAAGAAAGACCAGGAGCATGAAAAGGTGTGAAAAATGCGAGGCCCAAAAAAAAAAAAAAAAAAGAAAGACCAGGAGCATGAAAAGGTGTGAAAAATGCGAGGAGCAAAAGAAAAAAAAAAGACCAGGAGCATGAAAAGGTGTGAAAAATGCGACGAGCATGAAAAGTTGTGAAAAATGCGAGGAGCATGAAGAGGTGTGAAAAATGCGAGGAGCATGAAAAAGTGTGAAAAATTCGAGGAGCAAAAAAAAAAAAAAAAAATACCAGGAGCATGAAAAGGTGTGAAAAATTCGAGGAGCAAAAAAAAAAAAAAAAAAAAAAGACCAGGAGCATGAAAAGGTGTGAAAAATGCGAGGAGCAAAAAAAAAAAAGAAAGACCAGGAGCATGAAAAGGTGTGAAAAATGCAAGGAGCATGAAAAGGTGTGAAAAATGCGAGGAGCATGAAAAGTTGTGAAAAATGCAAGGAGCATGAAAAGGTGTGAAAAATGCGAGGAGCAAAAAAGAAAAAAAAAGAAAGAAAGAAAGACCAGGAGCATGAAAAGGTGTGAAAAATTCGAGGAGCAAAAAAAAAAAAAAAATACCAGGAGCAAGAAAAGGTGTGAAAAATGCGAGGAGCAAAAAAAAAAAAAAAAGAAAGAAAGACCAGGAGTATGAAAAGGTGTGAAAAATGCGAGGAGCAAAAAAAAAAAAAAGACCAGGAGCATGAAAAGGTGTGAAAAATGCGAGAAGCAAAAAAAAAAAAAAAGACCAGGAGCATGAAAAGGTGTGAAAAATGCGAGGAGCAAAAAAAAAAAAAGAGACCAGGAACATGAAAAGGTGTGAAAAATGCGAGGAGCAAAAAAAAAAAAAAAAAAAGAAAGACCAGGAGCATGAAAAGGTGTGAAAAATGTGGGGAGCAAAAAAAAAAAAAAGAAAGACCAGGAGCATGAAAAGGTGTGAAAAATGCGACGAATATGAAAAGTTGTGAAAAATGCGAGGAGCATGAAGAGGTGTGAAAAATGCGAGGAGCAAAAAAAAAAAAAAAAGACCAGGAGCATGAAAATGTGTGAAAAATGCGAGGAGCAAAAGAAAAAAAAAAGACCAGGAGCATGAAAAGGTGTGAAAAATGCGAGGAGCAAAAAAAAAAAAAGAAAGACCAGGAGCATGAAAAGGTGTGAAAAATGCGAGGAGCAAAAAAAAAAAAAGAAAGACCAGGAGCATGAAAAGGTGTGAAAAATGCGAGGAGCAAAAAAAAAAAAAAAAGACCAGGAGCATGAAAAGGTGTGAAAAATGCGACGAGCATGAAAAGTTGTGAAAAATGCGAGGAGCATGAAGAGGTTTGAAAAATGCGAGGAGCATGAAAAGGTGTGAAAAATGCGAGGAGCAAAAAAAAAAAAAAAAGAAAGAAAGAAAGACCAGGAGCATGAAAAGGTGTGAAAAATGCGAGGAGCATTAAAAGTTGTGAAAAATGCAAGGAGCATGAAAAGGTGTGAAAAATGCGAGGAGCAAAAAAAAAAAAAAAAGAAAGAAAGAAAGACCAGGAGCATGAAAAGGTGTGAAAAATGTGAGGAGCAAAAAAAAAAAAAAAGAAAGACCAGGAGCATGAAAAGGTGTGAAAAATGCGAGGAGCAAAAGAAAAAAAAAAAGACCAGGAGCATGAAAAGGTGTGAAAAACGCGAGGAGCAAAAAAAAAAAAAAGAAAGACCAGGAGCATGAAAAGGTGTGAAAAATGCGACGAGCATGAAAAGTTGTGAAAAATGCGAGGAGCATGAAGAGGTGTGAAAAATGCGAGGAGCATGAAAAGATGTGAAAAATTCGAGGAGCAAAAAAAAGAAAAAAAAAAGAAAGACCAGGAGCATGAAAAGGTGTGAAAAATGCGGGGAGCAAAAAAAAAAAAAAGAAAGACCAGGAGCATGAAAAGGTGTGAAAAATGCGAGGAGCAAAAAAAAAAAAAAAAAAAGAAAGACCAGGAGCATGAAAAGGTGTGAAAAATGCGAGGAGCAAAAGAAAAAAAAAAGACCAGGAGCATGAAAAGGTGTGAAAAATGCGACGAGCATGAAAAGTTGTGAAAAATGCGAGGAGCATGAAGAGGTGTGAAAAATGCGAGGAGCATGAAAAGGTGTGAAAAATTCGAGGAGCAAAAAAAAAAAAAAAAAATACCAGGAGCATGAAAAGGTGTGAAAAATGCGAGGAGCAAAAAAAAAAAAAGAAAGACCAGGAGCATGAAAAGGTGTGAAAAATGCAAGGAGCATGAAAAGGTGTGAAAAATGCGAGGAGCAAAAAAAAAAAAAAAAGAAAGAAAGAAAGACCAGGAGCATGAAAAGGTGTGAAAAATGCGAGGAGCAAAAAAAAAAAAAAAGAAAGACCAGGAGCATGAAAAGGTGTGAAAAATGCGAGGAGCAAAAGAAAAAAAAAAAGACCAGGAGCATGAAAAGGTGTGAAAAACGCGAGGAGCAAAAAAAAAAAAAAGAAAGACCAGGAGCATGAAAAGGTGTGAAAAATGCGACGAGCATGAAAAGTTGTGAAAAATGCGAGGAGCATGAAGAGGTGTGAAAAATGCGAGGAGCATGAAAAGATGTGAAAAATTCGAGGAGCAAAAAAAAGGAAAAAAAAAGAAAGACCAGGAGCATGAAAAGGTGTGAAAAATGCGGGGAGCAAAAAAAAAAAAAAAAAAGACCAGGAGCATGAAAAGGTGTGAAAAATGCGAGGAGCAAAAAAAAAAAAAAAAAAAAGAAAGACCAGGAGCATGAAAAGGTGTGAAAAATGCGAGGCCCAAAAAAAAAAAAAAAAAGAAAGACCAGGAGCATGAAAAAGTGTGAAAAATTCGAGGAGCAAAAAAAAAAAAAAAAAATACCAGGAGCATGAAAAGGTGTGAAAAATTCGAGGAGCAAAAAAAAAAAAAAAAAAAAAGACCAGGAGCATGAAAAGGTGTGAAAAATGCGACGAATATGAAAAGTTGTGAAAAATGCGAGGAGCATGAAGAGGTGTGAAAAATGCGAGGAGCAAAAAAAAAAAAAAAAGACCAGGAGCATGAAAATGTGTGAAAAATGCGAGGAGCAAAAGAAAAAAAAAAGACCAGGAGCATGAAAAGGTGTGAAAAATGCGAGGAGCAAAAAAAAAAAAAGAAAGACCATGAGCATGAAAAGGTGTGAAAACTGCGACGAGCATGAAAAGTTGTGAAAAATGCGAGGAGCATGAAGAGGTGTGAAAAATGCGAGGAGGATGAAAAGGTGTGAAAAATTTGAGGAGCAAAAAAAAAAAAAAAACCAGGAGCATGAAAAGGTGTGAAAAATGCGAGGAGCAAAAAAAAAAAAAGACCAGGAGCATGAAAAGGTGTGAAAAATGCGAGGAGCAAAAAAAAAAAAAAGACCAGGAGCATGAAAAGGTGTGAAAAATGCGAGGAGCAAAAAAAAAAAAAAGACCAGGAGCATGAAAAGGTGTGAAAAATGCGAGGAGCAAAAAAAAAAAAAAAGACCAGGAGCATGAAAAGGGGTGAAAAATGCGACGTGCATGAAAAGTTGTGAAAAATGCGAGGAGCATGAAGAGGTGTGAAAAATGCGAGGAGCATGAAAAGGTGTGAAAAATTTGAGGAGCAAAAAAAAAAAAAACCAGGAGCATGAAAAGGTGTGAGAAATGCGAGGAGCAAAAAAAAAAAAAAAAAAAAAAGACCAGGAGCATGAAAAGGTGTGAAAAAAGCGAGGAGCATGAAGAGGTGTGAAAAATGCGAGGAGAATGAAAAGGTGTGAAAAATTCGAGGAGCAAAAAAAAAAAAAGACCAGGAGCATGAAAAGGTGTGAAAAATGCGAGGAGCAAAAAAAAAAAAAAAAGAAAGAAAGACCAGGAGCATGAAAAGGTGTGAAAAATGCGAGGAGCAAAAGAAAAAAAAAAGACCAGGAGCATGAAAAGGTGTGAAAAATGCGAGGAGCAAAAAAAAAAAAAGAAAGACCAGGAGCATGAAAAGGTGTGAAAAATGCGACGAGCATGAAAAGTTGTGAAAAATGCGAGGAGCATGAAGAGGTGTGAAAAATGCGAGGAAGATGAAAAGGTGTGAAAAATTTGAGGAGCAAAAAAAAAAAAAAACCAGGAGCATGAAAAGGTGTGAAAAATGCGAGGAGCAAAAAAAAAAAAAGACCAGGAGCATGAAAAGGTGTGAAAAATGCGAGGAGCAAAAAAAAAAAAAAGACCAGGAGCATGAAAAGGTGTGAAAAATGCGAGGAGCAAAAAAAAAAAAAAAGACCAGGAGCATGAAAAGGTGTGAAAAATGCGACGAGCATGAAAAGTTGTGAAAAATGCGAGGAGCATGAAGAGGTGTGAAAAATGCGAGGAGCATGAAAAGGTGGGAAAAATTTGAGGAGCAAAAAAAAAAAAAAAAAAAAAGACCAGGAGCATGAAAAGGTGTGAAAAATGCGACGAATATGAAAAGTTGTGAAAAATGCGAGGAGCATGAAGAGGTGTGAAAAATGCGAGGAGCAAAAAAAAAAAAAAAAGACCAGGAGCATGAAAATGTGTGAAAAATGCGAGGAGCAAAAGAAAAAAAAAAGACCAGGAGCATGAAAAGGTGTGAAAAATGCGAGGAGCAAAAAAAAAAAAAAGAAAGACCAGGAGCATGAAAAGGTGTGAAAAATGCGACGAGCATGAAAAGTTGTGAAAAATGCGAGGAGCATGAAGAGGTGTGAAAAATGCGAGGAGGATGAAAAGGTGTGAAAAATTTGAGGAGCAAAAAAAAAAAAAAACCAGGAGCATGAAAAGGTGTGAAAAATGCGAGGAGCAAAAAAAAAAAAAGACCAGGAGCATGAAAAGGTGTGAAAAATGCGAGGAGCATGAAGAGGTGTGAAAAATGCGAGGAGCAAAAAAAAAAATACAAGGAGCATGAAAAGGTGTAAAAATGCGTGGTGCATGAAAAGGTCTGAAAAATGCGAGGAGCATGAAAAGGTGTGAAAAATGTGAGGTGCATGAAAAGGTGTGAAAAATGCGAGGAGCATGAAAAGGTGTGAAAAATAGAGGTGCATGAAAAGGTGTGAAAAATAGGAGGAGCATGAAAAAGTTTGAAAAGTGCGAGGAGCATGAAAAGGTGTGAAAAATGCAAGGAGTATGAAAAGGTGTGAAAAATGCGAGGTGCATGAAAAGGTGTGAAAAATGCGAGGAGAAAAAAAAAAAGTCGAGGAGCATGAAAAGGTGTGTAAAATGCAAGGAGCATGAAAATGTGTGAAAAATGCGAGGAGAAAAAAAAAGAAAGAAAAAGACGAGGAGCATGAAAAGGTGTGAAAAATGCGAGGAGCATGAAAAGGTGTGAAAAATGCAAGGTGCATGAAAAGGTGTGAAAACTACGAAGAGCATGAAAAGGTGTGAAAATTGCGAGGAGCATGAAAACGTGTGAAAAATGCAAGGATCAGGAAAAGGTGTGAAAAATATGAAGAGCATGAAAATGTGTGAAAATTTCGAGGAGCATGAAAAGTTGTCAAAAATACGAGGAGCATGAAAAGGTGTGAAAAATGCGAGGAGCATGAAAAGGTGTGAAAAATGCGAGGAGAATGAAAAGCTGTGAAAAATGTGAGGAGCATGAAAAGGTTTGAAAAATGCGAGGAGCATGAAAAGGTGTGAAAAATGAAAGGAGCATGAAAAGGTGTGAAAAATGCGAGAAGAAAAAAAAAAAGAAAAAGACGAGGAGCATGAAAAGGTGTGAAAAATGCAAGGAGCATGAAAAGGTGTGAAAAATTCGAGGAGCAAAAAAAAAAAAAAAAATACCAGGAGCATGAAAAGGTGTGAAAAATGCGAGGAGCAAAAAAAAAAAAAAAAGAAAGAAAGACCAGGAGTATGAAAAGGTGTGAAAAATGCGAGGAGCAAAAAAAAAAAAAAGACCAGGAGCATGAAAAGGTGTGAAAAATGCGAGAAGCAAAAAAAAAAAAAAAGACCAGGAGCATGAAAAGGTGTGAAAAATGCGAGGAGCAAAAAAAAAAAAGAGACCAGGAACATGAAAAGGTGTGAAAAATGCGAGGAGCAAAAAAAAAAAAAAAAAAAAAAAGACCAGGAGCATGAAAAGGTGTGAAAAATGTGGGGAGCAAAAAAAAAAAAAAGAAAGACCAGGAGCATGAAAAGGTGTGAAAAATGCGACGAATATGAAAAGTTGTGAAAAATGCGAGGAGCATGAAGAGGTGTGAAAAATGCGAGGAGCAAAAAAAAAAAAAAAAAGACCAGGAGCATGAAAATGTGTGAAAAATGCGAGGAGCAAAAGAAAAAAAAAAGACCAGGAGCATGAAAAGGTGTGAAAAATGCGAGGAGCAAAAAAAAAAAAAGAAAGACCAGGAGCATGAAAAGGTGTGAAAAATGCGAGGAGCAAAAAAAAAAAAAGAAAGACCAGGAGCATGAAAAGGTGTGAAAAATGCGAGGAGCAAAAAAAAAAAAAAAAGACCAGGAGCATGAAAAGGTGTGAAAAATGCGACGAGCATGAAAAGTTGTGAAAAATGCGAGGAGCATGAAGAGGTTTGAAAAATGCGAGGAGCATGAAAAGGTGTGAAAAATGCGAGGAGCAAAAAAAAAAAAAAAAGAAAGAAAGAAAGACCAGGAGCATGAAAAGGTGTGAAAAATGCGAGGAGCATTAAAAGTTGTGAAAAATGCAAGGAGCATGAAAAGGTGTGAAAAATGCGAGGAGCAAAAAAAAAAAAAAAAGAAAGAAAGAAAGACCAGGAGCATGAAAAGGTGTGAAAAATGTGAGGAGCAAAAAAAAAAAAAAAGAAAGACCAGGAGCATGAAAAGGTGTGAAAAATGCGAGGAGCAAAAGAAAAAAAAAAAGACCAGGAGCATGAAAAGGTGTGAAAAACGCGAGGAGAAAAAAAAAAAAAAAGAAAGACCAGGAGCATGAAAAGGTGTGAAAAATGCGACGAGCATGAAAAGTTGTGAAAAATGCGAGGAGCATGAAGAGGTGTGAAAAATGCGAGGAGCATGAAAAGATGTGAAAAATTCGAGGAGCAAAAAAAAGAAAAAAAAAAGAAAGACCAGGAGCATGAAAAGGTGTGAAAAATGCGGGGAGCAAAAAAAAAAAAAAGAAAGACCAGGAGCACGAAAAGGTGTGAAAAATGCGAGGAGCAAAAAAAAAAAAAAAAAAAGAAAGACCAGGAGCATGAAAAGGTGTGAAAAATGCGAGGAGCAAAAGAAAAAAAAAAGACCAGGAGCATGAAAAGGTGTGAAAAATGCGACGAGCATGAAAAGTTGTGAAAAATGCGAGGAGCATGAAGAGGTGTGAAAAATGCGAGGAGCATGAAAAGGTGTGAAAAATTCGAGGAGCAAAAAAAAAAAAAAAAAAAATACCAGGAGCATGAAAAGGTGTGAAAAATTCGAGGAGCAAAAAAAAAAAAAAAAAAAAGACCAGGAGCATGAAAAGGTGTGAAAAATGCGAGGAGCAAAAAAAAAAAAAGAAAGACCAGGAGCATGAAAAGGTGTGAAAAATGCAAGGAGCATGAAAAGGTGTGAAAAATGCGAGGAGCAAAAAAAAAAAAAAAAGAAAGAAAGAAAGACCAGGAGCATGAAAAGGTGTGAAAAATGCGAGGAGCAAAAAAAAAAAAAAAGAAAGACCAGGAGCATGAAAAGGTGTGAAAAATGCGAGGAGCAAAAGAAAAAAAAAAAGACCAGGAGCATGAAAAGGTGTGAAAAACGCGAGGAGCAAAAAAAAAAAAAAAGAAAGACCAGGAGCATGAAAAGGTGTGAAAAATGCGACGAGCATGAAAAGTTGTGAAAAATGCGAGGAGCATGAAGAGGTGTGAAAAATGCGAGGAGCATGAAAAGATGTGAAAAATTCGAGGAGCAAAAAAAAGGAAAAAAAAAGAAAGACCAGGAGCATGAAAAGGTGTGAAAAATGCGGGGAGCAAAAAAAAAAAAAAGAAAGACCAGGAGCATGAAAAGGTGTGAAAAATGCGAGGAGCAAAAAAAAAAAAAAAAAAAAGAAAGACCAGGAGCATGAAAAGGTGTGAAAAATGCGAGGAGCAAAAGAAAAAAAAAAGACCAGGAGCATGAAAAGGTGTGAAAAATGCAACGAGCATGAAAAGTTGTGAAAAATGCGAGGAGCATGAGGAGGTGTGAAAAATGCGAGGAGCATGAAAAGGTGTGAAAAATTCGAGGAGCAAAAAAAAAAAAAAAATACCAGGAGCATGAAAAGGTGTGAAAAATTCGAGGAGCAAAAAAAAAAAAAAAAAAAAAGACCAGGAGCATGAAAAGGTGTGAAAAATGCGAGGAGCAAAAAAAAAAAAAGAAAGACCAGGAGCATGAAAAGGTGTGAAAAATGCAAGGAGCATGAAAAGGTGTGAAAAATGCGAGGAGCATGAAAAGTTGTGAAAAATGCAAGGAGCATGAAAAGGTGTGAAAAATGCGAGGAGCAAAAAAAAAAAAAAAAGAAAGAAAGAAAGACCAGGAGCATGAAAAGGTGTGAAAAATGCGAGGAGCAAAAAAAAAAAAAAAAAAGACCAGGAGCATGAAAAGGTGTGAAAAATGCGAGGAGCAAAAAAGAAAAAAAAAGAAAGAAAGAAAGACCAGGAGCATGAAAAGGTGTGAAAAATGCGAGGAGCAAAAGAAAAAAAAAAGACCAGGAGCATGAAAAGGTGTGAAAAACGCGAGGAGCAAAAAAAAAAAAAAGAAAGACCAGGAGCATGAAAAGGTGTGAAAAATGCGACGAGCATGAAAAGTTGTGAAAAATGCGAGGAGCATGAAGAGGTGTGAAAAATGCGAGGAGCATGAAAAGATGTGAAAAATTCGAGGAGCAAAAAAAAGAAAAAAAAAAGAAAGACCAGGAGCATGAAAAGGTGTGAAAAATGCGAGGCCCAAAAAAAAAAAAAAAAGAAAGACCAGGAGCATGAAAAGGTGTGAAAAATGCGAGGAGCAAAAAAAAAAAAAAAAAAGAAGAAAGACCAGGAGCATGAAAATGTGTGAAAAATGCGAGGAGAAAAAAAAAAAAAAAAAGACCAGGAGCATGAAAAGGTGTGAAAAATGCGAGGAGCAAAAAAAAAAAAAAAAAGAAAGAAAGAAAGACCAGGAGCATGAAAAGCTGTGAAAAATGCAAGGAGAAAAAAAAAAAAAAGAAAGAAAGACGAGGAGTTGAAAAGGTGTGAAAAATGCGAGGAGCAAAAAAAAAAAAGAAAGACCATTAGCATGAAAAGGTGTGAAAAATGCGAGGAGCAAAAGAAAAAAAAAAGACCAGGAGCATGAAAAGGTGTGAAAAATGCAACGAGCATGAAAAGTTGTGAAAAATGCGAGGAGCATGAGGAGGTGTGAAAAATGCGAGGAGCATGAAAAGGTGTGAAAAATTCGAGGAGCAAAAAAAAAAAAAAAAAATACCAGGAGCATGAAAAGGTGTGAAAAATTCGAGGAGCAAAAAAAAAAAAAAAAAAAAGACCAGGAGCATGAAAAGGTGTGAAAAATGCGAGGAGCAAAAAAAAAAAAAGAAAGACCAGGAGCATGAAAAGGTGTGAAAAATGCAAGGAGCATGAAAAGGTGTGAAAAATGCGAGGAGCATGAAAAGTTGTGAAAAATGCAAGGAGCATGAAAAGGTGTGAAAAATGCGAGGAGCAAAAAAGAAAAAAAAAGAAAGAAAGAAAGACCAGGAGCATGAAAAGGTGTGAAAAATGCGAGGAGAAAAAAAAAAAAAAAAGACCAGGAGCATGAAAAGGTGTGAAAAATGCGAGGAGCAAAAAAAAAAAAAAAAAGAAAGAAAGAAAGACCAGGAGCATGAAAAGCTGTGAAAAATGCAAGGAGAAAAAAAAAAAAAAGAAAGAAAGACGAGGAGTTGAAAAGGTGTGAAAAATGCGAGGAGCAAAAAAAAAAAAGAAAGACCATTAGCATGAAAAGGTGTGAAAAATGCGAGGAGCAAAAAAAAAAAAAAAAAAAGACCAGGAACATGAAAAGGTGTGAAAAATGCGAGGAGCAAAAAAAAAAAAAGAAACACCAGGAGCATGAAAAGGTGTGAAAAATGCGACGAGCATGAAAAGTTGTGAAAAATGCGAGGAGCATGAAACGGTGTGAAAAATGCGAGGAGCAAAAAAAAAAAAAAAGAAAGACCAGGAGCATGAAAAGGTGTGAAAAATGCGAGGAGCAAAAAAAAAAAAAAAAAAAAGAAAGACCAGGATCATGAAAAGGTGTGAAAAATGCGAGGAGCATGAAGAGGTGTGAAAAATGCGAGGAGCAAAAAAAAAAAAAAAAAAAAAAGAGACCAGGAGCATGAAAAGGTGTGAAAAATGCGAGGAGCAAAAAAAAAAAAAAGACCAGGAGCATGAAAAGGTGTGAAAAATGCGAGGAGCAAAAAAAAAAAAAAAAGACCAGGAGCATGAAAAGGTGTGAAAAATGCGAGGAGCAAAAAAAAAAAAAAAATCAGGAGCATGAAAAGGAGTGAAAAATGCGAGGAGCATGAAAAGGTTTGAAAAATGCAAGGAGCATGAAAATGTGTGAAAAATGCGAGGAGCAAAAAAAAAAATACAAGGAGCATGAAAAGGTGTAAACATGCGTGGTGCATGAAAAGGTCTGAAAAATGCGAGGAGCATGAAAAGGTGTGAAAAATGTGAGGTGCATGAAAAGGTGTGAAAAATGCGAGGAGCATGAAAAGGTGTGAAAAATGCGAGGTGCATGAAAAGGTGTGAAAAATACGAGGAGCATGAAAAAGTTTGAAAAGTGCGAGGAGCATGAAAAGGTGTGAAAAATGCAAGGAGTATGAAAAGGTGTGAAAAATGCGAGGTGCATGAAAAGGTGTGAAAAATGCGAGGAGAAAAAAAAAAAGTCGAGGAGCATGAAAAGGTGTGTAAAATGCAAGGAGCATGAAAATGTGTGAAAAATGCGAGGAGAAAAAAAAAGAAAGAAAAAGACGAGGAGCATGAAAAGGTGTGAAAAATGCGAGGAGCATGAAAAGGTGTGAAAAATGCGAGGTGCATGAAGAGGTGTGAAAACTACGAAGAGCATGAAAAGGTGTGAAAATTGCGAGGAGCATGAAAACGTGTGAAAAATGCAAGGATCAGGAAAAGGTGTGAAAAATATGAAGAGCATGAAAATGTGTGAAAATTTCGAGGAGCATGAAAAGTTGTCAAAAATACGAGGAGCATGAAAAGGTGTGAAAAATGCGAGGAGCATGAAAAGGTGTGAAAAATGCGAGGAGAATGAAAAGCTGTGAAAAATGTGAGGAGCATGAAAAGGTTTGAAAAATGGGAGGAGCATGAAAAGGTGTGAAAAATGAAAGGAGCATGAAAAGGTGTGAAAAATGCGAGAAGAAAAAAAAAAAGAAAAAGACGAGGAGCATGAAAAGGTGTGAAAAATGCAAGGAGCATGAAAAGGTGTGAAAAATTCGAGGAGCAAAAAAAAAAAAAAAAATACCAGGAGCATGAAAAGGTGTGAAAAATGCGAGGAGCAAAAAAAAAAAAAAAGAAAGAAAGACCAGGAGTATGAAAAGGTGTGAAAAATGCGAGGAGCAAAAAAAAAAAAAAGACCAGGAGCATGAAAAGGTGTGAAAAATGCGAGAAGCAAAAAAAAAAAAAAAGACCAGGAGCATGAAAAGGTGTGAAAAATGCGAGGAGCAAAAAAAAAAAAAAGAGACCAGGAACATGAAAAGGTGTGAAAAATGCGAGGAGCAAAAAAAAAAAGACGAGGAGCATGAAAAGGTGTGAAAAATGCGAGGAGCAAAAAAAAAAAGACGAGGAGCATGAAAAGGTGTGAAAAATGCGAGGAGCAAAAAAAAAAAGACGAGGAGCATGAAAAGGTGTGAAAAATGCGAGGAGCAAAAAAAAAAAGACGAGGAGCATGAAAAGGTGTGAAAAATGCGAGGACCAAAAAAAAAAAAAAAGACCAGGAGCATGAAAAGGTGTGAAAAATGCGAGGAGAAAAAAAAAAAAAAAAGACCAGGAGCATGAAAAGGTGTGAAAAATGCGAGGAGCAAAAAAAAAAAAAAAAAGAAAGAAAGAAAGACCAGGAGCATGAAAAGCTGTGAAAAATGCAAGGAGAAAAAAAAAAAAAAGAAAGAAAGACGAGGAGTTGAAAAGGTGTGAAAAATGCGAGGAGCAAAAAAAAAAAAGAAAGACCATTAGCATGAAAAGGTGTGAAAAATGCGAGGAGCAAAAAAAAAAAAAAAAAAAAGACCAGGAACATGAAAAGGTGTGAAAAATGCGAGGAGCAAAAAAAAAAAAAGAAACACCAGGAGCATGAAAAGGTGTGAAAAATGCGACGAGCATGAAAAGTTGTGAAAAATGCGAGGAGCATGAAACGGTGTGAAAAATGCGAGGAGCAAAAAAAAAAAAAAAGAAAGACCAGGAGCATGAAAAGGTGTGATAAATGCGAGGAGCAAAAAAAAAAAAAAAAAAAAAGAAAGACCAGGATCATGAAAAGGTGTGAAAAATGCGAGGAGCATGAAGAGGTGTGAAAAATGCGAGGAGCAAAAAAAAAAAAAAAAAAAAAAGAGACCAGGAGCATGAAAAGGTGTGAAAAATGCGAGGAGCAAAAAAAAAAAAAAGACCAGGAGCATGAAAAGGTGTGAAAAATGCGAGGAGCAAAAAAAAAAAAAAAAGACCAGGAGCATGAAAAGGTGTGAAAAATGCGAGGAGCAAAAAAAAAAAAAAAATCAGGAGCATGAAAAGGAGTGAAAAATGCGAGGAGCATGAAAAGGTTTGAAAAATGCAAGGAGCATGAAAATGTGTGAAAAATGCGAGGAGCAAAAAAAAAAATACAAGGAGCATGAAAAGGTGTAAACATGCGTGGTGCATGAAAAGGTCTGAAAAATGCGAGGAGCATGAAAAGGTGTGAAAAATGTGAGGTGCATGAAAAGGTGTGAAAAATGCGAGGAGCATGAAAAGGTGTGAAAAATGCGAGGTGCATGAAAAGGTGTGAAAAATACGAGGAGCATGAAAAAGTTTGAAAAGTGCGAGGAGCATGAAAAGGTGTGAAAAATGCAAGGAGTATGAAAAGGTGTGAAAAATGCGAGGTGCATGAAAAGGTGTGAAAAATGCGAGGAGAAAAAAAAAAAGTCGAGGAGCATGAAAAGGTGTGTAAAATGCAAGGAGCATGAAAATGTGTGAAAAATGCGAGGAGAAAAAAAAAGAAAGAAAAAGACGAGGAGCATGAAAAGGTGTGAAAAATGCGAGGAGCATGAAAAGGTGTGAAAAATGCGAGGTGCATGAAGAGGTGTGAAAACTACGAAGAGCATGAAAAGGTGTGAAAATTGCGAGGAGCATGAAAACGTGTGAAAAATGCAAGGATCAGGAAAAGGTGTGAAAAATATGAAGAGCATGAAAATGTGTGAAAATTTCGAGGAGCATGAAAAGTTGTCAAAAATACGAGGAGCATGAAAAGGTGTGAAAAATGCGAGGAGCATGAAAAGGTGTGAAAAATGCGAGGAGAATGAAAAGCTGTGAAAAATGTGAGGAGCATGAAAAGGTTTGAAAAATGGGAGGAGCATGAAAAGGTGTGAAAAATGAAAGGAGCATGAAAAGGTGTGAAAAATGCGAGAAGAAAAAAAAAAAGAAAAAGACGAGGAGCATGAAAAGGTGTGAAAAATGCAAGGAGCATGAAAAGGTGTGAAAAATTCGAGGAGCAAAAAAAAAAAAAAAAATACCAGGAGCATGAAAAGGTGTGAAAAATGCGAGGAGCAAAAAAAAAAAAAAAGAAAGAAAGACCAGGAGTATGAAAAGGTGTGAAAAATGCGAGGAGCAAAAAAAAAAAAAAGACCAGGAGCATGAAAAGGTGTGAAAAATGCGAGAAGCAAAAAAAAAAAAAAAGACCAGGAGCATGAAAAGGTGTGAAAAATGCGAGGAGCAAAAAAAAAAAAAAGAGACCAGGAACATGAAAAGGGGTGAAAAATGCGAGGAGAAAAAAAAAAAAAAAAAAAAGAAAGACCAGGAGCATGAAAAGGTGTGAAAAATGTGGGGAGCAAAAAAAAAAAAAAGAAAGACCAGGAGCATGAAAAGGTGTGAAAAATGCGACGAATATGAAAAGTTGTGAAAAATGCGAGGAGCATGAAGAGGTGTGAAAAATGCGAGGAGCAAAAAAAAAAAAAAAAAGACCAGGAGCATGAAAATGTGTGAAAAATGCGAGGAGCAAAAGAAAAAAAAAAGACCAGGAGCATGAAAAGGTGTGAAAAATGCGAGGAGCAAAAAAAAAAAAAGAAAGACCAGGAGCATGAAAAGGTGTGAAAAATGCGAGGAGCAAAAAAAAAAAAAGAAAGACCAGGAGCATGAAAAGGTGTGAAAAATGCGAGGAGCAAAAAAAAAAAAAAAAGACCAGGAGCATGAAAAGGTGTGAAAAATGCGACGAGCATGAAAAGTTGTGAAAAATGCGAGGAGCATGAAGAGGTGTGAAAAATGCGAGGAGCAAAAAAAAAAAAAAAAAGACCAGGAGCATGAAAATGTGTGAAAAATGCGAGGAGCAAAAGAAAAAAAAAAGACCAGGAGCATGAAAAGGTGTGAAAAATGCGAGGAGCAAAAAAAAAAAAAGAAAGACCAGGAGCATGAAAAGGTGTGAAAAATGCGAGGAGCAAAAAAAAAAAAAGAAAGACCAGGAGCATGAAAAGGTGTGAAAAATGCGAGGAGCAAAAAAAAAAAAAAAAGACCAGGAGCATGAAAAGGTGTGAAAAATGCGACGAGCATGAAAAGTTGTGAAAAATGCGAGGAGCATGAAGAGGTTTGAAAAATGCGAGGAGCATGAAAAGGTGTGAAAAATGCGAGGAGCAAAAAAAAAAAAAAAAGAAAGAAAGAAAGACCAGGAGCATGAAAAGGTGTGAAAAATGCGAGGAGCATTAAAAGTTGTGAAAAATGCAAGGAGCATGAAAAGGTGTGAAAAATGCGAGGAGCAAAAAAAAAAAAAAAGAAAGAAAGAAAGACCAGGAGCATGAAAAGGTGTGAAAAATGTGAGGAGCAAAAAAAAAAAAAAAGAAAGACCAGGAGCATGAAAAGGTGTGAAAAATGCGAGGAGCAAAAGAAAAAAAAAAAGACCAGGAGCATGAAAAGGTGTGAAAAACGCGAGGAGAAAAAAAAAAAAAAAGAAAGACCAGGAGCATGAAAAGGTGTGAAAAATGCGACGAGCATGAAAAGTTGTGAAAAATGCGAGGAGCATGAAGAGGTGTGAAAAATGCGAGGAGCATGAAAAGATGTGAAAAATTCGAGGAGCAAAAAAAAGAAAAAAAAAAGAAAGACCAGGAGCATGAAAAGGTGTGAAAAATGCGGGGAGCAAAAAAAAAAAAAAGAAAGACCAGGAGCACGAAAAGGTGTGAAAAATGCGAGGAGCAAAAAAAAAAAAAAAAAAAAGAAAGACCAGGAGCATGAAAAGGTGTGAAAAATGCGAGGAGCAAAAGAAAAAAAAAAGACCAGGAGCATGAAAAGGTGTGAAAAATGCGACGAGCATGAAAAGTTGTGAAAAATGCGAGGAGCATGAAGAGGTGTGAAAAATGCGAGGAGCATGAAAAGGTGTGAAAAATTCGAGGAGCAAAAAAAAAAAAAAAAAAATACCAGGAGCATGAAAAGGTGTGAAAAATTCG
Organism: Cervus elaphus; assembly: GCF_910594005.1. Classification (NCBI taxonomy): domain Eukaryota; kingdom Metazoa; phylum Chordata; class Mammalia; order Artiodactyla; family Cervidae; genus Cervus; species Cervus elaphus. The sequence continues at coordinate 187,461 of NW_025316712.1, read as the reverse complement.
AGGAGCAAAAAAAAAAAAAAAAAAAAGACCAGGAGCATGAAAATGTGTGAAAAATGCGAGGAGAAAAAAAAAAAAAAAAAGACCAGGAGCATGAAAAGGTGTGAAAAATGCGAGGAGCAAAAAAAAAAAAAAAAAGAAAGAAAGAAAGACCAGGAGCATGAAAAGCTGTGAAAAATGCAAGGAGAAAAAAAAAAAAAAGAAAGAAAGACGAGGAGTTGAAAAGGTGTGAAAAATGCGAGGAGCAAAAAAAAAAAAGAAAGACCATTAGCATGAAAAGGTGTGAAAAATGCGAGGAGCAAAAGAAAAAAAAAAGACCAGGAGCATGAAAAGGTGTGAAAAATGCAACGAGCATGAAAAGTTGTGAAAAATGCGAGGAGCATGAGGAGGTGTGAAAAATGCGAGGAGCATGAAAAGGTGTGAAAAATTCGAGGAGCAAAAAAAAAAAAAAAAAATACCAGGAGCATGAAAAGGTGTGAAAAATTCGAGGAGCAAAAAAAAAAAAAAAAAAAAAGACCAGGAGAATGAAAAGGTGTGAAAAATGCGAGGAGCAAAAAAAAAAAAAAAGACCAGGAGCATGAAAAGGTGTGAAAAATGCGAGGAGCAAAAAAAAAAAAAGAAAGACCAGGAGCATGAAAAGGTGTGAAAAATGCAAGGAGCATGAAAAGGTGTGAAAAATGCGAGGAGCAAAAAAAAAAAAAAAAAAAAGACCAGGAGCATGAAAAGGTGTGAAAAATGCGAGGAGCAAAAAAAAAAAAAGAAAGACCAGGAGCATGAAAAGGTGTGAAAAATGCAAGGAGCATGAAAAGGTGTGAAAAATGCGAGGAGCAAAAAAAAAAAAAAAAGAAAGAAAGAAAGACCAGGAGCATGAAAAGGTGTGAAAAATGCGAGGAGCAAAAAAAAAAAAAAAGAAAGACCAGGAGCATGAAAAGGTGTGAAAAATGCGAGGAGCAAAAGAAAAAAAAAAAGACCAGGAGCATGAAAAGGTGTGAAAAACGCGAGGAGCAAAAAAAAAAAAAAGAAAGACCAGGAGCATGAAAAGGTGTGAAAAATGCGACGAGCATGAAAAGTTGTGAAAAATGCGAGGAGCATGAAGAGGTGTGAAAAATGCGAGGAGCATGAAAAGATGTGAAAAATTCGAGGAGCAAAAAAAAGGAAAAAAAAAGAAAGACCAGGAGCATGAAAAGGTGTGAAAAATGCGGGGAGCAAAAAAAAAAAAAAGAAAGACCAGGAGCATGAAAAGGTGTGAAAAATGCGAGGAGCAAAAAAAAAAAAAAAAAAAAGAAAGACCAGGAGCATGAAAAGGTGTGAAAAATGCGAGGAGCAAAAGAAAAAAAAAAGACCAGGAGCATGAAAAGGTGTGAAAAATGCAACGAGCATGAAAAGTTGTGAAAAATGCGAGGAGCATGAGGAGGTGTGAAAAATGCGAGGAGCATGAAAAGGTGTGAAAAATTCGAGGAGCAAAAAAAAAAAAAAAAAATACCAGGAGCATGAAAAGGTGTGAAAAATTCGAGGAGCAAAAAAAAAAAAAAAAAAAAGACCAGGAGCATGAAAAGGTGTGAAAAATGCGAGGAGCAAAAAAAAAAAAAGAAAGACCAGGAGCATGAAAAGGTGTGAAAAATGCAAGGAGCATGAAAAGGTGTGAAAAATGCGAGGAGCATGAAAAGTTGTGAAAAATGCAAGGAGCATGAAAAGGTGTGAAAAATGCGAGGAGCAAAAAAAAAAAAAAAAGAAAGAAAGAAAGACCAGGAGCATGAAAAGGTGTGAAAAATGCGAGGAGCAAAAAAAAAAAAAAAAAAGACCAGGAGCATGAAAAGGTGTGAAAAATGCGAGGAGCAAAAAAGAAAAAAAAAGAAAGAAAGAAAGACCAGGAGCATGAAAAGGTGTGAAAAATGCGAGGAGCAAAAGAAAAAAAAAAGACCAGGAGCATGAAAAGGTGTGAAAAACGCGAGGAGCAAAAAAAAAAAAAAGAAAGACCAGGAGCATGAAAAGGTGTGAAAAATGCGACGAGCATGAAAAGTTGTGAAAAATGCGAGGAGCATGAAGAGGTGTGAAAAATGCGAGGAGCATGAAAAGATGTGAAAAATTCGAGGAGCAAAAAAAAGAAAAAAAAAAGAAAGACCAGGAGCATGAAAAGGTGTGAAAAATGCGAGGCCCAAAAAAAAAAAAAAAAGAAAGACCAGGAGCATGAAAAGGTGTGAAAAATGCGAGGAGCAAAAAAAAAAAAAAAAAAGAAGAAAGACCAGGAGCATGAAAATGTGTGAAAAATGCGAGGAGAAAAAAAAAAAAAAAAAGACCAGGAGCATGAAAAGGTGTGAAAAATGCGAGGAGCAAAAAAAAAAAAAAAAAGAAAGAAAGAAAGACCAGGAGCATGAAAAGCTGTGAAAAATGCAAGGAGAAAAAAAAAAAAAAAAAAGAAAGACGAGGAGTTGAAAAGGTGTGAAAAATGCGAGGAGCAAAAAAAAAAAAGAAAGACCATTAGCATGAAAAGGTGTGAAAAATGCGAGGAGCAAAAGAAAAAAAAAAGACCAGGAGCATGAAAAGGTGTGAAAAATGCAACGAGCATGAAAAGTTGTGAAAAATGCGAGGAGCATGAGGAGGTGTGAAAAATGCGAGGAGCATGAAAAGGTGTGAAAAATTCGAGGAGCAAAAAAAAAAAAAAAAAATACCAGGAGCATGAAAAGGTGTGAAAAATTCGAGGAGCAAAAAAAAAAAAAAAAAAAAAAGACCAGGAGCATGAAAAGGTGTGAAAAATGCGAGGAGCAAAAAAAAAAAAAGAAAGACCAGGAGCATGAAAAGGTGTGAAAAATGCAAGGAGCATGAAAAGGTGTGAAAAATGCGAGGAGCATGAAAAGTTGTGAAAAATGCAAGGAGCATGAAAAGGTGTGAAAAATGCGAGGAGCAAAAAAGAAAAAAAAAAGAAAGAAAGAAAGACCAGGAGCATGAAAAGGTGAGAAAAATGCGAGGAGAAAAAAAAAAAAAAAAAGACCAGGAGCATGAAAAGGTGTGAAAAATGCGAGGAGCAAAAAAAAAAAAAAAAAGAAAGAAAGAAAGACCAGGAGCATGAAAAGCTGTGAAAAATGCAAGGAGAAAAAAAAAAAAAAGAAAGAAAGACGAGGAGTTGAAAAGGTGTGAAAAATGCGAGGAGCAAAAAAAAAAAAGAAAGACCATTAGCATGAAAAGGTGTGAAAAATGCGAGGAGCAAAAAAAAAAAAAAAAAAAGACCAGGAACATGAAAAGGTGTGAAAAATGCGAGGAGCAAAAAAAAAAAAAGAAACACCAGGAGCATGAAAAGGTGTGAAAAATGCGACGAGCATGAAAAGTTGTGAAAAATGCGAGGAGCATGAAACGGTGTGAAAAATGCGAGGAGCAAAAAAAAAAAAAAAGAAAGACCAGGAGCATGAAAAGGTGTGATAAATGCGAGGAGCAAAAAAAAAAAAAAAAAAAAAGAAAGACCAGGATCATGAAAAGGTGTGAAAAATGCGAGGAGCATGAAGAGGTGTGAAAAATGCGAGGAGCAAAAAAAAAAAAAAAAAAAAAAGAGACCAGGAGCATGAAAAGGTGTGAAAAATGCGAGGAGCAAAAAAAAAAAAAAGACCAGGAGCATGAAAAGGTGTGAAAAATGCGAGGAGCAAAAAAAAAAAAAAAAGACCAGGAGCATGAAAAGGTGTGAAAAATGCGAGGAGCAAAAAAAAAAAAAAAAAATCAGGAGCATGAAAAGGAGAGAAAAAAGCGAGGAGCATGAAAAGGTTTGAAAAATGCAAGGAGCATGAAAATGTGTGAAAAATGCGAGGAGCAAAAAAAAAAATACAAGGAGCATGAAAAGGTGTAAAAATGCGTGGTGCATGAAAAGGTCTGAAAAATGCGAGGAGCATGAAAAGGAGTGAAAAATGTGAGGTGCATGAAAAGGTGTGAAAAATGCGAGGAGCATGAAAAGGTGTGAAAAATGCGAGGTGCATGAAAAGGTGTGAAAAATACGAGGAGCATGAAAAAGTTTGAAAAGTGCGAGGAGCATGAAAAGGTGTGAAAAATGCAAGGAGTATGAAAAGGTGTGAAAAATGCGAGGTGCATGAAAAGGTGTGAAAAATGCGAGGAGAAAAAAAAAAAGTCGAGGAGCATGAAAAGGTGTGTAAAATGCAAGGAGCATGAAAATGTGTGAAAAATGCGAGGAGAAAAAAAAAGAAAGAAAAAGACGAGGAGCATGAAAAGGTGTGAAAAATGCGAGGAGCATGAAAAGGTGTGAAAAATGCGAGGTGCATGAAGAGGTGTGAAAACTACGAAGAGCATGAAAAGGTGTGAAAATTGCGAGGAGCATGAAAACGTGTGAAAAATGCAAGGATCAGGAAAAGGTGTGAAAAATATGAAGAGCATGAAAATGTGTGAAAATTTCGAGGAGCATGAAAAGTTGTCAAAAATACGAGGAGCATGAAAAGGTGTGAAAAATGCGAGGAGCATGAAAAGGTGTGAAAAATGCGAGGAGAATGAAAAGCTGTGAAAAATGTGAGGAGCATGAAAAGGTTTGAAAAATGGGAGGAGCATGAAAAGGTGTGAAAAATGAAAGGAGCATGAAAAGGTGTGAAAAATGCGAGAAGAAAAAAAAAAAGAAAAAGACGAGGAGCATGAAAAGGTGTGAAAAATGCAAGGAGCATGAAAAGGTGTGAAAAATTCGAGGAGCAAAAAAAAAAAAAAAAATACCAGGAGCATGAAAAGGTGTGAAAAATGCGAGGAGCAAAAAAAAAAAAAAAAGAAAGAAAGACCAGGAGTATGAAAAGGTGTGAAAAATGCGAGGAGCAAAAAAAAAAAAAAGACCAGGAGCATGAAAAGGTGTGAAAAATGCGAGAAGCAAAAAAAAAAAAAAAGACCAGGAGCATGAAAAGGTGTGAAAAATGCGAGGAGCAAAAAAAAAAAAAAGAGACCAGGAACATGAAAAGGTGAGAAAAATGCGAGGAGCAAAAAAAAAAAAAAAAAAAGAAAGACCAGGAGCAAGAAAAGGTGTGAAAAATGTGGGGAGCAAAAAAAAAAAAAAGAAAGACCAGGAGCATGAAAAGGTGTGAAAAATGCGACGAATATGAAAAGTTGTGAAAAATGCGAGGAGCATGAAGAGGTGTGAAAAATGCGAGGAGCAAAAAAAAAAAAAAAAGACCAGGAGCATGAAAATGTGTGAAAAATGCGAGGAGCAAAAGAAAAAAAAAAGACCAGGAGCATGAAAAGGTGTGAAAAATGCGAGGAGCAAAAAAAAAAAAAGAAAGACCAGGAGCATGAAAAGGTGTGAAAAATGCGAGGAGCAAAAAAAAAAAAAGAAAGACCAGGAGCATGAAAAGGTGTGAAAAATGCGAGGAGCAAAAAAAAAAAAAAAGACCAGGAGCAAGAAAAGGTGTGAAAAATGCGACGAGCATGAAAAGTTGTGAAAAATGCGAGGAGCATGAAGAGGTTTGAAAAATGCGAGGAGCATGAAAAGGTGTGAAAAATGCGAGGAGCAAAAAAAAAAAAAAAAGAAAGAAAGAAAGACCAGGAGCATGAAAAGGTGTGAAAAATGCGAGGAGCATTAAAAGTTGTGAAAAATGCAAGGAGCATGAAAAGGTGTGAAAAATGCGAGGAGCAAAAAAAAAAAAAAAAGAAAGAAAGAAAGACCAGGAGCATGAAAAGGTGTGAAAAATGTGAGGAGCAAAAAAAAAAAAAAAGAAAGACCAGGAGCATGAAAAGGTGTGAAAAATGCGAGGAGCAAAAGAAAAAAAAAAAGACCAGGAGCATGAAAAGGTGTGAAAAACGCGAGGAGAAAAAAAAAAAAAAGAAAGACCAGGAGCATGAAAAGGTGTGAAAAATGCGACGAGCATGAAAAGTTGTGAAAAATGCGAGGAGCATGAAGAGGTGTGAAAAATGCGAGGAGCATGAAAAGATGTGAAAAATTCGAGGAGCAAAAAAAAGAAAAAAAAAAGAAAGACCAGGAGCATGAAAAGGTGTGAAAAATGCGGGGAGCAAAAAAAAAAAAAAGAAAGACCAGGAGCACGAAAAGGTGTGAAAAATGCGAGGAGCAAAAAAAAAAAAAAAAAAGAAAGACCAGGAGCATGAAAAGGTGTGAAAAATGCGAGGAGCAAAAGAAAAAAAAAAGACCAGGAGCATGAAAAGGTGTGAAAAATGCGACGAGCATGAAAAGTTGTGAAAAATGCGAGGAGCATGAAGAGGTGTGAAAAATGCGAGGAGCATGAAAAGGTGTGAAAAATTCGAGGAGCAAAAAAAAAAAAAAAAAAAATACCAGGAGCATGAAAAGGTGTGAAAAATTCGAGGAGCAAAAAAAAAAAAAAAAAAAAGACCAGGAGCATGAAAAGGTGTGAAAAATGCGAGGAGCAAAAAAAAAAAAAGAAAGACCAGGAGCATGAAAAGGTGTGAAAAATGCAAGGAGCATGAAAAGGTGTGAAAAATGCGAGGAGCAAAAAAAAAAAAAAAAGAAAGAAAGAAAGACCAGGAGCATGAAAAGGTGTGAAAAATGCGAGGAGCAAAAAAAAAAAAAAAGAAAGACCAGGAGCATGAAAAGGTGTGAAAAATGCGAGGAGCAAAAGAAAAAAAAAAAGACCAGGAGCATGAAAAGGTGTGAAAAACGCGAGGAGCAAAAAAAAAAAAAAGAAAGACCAGGAGCATGAAAAGGTGTGAAAAATGCGACGAGCATGAAAAGTTGTGAAAAATGCGAGGAGCATGAAGAGGTGTGAAAAATGCGAGGAGCATGAAAAGATGTGAAAAATTCGAGGAGCAAAAAAAAGGAAAAAAAAAGAAAGACCAGGAGCATGAAAAGGTGTGAAAAATGCGGGGAGCAAAAAAAAAAAAAAGAAAGACCAGGAGCATGAAAAGGTGTGAAAAATGCGAGGAGCAAAAAAAAAAAAAAAAAAAAGAAAGACCAGGAGCAAGAAAAGGTGTGAAAAATGCGAGGAGCAAAAGAAAAAAAAAAGACCAGGAGCATGAAAAGGTGTGAAAAATGCAACGAGCATGAAAAGTTGTGAAAAATGCGAGGAGCATGAGGAGGTGTGAAAAATGCGAGGAGCATGAAAAGGTGTGAAAAATTCGAGGAGCAAAAAAAAAAAAAAAAAAATACCAGGAGCATGAAAAGGAGTGAAAAATTCGAGGAGCAAAAAAAAAAAAAAAAAAAAGACCAGGAGCATGAAAAGGTGTGAAAAATGCGAGGAGCAAAAAAAAAAAAAGAAAGACCAGGAGCATGAAAAGGTGTGAAAAATGCAAGGAGCATGAAAAGGTGTGAAAAATGCGAGGAGCATGAAAAGTTGTGAAAAATGCAAGGAGCATGAAAAGGTGTGAAAAATGCGAGGAGCAAAAAAAAAAAAAAAAGAAAGAAAGAAAGACCAGGAGCATGAAAAGGTGTGAAAAATGCGAGGAGCAAAAAAAAAAAAAAAAAAGACCAGGAGCATGAAAAGGTGTGAAAAATGCGAGGAGCAAAAAAGAAAAAAAAAGAAAGAAAGAAAGACCAGGAGCATGAAAAGGTGTGAAAAATGCGAGGAGCAAAAGAAAAAAAAAAGACCAGGAGCATGAAAAGGTGTGAAAAACGCGAGGAGCAAAAAAAAAAAAAAGAAAGACCAGGAGCATGAAAAGGTGTGAAAAATGCGACGAGCATGAAAAGTTGTGAAAAATGCGAGGAGCATGAAGAGGTGTGAAAAATGCGAGGAGCATGAAAAGATGTGAAAAATTCGAGGAGCAAAAAAAAGAAAAAAAAAAGAAAGACCAGGAGCATGAAAAGGTGTGAAAAATGCGAGGCCCAAAAAAAAAAAAAAAAGAAAGACCAGGAGCATGAAAAGGTGTGAAAAATGCGAGGAGCAAAAAAAAAAAAAAAAAAAGAAGAAAGACCAGGAGCATGAAAAGGTGTGAAAAATGCGAGGAGAAAAAAAAAAAAAAAAGACCAGGAGCATGAAAAGGTGTGAAAAATGCGAGGAGCAAAAAAAAAAAAAAAAAAGAAAGAAAGAAAGACCAGGAGCATGAAAAGCTGTGAAAAATGCAAGGAGAAAAAAAAAAAAAAGAAAGAAAGACGAGGAGTTGAAAAGGTGTGAAAAATGCGAGGAGCAAAAAAAAAAAAGAAAGACCATTAGCATGAAAAGGTGTGAAAAATGCGAGGAGCAAAAGAAAAAAAAAAGACCAGGAGCATGAAAAGGTGTGAAAAATGCAACGAGCATGAAAAGTTGTGAAAAATGCGAGGAGCATGAGGAGGTGTGAAAAATGCGAGGAGCATGAAAAGGTGTGAAAAATTCGAGGAGCAAAAAAAAAAAAAAAAATACCAGGAGCATGAAAAGGTGTGAAAAATTCGAGGAGCAAAAAAAAAAAAAAAAAAAAGACCAGGAGCATGAAAAGGTGTGAAAAATGCGAGGAGCAAAAAAAAAAAAAGAAAGACCAGGAGCATGAAAAGGTGTGAAAAATGCAAGGAGCATGAAAAGGTGTGAAAAATGCGAGGAGCATGAAAAGTTGTGAAAAATGCAAGGAGCATGAAAAGGTGTGAAAAATGCGAGGAGCAAAAAAGAAAAAAAAAGAAAGAAAGAAAGACCAGGAGCATGAAAAGCTGTGAAAAATGCAAGGAGAAAAAAAAAAAAAAGAAAGAAAGACGAGGAGTTGAAAAGGTGTGAAAAATGCGAGGAGCAAAAAAAAAAAAGAAAGACCATTAGCATGAAAAGGTGTGAAAAATGCGAGGAGCAAAAAAAAAAAAAAAAAAGACCAGGAACATGAAAAGGTGTGAAAAATGCGAGGAGCAAAAAAAAAAAAAGAAACACCAGGAGCATGAAAAGGTGTGAAAAATGCGACGAGCATGAAAAGTTGTGAAAAATGCGAGGAGCATGAAACGGTGTGAAAAATGCGAGGAGCAAAAAAAAAAAAAAAGAAAGACCAGGAGCATGAAAAGGTGTGATAAATGCGAGGAGCAAAAAAAAAAAAAAAAAAAAGAAAGACCAGGATCATGAAAAGGTGTGAAAAATGCGAGGAGCATGAAGAGGTGTGAAAAATGCGAGGAGCAAAAAAAAAAAAAAAAAAAAAAGAGACCAGGAGCATGAAAAGGTGTGAAAAATGCGAGGAGCAAAAAAAAAAAAAAAGACCAGGAGCATGAAAAGGTGTGAAAAATGCGAGGAGCAAAAAAAAAAAAAAAGACCAGGAGCATGAAAAGGTGGGAAAAATGCGAGGAGCAAAAAAAAAAAAAAAAATCAGGAGAATGAAAAGGAGTGAAAAATGCGAGGAGCATGAAAAGGTTTGAAAAATGCAAGGAGCATGAAAATGTGTGAAAAATGCGAGGAGCAAAAAAAAAAATACAAGGAGCATGAAAAGGTGTAGAAATGCGAGGTGCATGAAAAGGTCTGAAAAATGCGAGGAGCATGAAAAGGTGTGAAAAATGTGAGGTGCATGAAAAGGTGTGAAAAATGCGAGGAGCATGAAAAGGTGTGAAAAATGCGAGGTGCATGAAAAGGTGTGAAAAATACGAGGAGCATGAAAAAGTTTGAAAAGTGCGAGGAGCATGAAAAGGTGTGAAAAATGCAAGGAGTATGAAAAGGTGTGAAAAATGCGAGGTGCATGAAAAGGTGTGAAAAATGCGAGGAGCAAAAAAAAAAAGTCGAGGAGCATGAAAAGGTGTGTAAAATGCAAGGAGCATGAAAATGTGTGAAAAATGCGAGGAGAAAAAAAAAGAAAGAAAAAGACGAGGAGCATGAAAAGGTGTGAAAAATGCGAGGAGCATGAAAAGGTGTGAAAAATGCGAGGTGCATGAAAAGGTGTGAAAAATACGAAGAGCATGAAAAGGTGGGAAAATTGCGAGGAGCATGAAAACGTGTGAAAAATGCAAGGATCAGGAAAAGGTGTGAAAAATATGAAGAGCATGAAAATGTGTGAAAATTTCGAGGAGCATGAAAAGTTGTGAAAAATACGAGGAGCATGAAAAGGTGTGAAAAATGCGAGGAGCATGAAAAGGTGTGAAAAATGCGAGGAGAATGAAAAGCTGTGAAAAATGTGAGGAGCATGAAAAGGTTTGAAAAATGCGAGGAGCATGAAAAGGTGTGTAAAATGAAAGGAGCATGAAAAGGTGTGAAAAATGCGAGAAGAAAAAAAAAAAGAAAAAGACGAGGAGCATGAAAAGCTGTGAAAAATGCAAGGAGCATGAAAAGGTGTGAAAAATGCAAGGAGCAAAAAAAAAAAACAAAGACGAGGACCATGAGAAGGTGTGAAAAATGCGAGGAGGAAAAAAAAAAAATAAGACGAGGAGCATATGAAGGTGTGAAAAATGCGAGGAGCATGAAAACGTGTGAAAAATGCGAGGAGCAAAAAAAAAGAAAAGAAAAAGATGTGGAGCATGAAAAGGTGTGAAAAATGCGAGGAGCATGAAAATGTGTGAAAAATACGAGGAACAGGAAAAGGTGTGAAAAATATGAGGAGCATGAAAAGGTGTGAAAAATGTGAGGAGCAAAAAAAAAAAAAGTAAAAGACGAGGAGCATGAAAAGGTGTGAAAAATGCGAGGAGCAAAAGAAAAAAAAAAGACCAGGAGCATGAAAAGGTGTGAAAAATGCGAGGAGCAAAAAAAAAAAAAGAAAGACCAGGAGCATGAAAAGGTGTGAAAAATGCGACGAGCATGAAAAGTTGTGAAAAATGCGAGGAGCATGAAGAGGTGTGAAAAATGCGAGGAGGATGAAAAGGTGTGAAAAATTTGAGGAGCAAAAAAAAAAAAAAAAAAGAGACCAGGAGCATGAAAAGGTGGGAAAAATTCGAGGAGCAAAAAAAAAAAAAAAAAAAGACCAGGAGCATGAAAAGGTGTGAAAAATGCGAGGAGCAAAAAAAAAAAAAAAAAAAGAAAGACCAGGAGCATGAAAAGGTGTGAAAAATGTGAGGAGCAAAAAAAAAAAAAAAAGACCAGGAGCATGAAAAGGTGTGAAAAAAGCGAGGAGCAAAAAAAAAAAAAGAAAGACCAGGAGCATGAAAAGGTGTGAAAAATGCAAGGAGCATGAAAAGGTGTGAAAAATGCGAGGAGCAAAAAAAAAAAAAGAAAGACCAGGAGCATGAAAAGGTGTGAAAAATGCAAGGAGCATGAAAAGGTGTGAAAAATGCGAGAAGCAAAAAAAAAAAAAAAAGACCAGGAACATGAAAAGGTGTGAAAAATGCGAGGAGCAAAAAAAAAAAAAGAAAGACCAGGAGCATGAAAAGGTGTGAAAAATGCGACGAGCATGAAAAGTTTTGAAAAATGCGAGGAGCATGAAAAGGGGTGAAAAATGCGAGGAGCAAAAAAAAAAAAAAAAAAAAAAAAAAACCAGGAGCATAAAAAGGTGTGAAAAATGCGAGGAGCAAAAAAAAAAAAAAAGAAAGACCAGGAGCATGAAAAGGTGTGAAAAATGCGAGGAAAAAAAAAAAAAAAAAAAAAGACCAGGAACATGAAAAGGTGTAAAAAATGCGAGGAGCAAAAAAAAAAAAAGAAAGACCAGGAGCATGAAAAGGTGTGAAAAATGCGAGGAAAAAAAAAAAAAAAGACCAGGAGCATGAAAAGGTGTGAAAAATGCGAGGAACAAAAAAAAAAAAAAAAGACCAGGAGCATGAAAAGGTGTGAAAAATGCGAGGAGAAAAAAAAAAAAAGACCAGGAGCATGAAAAGGTGTGAAAAATGCGAGGAGCAAAAAAAAAAAAAAAAAAAGAAAGACCAGGAGCATGAAAAGGTGTGAAAAATGCGAGGAGCAAAAAAAAAAAAAGAAAGACCAGGAGCATGAAAACGTGTGAAAAATGCGAGGAGCAAAAAAAAAAAAAGAAAGACCAGGAGCATGAAAAGGTGTGAAAAATGCAAGGAGCATGAAGGGTGTGAAAAATGCGAGGAGCAAAAAAAAAAAAAGAAAGACCAGGAGCATGAAAAGGTGTGAAAAATGCAAGGAGCATGAAAAGGTGTGAAAAATGCGAGGAGCAAAAAAAAAAAAAAAAGACCAGGAACATGAAAAGGTGTGAAAAATGCGAGGAGCAAAAAAAAAAAAAAGAAAGACCAGGAGCATGAAAAGGTGTGAAAAATGCGACGAGCATGAAAAGTTGTGAAAAATGCGAGGAGCATGAAAAGGGGTGAAAAATGCGAGGAGCAAAAAAAAAAAAAAAAAAAAAAGAGACCAGGAGCATGAAAAGGTGTGAAAAATGCGAGGAGCAAAAAAAAAAAAAAGACCAGGAGCATGAAAAGGTGTGAAAAATGCGAGGAGCAAAAAAAAAAAAAAAGACCAGGAGCATGAAAAGGTGTGAAAAATGCGAGGAGCAAAAAAAAAAAAAAAAAACAGGAGCATGAAAAGGAGTGAAAAAAGCGAGGAGCATGAAAAGGTTTGAAAAATGCAAGGAGCATGAAAATGTGTGAAAAATGCGAGGAGCAAAAAAAAAAATACAAGGAGCATGAAAAGGTGTAAAAATGCGTGGTGCATGAAAAGGTCTGAAAAATGCGAGGAGCATGAAAAGGTGTGAAAAATGTGAGGTGCATGAAAAGGTGTGAAAAATGCGAGGAGCATGAAAAGGTGTGAAAAATGCGAGGTGCATGAAAAGGTGTGAAAAATACGAGGAGCATGAAAAAGTTTGAAAAGTGCGAGGAGCATGAAAAGGTGTGAAAAATGCAAGGAGTATGAAAAGGTGTGAAAAATGCGAGGTGCATGAAAAGGTGTGAAAAATGCGAGGAGCAAAAAAAAAAAGTCGAGGAGCATGAAAAGGTGTGTAAAATGCAAGGAGCATGAAAATGTGTGAAAAATGCGAGGAGAAAAAAAAAGAAAGAAAAAGACGAGGAGCATGAAAAGGTGTGAAAAATGCGAGGAGCATGAAAAGGTGTGAAAAATGCGAGGTGCATGAAAAGGTGTGAAAAATACGAAGAGCATGAAAAGGTGGGAAAATTGCGAGGAGCATGAAAACGTGTGAAAAATGCAAGGATCAGGAAAAGGTGTGAAAAATATGAAGAGCATGAAAATGTGTGAAAATTTCGAGGAGCATGAAAAGTTGTCAAAAATACGAGGAGCATGAAAAGGTGTGAAAAATGCGAGGAGCATGAAAAGGTGTGAAAAATGCGAGGAGAATGAAAAGCTGTGAAAAATGTGAGGAGCATGAAAAGGTTTGAAAAATGCGAGGAGCATGAAAAGGTGTGTAAAATGAAAGGAGCATGAAAAGGTGTGAAAAATGCGAGAAGAAAAAAAAAAAGAAAAAGACGAGGAGCATGAAAAGCTGTGAAAAATGCAAGGAGCATGAAAAGGTGTGAAAAATGCAAGGAGCAAAAAAAAAAAACAAAGACGAGGACCATGAGAAGGTGTGAAAAATGCGAGGAGGAAAAAAAAAAAATAAGACGAGGAGCATATGAAGGTGTGAAAAATGCGAGGAGCATGAAAACGTGTGAAAAATGCGAGGAGCAAAAAAAAAGAAAAGAAAAAGATGTGGAGCATGAAAAGGTGTGAAAAATGCGAGGAGCATGAAAATGTGTGAAAAATACGAGGAACAGGAAAAGGTGTGAACAATATGAGGAGCATGAAAAGGTGTGAAAAATGTGAGGAGCAAAAAAAAAAAAAGTAAAAGACGAGGAGCATGAAAAGGTGTGAAAAATGCGAGGAGCAAAAGAAAAAAAAAAGACCAGGAGCATGAAAAGGTGTGAAAAATGCGAGGAGCAAAAAAAAAAAAAGAAAGACCAGGAGCATGAAAAGGTGTGAAAAATGCGACGAGCATGAAAAGTTGTGAAAAATGCGAGGAGCATGAAGAGGTGTGAAAAATGCGAGGAGGATGAAAAGGTGTGAAAAATTTGAGGAGCAAAAAAAAAAAAAAAAAAAAGACAAGGAGCATGAAAAGGTGGGAAAAATTCGAGGAGCAAAAAAAAAAAAAAAAAAAGACCAGGAGCATGAAAAGGTGTGAAAAATGCGAGGAGCAAAAAAAAAAAAAAAAAAAGAAAGACCAGGAGCATGAAAAGGTGTGAAAAATGTGAGGAGCAAAAAAAAAAAAAAAAGACCAGGAGCATGAAAAGGTGTGAAAAATGCGAGGAGCAAAAAAAAAAAAAGAAAGACCAGGAGCATGAAAAGGTGTGAAAAATGCAAGGAGCATGAAAAGGTGTGAAAAATGCGAGGAGCAAAAAAAAAAAAAGAAAGACCAGGAGCATGAAAAGGTGTGAAAAATGCAAGGAGCATGAAAAGGTGTGAAAAATGCGAGGAGCAAAAAAAAAAAAAAAAGACCAGGAACATGAAAAGGTGTGAAAAATGCGAGGAGCAAAAAAAAAAAAAAGAAAGACCAGGAGCATGAAAAGGTGTGAAAAATGCGAGGAGCATGAAAAGTTGTGAAAAATGCGAGGAGCATGAAGAGGGGTGAAAAATGCGAGGAGCAAAAAAAAAAAAAAAAAAAAAAAAGACCAGGAGCATGAAAAGGTGGGAAAAATGCGAGGAGCAAAAAAAAAAAAAAAGAAAGACCAGGAGCATGAAAAGGTGTGAAAAATGCGAGGAAAAAAAAAAAAAAAAAAAAAGACCAGGAACATGAAAAGGTGTGAAAAATGCGAGGAGCAAAAAAAAAAAAAGAAAGACCAGGAGCATGAAAAGGTGTGAAAAATGCGAGGAAAAAAAAAAAAAAAGACCAGGAGCATGAAAAGGTGTGAAAAATGCGAGGAACAAAAAAAAAAAAAAAAGACCAGGAGCATGAAAAGGTGTGAAAAATGCGAGGAGAAAAAAAAAAAAAGACCAGGAGCATGAAAAGGTGTGAAAAATGCGAGGAGCAAAAAAAAAAAAAAAAAAAGAAAGACCAGGAGCAAGAAAAGGTGTGAAAAATGCGAGGAGCAAAAAAAAAAAAAGAAAGACCAGGAGCATGAAAACGTGTGAAAAATGCGAGGAGCAAAAAAAAAAAAAGAAAGACCAGGAGCATGAAAAGGTGGGAAAAATGCAAGGAGCAAGAAAAGGTGTGAAAAATGCGAGGAGCAAAAAAAAAAAAAAAAGGCCAGGAACATGAAAAGGTGTGAAAAATGCGAGGAGCAAAAAAAAAAAAAAAAAGACCAGGAGCATGAAAAGGTGTGAAAAATGCGACGAGCATGAAAAGTTTTGAAAAATGCGAGGAGCATGAAAAGGGGTGAAAAATGCGAGGAGCAAAAAAAAAAAAAAAAAAAAAAAAAAACCAGGAGCATGAAAAGGTGTGAAAAATGCGAGGAGCAAAAAAAAAAAAAAAGAAAGACCAGGAGCATGAAAAGGTGTGAAAAATGCGAGGAAAAAAAAAAAAAAAAAAAAAGACCAGGAACATGAAAAGGTGTGAAAAATGCGAGGAGCAAAAAAAAAAAAAGAAAGACCAGGAGCATGAAA
The DNA here is from genome assembly GCF_910594005.1 of Cervus elaphus. Lineage (NCBI taxonomy): Eukaryota > Metazoa > Chordata > Mammalia > Artiodactyla > Cervidae > Cervus > Cervus elaphus. The sequence continues at coordinate 172,195 of NW_025316712.1, read as the reverse complement.
AGGTGTGAAAAATGCGAGGAAAAAAAAAAAAAAAGACCAGGAGCATGAAAAGGTGTGAAAAATGCGAGGAACAAAAAAAAAAAAAAAAGACCAGGAGCAAGAAAAGGTGTGAAAAATGCGAGGAACAAAAAAAAAAAAAAAAGACCAGGAGCATGAAAAGGTGTGAAAAATGCGAGGAGAAAAAAAAAAAAAGACCAGGAGCATGAAAAGGTGTGAAAAATGCGAGGAGCAAAAAAAAAAAAAAAAAAGAAAGACCAGGAGCATGAAAAGGTGTGAAAAATGCGAGGAGCAAAAAAAAAAAAAAGAAAGACCAGGAGCATGAAAACGTGTGAAAAATGCGAGGAGCAAAAAAAAAAAAGAAAGACCAGGAGCATGAAAAGGTGTGAAAAATGCGAGGAGCAAAAAAAAAAAAAGAAAGACCAGGAGCATGAAAAGGTGTGAAAAATGCGAGGAAAAAAAAAAAAAAAAAAAGAAAGACCAGGAGCATGAAAAGGTGTGAAAAATGCGAGGAGCAAAAAAAAAAAAAGAAACACCAGGAGCATGAAAAGGTGTGAAAAATGCGACGAGCATGAAAAGTTGTGAAAAATGCGAGGAGCATGAAACGGTGTGAAAAATGCGAGGAGCAAAAAAAAAAAAAAAGAAAGACCAGGAGCATGAAAAGGTGTGATAAATGCGAGGAGCAAAAAAAAAAAAAAAAAAAAGAAAGACCAGGATCATGAAAAGGTGTGAAAAATGCGAGGAGCATGAAGAGGTGTGAAAAATGCGAGGAGCAAAAAAAAAAAAAAAATCAGGAGCATGAAAAGGAGTGAAAAATGCGAGGAGCATGAAAAGGTTTGAAAAATGCAAGGAGCATGAAAATGTGTGAAAAATGCGAGGAGCAAAAAAAAAAATACAAGGAGCATGAAAAGGTGTAAAAATGCGTGGTGCATGAAAAGGTCTGAAAAATGCGAGGAGCATGAAAAGGTGTGAAAAATGTGAGGTGCATGAAAAGGTGTGAAAAATGCGAGGAGCATGAAAAGGTGTGAAAAATGCGAGGTGCATGAAAAGGTGTGAAAAATACGAGGAGCATGAAAAAGTTTGAAAAGTGCGAGGAGCATGAAAAGGTGTGAAAAATGCAAGGAGTATGAAAAGGTGTGAAAAATGCGAGGTGCATGAAAAGGTGTGAAAAATGCGAGGAGCAAAAAAAAAAAGTCGAGGAGCATGAAAAGGTGTGTAAAATGCAAGGAGCATGAAAATGTGTGAAAAATGCGAGGAGAAAAAAAAAGAAAGAAAAAGACGAGGAGCATGAAAAGGTGTGAAAAATGCGAGGAGCATGAAAAGGTGTGAAAAATGCGAGGTGCATGAAAAGGTGTGAAAAATACGAAGAGCATGAAAAGGTGTGAAAATTGCGAGGAGCATGAAAACGTGTGAAAAATGCAAGGATCAGGAAAAGGTGTGAAAAATATGAAGAGCATGAAAATGTGTGAAAATTTCGAGGAGCATGAAAAGTTGTCAAAAATACGAGGAGCATGAAAAGGTGTGAAAAATGCGAGGAGCATGAAAAGGTGTGAAAAATGCGAGGAGCATGAAAAGGTGTGAAAAATGTGAGGAGCATGAAAAGGTTTGAAAAATGCGAGGAGCATGAAAAGGTGTGTAAAATGAAAGGAGCATGAAAAGGTGTGAAAAATGCGAGAAGAAAAAAAAAAAGAAAAAGACGAGGAGCATGAAAAGGTGTGAAAAATGCAAGGAGCATGAAAAGGTGTGAAAAATGCAAGGAGCAAAAAAAAAAAACAAAGACGAGGACCATGAGAAGGTGTGAAAAATGCGAGGAGGAAAAAAAAAAAATAAGACGAGGAGCATATGAAGGTGTGAAAAATGCGAGGAGCATGAAAACGTGTGAAAAATGCGAGGAGCAAAAAAAAAGAAAAGAAAAAGATGTGGAGCATGAAAAGGTGTGAAAAATGCGAGGAGCATGAAAATGTGTGAAAAATACGAGGAACAGGAAAAGGTGTGAACAATATGAGGAGCATGAAAAGGTGTGAAAAATGTGAGGAGCAAAAAAAAAAAAAGTAAAAGACGAGGAGCATGAAAAGGTGTGAAAAATGCGAGGAGCAAAAGAAAAAAAAAAGACCAGGAGCATGAAAAGGTGTGAAAAATGCGAGGAGCAAAAAAAAAAAAAGAAAGACCAGGAGCATGAAAAGGTGTGAAAAATGCGACGAGCATGAAAAGTTGTGAAAAATGCGAGGAGCATGAAGAGGTGTGAAAAATGCGAGGAGGATGAAAAGGTGTGAAAAATTTGAGGAGCAAAAAAAAAAAAAAAAAACCAGGAACATGAAAAGGTGTGAAAAATGCGAGGAGCAAAAAAAAAAAAAGAAAGACCAGAAGCATGAAAAGGTGTGAAAAATGCGAGGAGCAAAAAAAAAAAAAAAAAAGAAAGACCAGGAGCATGAAAAGGTGTGAAAAATGCGAGGAGCAAAAAAAAAAAAAAAAAAAAAAAAAGACCAGGAGCATGAAAAGCTGTGAAAAATGCGAGGAGCATGAAAAGTTGTGAAAAATGCAAGGAGCATGAAAAGGTGTGAAAAATGCGGGGAGCAAAAAAAAAAAAAAAGACCAGAAGCATGAAAGGTGTGAAAAATGCGGGGAGCAAAAAAAAAAAAAAGAAAGACCAGGAGCATGAAAAGGTGTGAGAAATGCGACGAGCATGAAAAGTTGTGAAAAATGCGAGGAGCATGAAGAGGTGTGAAAAATGCAAGGAGCATGAAAATGTGTGAAAAATGCGAGGAGCATGAAGAGGTGTGAAAAATGCGAGGAGCAAAAAAAAAAAAAAAAAGACCAGGAGCATGAAAGGTGTGAAAAATGCGAGGAGAAAAAAAAAAAAAAAAAAAGACCAGGAACATGAAAAGGTGTGAAAAATGCGAGGAGCAAAAAAAAAAAAAAAAAAGAAAGAAAGACCAGGAGCATGAAAATATGTGAAAAATGCGAGGAGAAAAAAAAAAAAAAAAAAAGAAAGACCAGGAGCATGAAAAGGTGTGAAAAATGCGAGGAGCAAAAAAAAAAAAAGAAAGACCATTAGCATGAAAAGGTGTGAAAAATGCGAGGAGCAAAAAAAAAAAAAGAAAGACCAGAAGCATGAAAAGGTGTGAAAAGTGCGAGGAGCAAAAAAAAAAAAAAAAAAAGAAAGACCAGGAGCATGAAAAGGTGTGAAAAATGCGAGGAGCAAAAAAAAAAAAAAAAAAAAAAAGACCAGGAACATGACAAGGTGTGAAAAATGCGAGGAGCAAAAAAAAAAAAAGAAAGACCAGGAGCATGAAAAGGTGTGAAAAATGCGACGAGCATGAAAAGTTGTGAAAAATGCGAGGAGCATGAAGAGGTGTGAAAAATGCGAGGAGCATGAAAAGGTGTGAAAAATTCGAGGAGCAAAAAAAAAAAAAAAGACCAGGAGCATGAAAAGGTGTGAAAAATGCGACGAGCATGAAAAGTTGTGAAAAATGCGAGGAGCATGAAGAGGTGTGAAAAATTCGAGGAGCAAAAAAAAAAAAAGAAAGACCAGGAGCATGAAAACGTGTGAAAAATGCGAGGAGCAAAAAAAAAAAAAGAAAGACCAGGAGCATGAAAAGGTGTGAAAAATGCAAGGAGCATGAAAAGGTGTGAAAAATGCGAGGAGCAAAAAAAAAAAAAGAAAGACCAGGAGCATGAAAAGGTGTGAAAAATGCAAGGAGCATGAAAAGGTGTGAAAAATGCGAGGAGCAAAAAAAAAAAAAAAAGACCAGGAACATGAAAAGGTGTGAAAAATGCGAGGAGCAAAAAAAAAAAAAGAAAGACCAGGAGCATGAAAAGGTGTGAAAAATGCGACGAGCATGAAAAGTTTTGAAAAATGCGAGGAGCATGAAAAGGGGTGAAAAATGCGAGGAGCAAAAAAAAAAAAAAAAAAAAAAAAGACCAGGAGCATGAAAAGGTGTGAAAAATGCGAGGAGCAAAAAAAAAAAAAAAGAAAGACCAGGAGCATGAAAAGGTGTGAAAAATGCGAGGAAAAAAAAAAAAAAAAAAAAGACCAGGAACATGAAAAGGTGTGAAAAATGCGAGGAGCAAAAAAAAAAAAAGAAAGACCAGGAGCATGAAAAGGTGTGAAATATGCGAGGAAAAAGAAAAAAAAAGACCAGGAGCATGAAAAGGTGTGAAAAATGCGAGGAACAAAAAAAAAAAAAAAAGACCAGGAGCATGAAAAGGTGTGAAAAAAGCGAGGAACAAAAAAAAAAAAAAAAGACCAGGAGCATGAAAAGGTGTGAAAAATGCGAGGAGAAAAAAAAAAAAAGACCAGGAGCATGAAAAGGTGTGAAAAATGCGAGGAGCAAAAAAAAAAAAAAAAAAGAAAGACCAGGAGCATGAAAAGGTGTGAAAAATGCGAGGAGCAAAAAAAAAAAAAGAAAGACCAGGAGCATGAAAACGTGTGAAAAATGCGAGGAGCAAAAAAAAAAAAGAAAGACCAGGAGCATGAAAAGGTGTGAAAAATGCGAGGAGCAAAAAAAAAAAAAGAAAGACCAGGAGCATGAAAAGGTGTGAAAAATGCGAGGAAAAAAAAAAAAAAAAAGAAAGACCAGGAGCATGAAAAGGTGTGAAAAATGCGAGGAGCAAAAAAAAAAAAAGAAACACCAGGAGCATGAAAAGGTGTGAAAAATGCGACGAGCATGAAAAGTTGTGAAAAATGCGAGGAGCATGAAACGGTGTGAAAAATGCGAGGAGCAAAAAAAAAAAAAAAGAAAGACCAGGAGCATGAAAAGGTGTGATAAATGCGAGGAGCAAAAAAAAAAAAAAAGACCAGGAGCATGAAAAGGTGTGAAAAATGCGAGGAGCAAAAAAAAAAAAAAAGACCAGGAGCATGAAAAGGTGTGAAAAATGCGAGGAGCAAAAAAAAAAAAAAAGACCAGGAGCATGAAAAGGTGTGAAAAATGCGAGGAGCAAAAAAAAAAAAAAAATCAGGAGCATGAAAAGGAGTGAAAAATGCGAGGAGCATGAAAAGGTTTGAAAAATGCAAGGAGCATGAAAATGTGTGAAAAATGCGAGGAGCAAAAAAAAAAATACAAGGAGCATGAAAAGGTGTAAAAATGCGTGGTGCATGAAAAGGTCTGAAAAATGCGAGGAGCATGAAAAGGTGTGAAAAATGTGAGGTGCATGAAAAGGTGTGAAAAATGCGAGGAGCATGAAAAGGTGTGAAAAATGCAAGGTGCATGAAAAGGTGTGAAAAATACGAGGAGCATGAAAAAGTTTGAAAAGTGCGAGGAGCATGAAAAGGTGTGAAAAATGCAAGGAGTATGAAAAGGTGTGAAAAATGCGAGGTGCATGAAAAGGTGTGAAAAATGCGAGGAGCAAAAAAAAAAAGTCGAGGAGCATGAAAAGGTGTGTAAAATGCAAGGAGCATGAAAATGTGTGAAAAATGCGAGGAGAAAAAAAAAGAAAGAAAAAGACGAGGAGCATGAAAAGGTGTGAAAAATGCGAGGAGCATGAAAAGGTGTGAAAAATGCGAGGTGCATGAAAAGGTGTGAAAAATACGAAGAGCATGAAAAGGTGTGAAAATTGCGAGGAGCATGAAAACGTGTGAAAAATGCAAGGATCAGGAAAAGGTGTGAAAAATATGAAGAGCATGAAAATGTGTGAAAATTTCGAGGAGCATGAAAAGTTGTCAAAAATACGAGGAGCATGAAAAGGTGTGAAAAATGCGAGGAGCATGAAAAGGTGTGAAAAATGCGAGGAGAATGAAAAGCTGTGAAAAATGGGAGGAGCATGAAAAGGTTTGAAAAATGCGAGGAGCATGAAAAGGTGTGTAAAATGAAAGGAGCATGAAAAGGTGTGAAAAATGCGAGAAGAAAAAAAAAAAGAAAAAGACGAGGAGCATGAAAAGGTGTGAAAAATGCAAGGAGCATGAAAAGGTGTGAAAAATGCAAGGAGCAAAAAAAAAAAACAAAGACGAGGACCATGAGAAGGTGTGAAAAATGCGAGGAGGAAAAAAAAAAAATAAGACGAGGAGCATATGAAGGTGTGAAAAATGCGAGGAGCATGAAAACGTGTGAAAAATGCGAGGAGCAAAAAAAAAAAGTCGAGGAGCATGAAAAGGTGTGTAAAATGCAAGGAGCATGAAAATGTGTGAAAAATGCGAGGAGAAAAAAAAAGAAAGAAAAAGACGAGGAGCATGAAAAGGTGTGAAAAATGCGAGGAGCATGAAAAGGTGTGAAAAATGCGAGGTGCATGAAAAGGTGTGAAAAATACGAAGAGCATGAAAAGGTGTGAAAATTGCGAGGAGCATGAAAACGTGTGAAAAATGCAAGGATCAGGAAAAGGTGTGAAAAATATGAAGAGCATGAAAATGTGTGAAAATTTCGAGGAGCATGAAAAGTTGTCAAAAATACGAGGAGCATGAAAAGGTGTGAAAAATGCGAGGAGCATGAAAAGGTGTGAAAAATGCGAGGAGAATGAAAAGCTGTGAAAAATGTGAGGAGCATGAAAAGGTTTGAAAAATGCGAGGAGCATGAAAAGGTGTGTAAAATGAAAGGAGCATGAAAAGGTGTGAAAAATGCGAGAAGAAAAAAAAAAAGAAAAAGACGAGGAGCATGAAAAGGTGTGAAAAATGCAAGGAGCATGAAAAGGTGTGAAAAATGCAAGGAGCAAAAAAAAAAAACAAAGACGAGGACCATGAGAAGGTGTGAAAAATGCGAGGAGGAAAAAAAAAAAATAAGACGAGGAGCATATGAAGGTGTGAAAAATGCGAGGAGCATGAAAACGTGTGAAAAATGCGAGGAGCAAAAAAAAAGAAAAGAAAAAGATGTGGAGCATGAAAAGGTGTGAAAAATGCGAGGAGCATGAAAATGTGTGAAAAATACGAGGAACAGGAAAAGGTGTGAACAATATGAGGAGCATGAAAAGGTGTGAAAAATGTGAGGAGCAAAAAAAAAAAAAGTAAAAGACGAGGAGCATGAAAAGGTGTGAAAAATGCGAGGAGCAAAAGAAAAAAAAAAGACCAGGAGCATGAAAAGGTGTGAAAAATGCGAGGAGCAAAAAAAAAAAAAGAAAGACCAGGAGCATGAAAAGGTGTGAAAAATGCGACGAGCATGAAAAGTTGTGAAAAATGCGAGGAGCATGAAGAGGTGTGAAAAATGCGAGGAGGATGAAAAGGTGTGAAAAATTTGAGGAGCAAAAAAAAAAAAAAAAACCAGGAACATGAAAAGGTGTGAAAAATGCGAGGAGCAAAAAAAAAAAAAGAAAGACCAGAAGCATGAAAAGGTGTGAAAAATGCGAGGAGCAAAAAAAAAAAAAAAAAAGAAAGACCAGGAGCATGAAAAGGTGTGAAAAATGCGAGGAGCAAAAAAAAAAAAAAAAAAAAAAAAGACCAGGAGCATGAAAAGCTGTGAAAAATGCGAGGAGCATGAAAAGTTGTGAAAAATGCAAGGAGCATGAAAAGGTGTGAAAAATGCGGGGAGAAAAAAAAAAAAAAAAGACCAGAAGCATGAAAGGTGTGAAAAATGCGGGGAGCAAAAAAAAAAAAAAGAAAGACCAGGAGCATGAAAAGGTGTGAGAAATGCGACGAGCATGAAAAGTTGTGAAAAATGCGAGGAGCATGAAGAGGTGTGAAAAATGCGAGGAGCATGAAAATGTGTGAAAAATGCGAGGAGCATGAAGAGGTGTGAAAAATGCGAGGAGCAAAAAAAAAAAAAAAAAGACCAGGAGCATGAAAGGTGTGAAAAATGCGAGGAGAAAAAAAAAAAAAAAAAAAGACCAGGAAAATGAAAAGGTGTGAAAAATGCGAGGAGAAAAAAAAAAAAAAAAAAAGAAAGAAAGACCAGGAGCATGAAAATATGTGAAAAATGCGAGGAGAAAAAAAAAAAAAAAAAAAGAAAGACCAGGAGCATGAAAAGGTGTGAAAAATGCGAGGAGCAAAAAAAAAAAAAGAAAGACCATTAGCATGAAAAGGTGTGAAAAATGCGAGGAGCAAAAAAAAAAAAAGAAAGACCAGAAGCATGAAAAGGTGTGAAAAGTGCGAGGAGCAAAAAAAAAAAAAAAAAAAGAAAGACCAGGAGCATGAAAAGGTGTGAAAAATGCGAGGAGCAAAAAAAAAAAAAAAAAAAAAAAGACCAGGAACATGACAAGGTGTGAAAAATGCGAGGAGCAAAAAAAAAAAAAGAAAGACCAGGAGCATGAAAAGGTGTGAAAAATGCGACGAGCATGAAAAGTTGTGAAAAATGCGAGGAGCATGAAGAGGTGTGAAAAATGCGAGGAGCATGAAAAGGTGTGAAAAATTCGAGGAGCAAAAAAAAAAAAAAAGACCAGGAGCATGAAAAGGTGTGAAAAATGCGAGGAAAAAAAAAAAAAAAGAAAGACCAGGATCATGAAAAGGTGTGAAAAATGCGAGGAGAAAAAAAAAAAAAAAAAGACCAGGAGCATGAAAAGGTGTGAAAAATGCGAGGAGCAAAAAAAAAAAAAAAAAAAAAGAAAGAAAGACCAGGAGCATGATAAGGTGTGAAAAATGCAAGGAGAAAAAAAAAAAAAAGAAAGAAAGACGAGGAGTTGAAAAGGTGTGAAAAATGCGAGGAGCAAAAAAAAAAAAGAAAGACCATTAGCATGAAAAGGTGTGAAAAATGCGAGGAGCAAAAAAAAAAAAAAAAAAAAAGACCAGGAACATGAAAAGGTGTGAAAAATGCGAGGAGCAAAAAAAAAAAAAGAAACACCAGGAGCATTAAAAGCTGTGAAAAATGCGACGAGCATGAAAAGTTGTGAAAAATGCGAGGAGCATGAAACGGTGTGAAAAATGCGAGGAGCAAAAAAAAAAAAAAGAAAGACCAGGAGCATGCAAAGGTGTGATAAATGCGAGGAGCAAAAAAAAAAAAAAAAAAAAGAAAGACCAGGATCATGAAAAGGTGTGAAAAATGCGAGGAGCATGAAGAGGTGTGAAAAATGCGAGGAGCAAAAAAAAAAAAAAAAAAAAAAGAGACCAGGAGCATGAAAAGGTGTGAAAAATGCGAGGAGCAAAAAAAAAAAAAAGACCAGGAGCATGAAAAGGTGTGAAAAATGCGAGGAGCAAAAAAAAAAAAAAAAAGACCAGGAGCATGAAAAGGTGTGAAAAATGCGAGGAGCAAAAAAAAAAAAAGAAACACCAGGAGCATGAAAAGGTGTGAAAAATGCGACGAGCATGAAAAGTTGTGAAAAATGCGAGGAGCATGAAACGGTGTGAAAAATGCGAGGAGCAAAAAAAAAAAAAAAGAAAGACCAGGAGCATGAAAAGGTGTGATAAATGCGAGGAGCAAAAAAAAAAAAAAAAAAAAGAAAGACCAGGATCATGAAAAGGTGTGAAAAATGCGAGGAGCATGAAGAGGTGTGAAAAATGCGAGGAGCAAAAAAAAAAATACAAGGAGCATGAAAAGGTGTAAAAATGCGTGGTGCATGAAAAGGTCTGAAAAATGCGAGGAGCATGAAAAGGTGTGAAAAATGTGAGGTGCATGAAAAGGTGTGAAAAATGCGAGGAGCATGAAAAGGTGTGAAAAATGCGAGGTGCATGAAAAGGTGTGAAAAATACGAGGAGCATGAAAAAGTTTGAAAAGTGCGAGGAGCATGAAAAGGTGTGAAAAATGCAAGGAGTATGAAAAGGTGTGAAAAATGCGAGGTGCATGAAAAGGTGTGAAAAATGCGAGGAGAAAAAAAAAAAGTCGAGGAGCATGAAAAGGTGTGTAAAATGCAAGGAGCATGAAAATGTGTGAAAAATGCGAGGAGAAAAAAAAAGAAAGAAAAAGACGAGGAGCATGAAAAGGTGTGAAAAATGCGAGGAGCATGAAAAGGTGTGAAAAATGCGAGGTGCATGAAAAGGTGTGAAAAATACGAAGAGCATGAAAAGGTGTGAAAATTGCGAGGAGCATGAAAACGTGTGAAAAATGCAAGGATCAGGAAAAGGTGTGAAAAATACGAAGAGCATGAAAATGTGTGAAAATTTCGAGGAGCATGAAAAGTTGTCAAAAATACGAGGAGCATGAAAAGGTGTGAAAAATGGGAGGAGCATGAAAAGGTGTGAAAAATGCGAGGAGAATGAAAAGCTGTGAAAAATGTGAGGAGCATGAAAAGGTTTGAAAAATGCGAGGAGCATGAAAAGGTGTGAAAAATGAAAGGAGCATGAAAAGGTGTGAAAAATGCGAGAAGAAAAAAAAAAAGAAAAAGACGAGGACCATGAAAAGGTGTGAAAAATGCAAGGAGCATGAAAAGGTGTGAAAAATGCAAGGAGCAAAAAAAAAAAACAAAGACGAGGACCATGAGAAGGTGTGAAAAATGCGAGGAGGAAAAAAAAAAAATAAGACGAGGAGCATATGAAGGTGTGAAAAATGCGAGGAGCATGAAAACGTGTGAAAAATGCGAGGAGCAAAAAAAAAGAAAAGAAAAAGATGTGGAGCATGAAAAGGTGTGAAAAATGCGAGGAGCATGAAAATGTGTGAAAAATACGAGGAACAGGAAAAGGTGTGAACAATATGAGGAGCATGAAAAGGTGTGAAAAATGTGAGGAGCAAAAAAAAAAAAAGTAAAAGACGAGGAGCATGAAAAGGTGTGAAAAATGCGACGAGCATGAAAAGTTGTGAAAAATGCGAGGAGCATGAAGAGGTGTGAAAAATGCGAGGGAAAAAAAAAAAAAAAAAGAGACCAGGAACATGAAAAGGTGTGAAAAATGCGAGGAGCAAAAAAAAAAAAAAGACCAGGAGCATGAAAAGGTGTGAAAAATGCGAGGAGCAAAAGAAAAAAAAAAGTCCAGGAGCATGAAAAGGTGTGAAAAATGCGAGGAGAAAAAAAAAAAAAAAAAAGAAAGACCAGGAGCATGAAAAGGTGTGAAAAATGCGGGGAGCATGAAAAGTTGTGAAAAATGCGAGGAGCATGAAGAGGTGTGAAAAATGCGAGGAGCATGAAAAGGTGTGAAAAATTCGAGGAGCAAAAAAAAAAAAAAAGACCAGGAGCATGAAAAGGTGTGAAAAATGCGAGGAAAAAAAAAAAAAAAAGAAAGACCAGGAGCATGAAAAGGTGTGAAAAATGCGAGGAGAAAAAAAAAAAAAAGAAAGAAAGACGAGGAGTTGAAAAGGTGTGAAAAATGCGAGGAGCAAAAAAAAAAAAAGAAAGACCATTAGCATGAAAAGGTGTGAAAAATGCGAGGAGCAAAAAAAAAAAAAAAAAAAAGACCAGGAACATGAAAAGGTGTGAAAAATGCGAGGAGCAAAAAAAAAAAAAGAAAGACCATTAGCATGAAAAGGTGTGAAAAATGCGAGGAGCAAAAAAAAAAAAGAAACACCAGGAGCATGAAAAGGTGTGAAAAATGCGACGAGCATGAAAAGTTGTGAAAAATGCGAGGAGCATGAAACGGTGAGAAAAATGCGAGGAGCAAAAAAAAAAAAAAAGAAAGACCAGGAGCATGAAAAGGTGTGATAAATGCGAGGAGCAAAAAAAAAAAAAAAGAAAGAAAGACCAGGAGCATGAAAAGGTGTGAAAAATGCGAGGAGCATGAAGAGGTGTGAAAAATGCGAGGAGCAAAAAAAAAAAAAAAAAGAAAAGAGACAAGGAGCATGAAAAGGTTTGAAAAATGCGAGGAGCAAAAAAAAAAAAAAAAAAAGAAAGACCAGGAGCATGAAAAGGTGTGAAAAATGCGAGGAGCAAAAAAAAAAAAAAGACCAGGAGCATGAAAAGGTGTGAAAAATGCGAGGAGCAAAAAAAAAAAAAAAAGACCAGGAGCATGAAAAGGTGTGAAAAATGCGAGGAGCAAAAAAAAAAAAAAAATTAGGAGCATGAAAAGGAGTGAAAAATGCGAGGAGCATGAAAAGGTTTGAAAAATGCAAGGAGCATGAAAATGTGTGAAAAATGCGAGGAGCAAAAAAAAAAAATACAAGGAGCATGAAAAGGTGCAAAAATGCGTGGTGCATGAAAAGGTCTGAAAAATGCGAGGAGCATGAAAAGGTGTGAAAAATGTGAGGTGCATGAAAAGGTGTGAAAAATGCGAGGAGCATGAAAAGGTGTGAAAAATGCGAGGTGCATGAAAAGGTGTGAAAAATACGAGGAGCATGAAAAAGTTTGAAAAGTGCGAGGAGCATGAAAAGGTGTGAAAAATGCAAGGAGTATGAAAAGGTGTGAAAAATGCGAGGTGCATGAAAAGGTGTGAAAAATGCGAGGAGCAAAAAAAAAAAGTCGAGGAGCATGAAAAGGTGTGTAAAATGCAAGGAGCATGAAAATGTGTGAAAAATGCGAGGAGAAAAAAAAAGAAAGAAAAAGACGAGGAGCATGAAAAGGTGTGAAAAATGCGAGGAGCATGAAAAGGTGTGAAAAATGCGAGGTGCATGAAAAGGTGTGAAAAATACGAAGAGCATGAAAAGGTGTGAAAATTGCGAGGAGCATGAAAACGTGTGAAAAATGCAAGGATCAGGAAAAGGTGTGAAAAATATGAAGAGCATGAAAATGTGTGAAAATTTCGAGGAGCATGAAAAGTTGTCAAAAATACGAGGAGCATGAAAAGGTGTGAAAAATGCGAGGAGAATGAAAAGCTGTGAAAAATGTGAGGAGCATGAAAAGGTTTGAAAAATGCGAGGAGCATGAAAAGGTGTGTAAAATGAAAGGAGCATGAAAAGGTGTGAAAAATGCGAGAAGAAAAAAAAAAAGAAAAAGACGAGGAGCATGAAAAGGTGTGAAAAATGCAAGGAGCATGAAAAGGTGTGAAAAATGCAAGGAGAAAAAAAAAAAAACAAAGACGAGGACCATGAGAAGGTGTGAAAAATGCGAGGAGGAAAAAAAAAAAAATAAGACGAGGAGCATATGAAGGTGTGAAAAATGCGAGGAGCATGAAAACGTGTGAAAAATGCGAGGAGCAAAAAAAAAGAAAAGAAAAAGATGTGGAGCATGAAAAGGTGTGAAAAATGCGAGGAGCATGAAAATGTGTGAAAAATACGAGGAACAGGAAAAGGTGTGAACAATATGAGGAGCATGAAAAGGTGTGAAAAATGTGAGGAGCAAAAAAAAAAAAAGTAAAAGACGAGGAGCATGAAAAGGTGTGAAAAATGCGAGGAGCATGAAAAGGTGTGAAAAATGCGAGGAGCATGAAAAGGTGTGAAAAATGCGAGGTGCATGAAAAGGTGTGAAAAATACGAGGAGCATGAAAAAGTTTGAAAAGTGCGAGGAGCATGAAAAGGTGTGAAAAATGCGAGGAGCAAAAAAAAAAAAAAAAAATCAGGAGCATGAAAAGGAGTGAAAAATGCGAGGAGCATGAAAAGGTTTGAAAAATGCAAGGAGCATGAAAATGTGTGAAAAATGCGAGGAGCAAAAAAAAAAAATACAAGGAGCATGAAAAGGTGCAAAAATGCGTGGTGCATGAAAAGGTCTGAAAAATGCGAGGAGCATGAAAAGGTGTGAAAAATGCGAGGAGAATGAAAAGCTGTGAAAAATGTGAGGAGCATGAAAAGGTTTGAAAAATGCGAGGAGCATGAAAAGGTGTGTAAAATGAAAGGAGCATGAAAAGGTGTGAAAAATGCGAGAAGAAAAAAAAAAAGAAAAAGACGAGGAGCATGAAAAGGTGTGAAAAATGCAAGGAGCATGAAAAGGTGTGAAAAATGCAAGGAGCAAAAAAAAAAAACAAAGACGAGGACCATGAGAAGGTGTGAAAAATGCGAGGAGGAAAAAAAAAAAATAAGACGAGGAGCATATGAAGGTGTGAAAAATGCGAGGAGCATGAAAACGTGTGAAAAATGCGAGGAGCAAAAAAAAAGAAAAGAAAAAGATGTGGAGCATGAAAAGGTGTGAAAAATGCGAGGAGCATGAAAATGTGTGAAAAATACGAGGAACAGGAAAAGGTGTGAACAATATGAGGAGCATGAAAAGGTGTGAAAAATGTGAGGAGCAAAAAAAAAAAAAGTAAAAGACGAGGAGCATGAAAAGGTGTGAAAAATGCGACGAGCATGAAAAGTTGTGAAAAATGCGAGGAGCATGAAAAGGTGTGAAAAATGCGAGGTGCATGAAAAGGTGTGAAAAATACGAGGAGCATGAAAAAGTTTGAAAAGTGCGAGGAGCATGAAAAGGTGTGAAAAATGCGAGTAGCAAAAAAAAAAAAAAAAATCAGGAGCATGAAAAGGAGTGAAAAATGCGAGGAGCATGAAAAGGTTTGAAAAATGCAAGGAGCATGAAAATGTGTGAAAAATGCGAGGAGCAAAAAAAAAAAATACAAGGAGCATGAAAAGGTGCAAAAATGCGTGGTGCATGAAAAGGTCTGAAAAATGCGAGGAGCATGAAAAGGTGTGAAAAATATGAGGTGCATGAAAAGGTGTGAAAAATGCGAGGAGCATGAAAAGGTGTGAAAAATGCGAGGTGCATGAAAAGGTGTGAAAAATACGAGGAGCATGAAAAAGTTTGAAAAGTGCGAGGAGCATGAAAAGGTGTGAAAAATGCAAGGAGTATGAAAAGGTGTGAAAAATGCGAGGTGCATGAAAAGGTGTGAAAAATGCGAGGAGCAAAAAAAAAAAGTCGAGGAGCATGAAAAGGTGTGTAAAATGCAAGGAGCATGAAAATGTGTGAAAAATGCGAGGAGAAAAAAAAAGAAAGAAAAAGACGAGGAGCATGAAAAGGTGTGAAAAATGCGAGGAGCATGAAAAGGTGTGAAAAATGCGAGGTGCATGAAAAGGTGTGAAAAATACGAAGAGCATGAAAAGGTGTGAAAATTGCGAGGAGCATGAAAACGTGTGAAAAATGCAAGGATCAGGAAAAGGTGTGAAAATATGAAGAGCATGAAAATGTGTGAAAATTTCGAGGAGCATGAAAAGTTGTCAAAAATACGAGGAGCATGAAAAGGTGTGAAAAATGCGAGGAGAATGAAAAGCTGTGAAAAATGTGAGGAGCATGAAAAGGTTTGAAAAATGCGAGGAGCATGAAAAGGTGTGTAAAATGAAAGGAGCATGAAAAGGTGTGAAAAATGCGAGAAAAAAAAAAAAAAGAAAAAGACGAGGAGAATGAAAAGGTGTGAAAAATGCAAGGAGCATGAAAAGGTGTGAAAAATGCAAGGAGCAAAAAAAAAAAACAAAGACGAGGACCATGAGAAGGTGTGAAAAATGCGAGGAGGAAAAAAAAAAAATAAGACGAGGAGCATATGAAGGTGTGAAAAATGCGAGGAGCATGAAAACGTGTGAAAAATGCGAGGAGCAAAAAAAAAGAAAAGAAAAAGATGTGGAGCATGAAAAGGTGTGAAAAATGCGAGGAGCATGAAAATGTGTGAAAAATACGAGGAACAGGAAAAGGTGTGAACAATATGAGGAGCATGAAAAGGTGTGAAAAATGTGAGGAGCAAAAAAAAAAAAAGTAAAAGACGAGGAGCATGAAAAGGTGTGAAAAATGCGACGAGCATGAAAAGTTGTGAAAAATGCGAGGAGCATGAAAAGGTGTGAAAAATGCGAGGTGCATGAAAAGGTGTGAAAAATACGAGGAGCATGAAAAAGTTTGAAAAGTGCGAGGAGCATGAAAAGGTGTGAAAAATGCAAGGAGTATGAAAAGGTGTGAAAAATGCGAGGTGCATGAAAAGGTGTGAAAAATGCGAGGAGCAAAAAAAAAAAGTCGAGGAGCATGAAAAGGTGTGTAAAATGCAAGGAGCATGAAAATGTGTGAAAAATGCGAGGAGAAAAAAAAAGAAAGAAAAAGAAGAGGAGCATGAAAAGGTGTGAAAAATGCGAGGAGCATGAAAAGGTGTGAAAAATGCGAGGTGCATGAAAAGGTGTGAAAAATACGAAGAGCATGAAAAGGTGTGAAAATTGCGAGGAGCATGAAAACGTGTGAAAAATGCAAGGATCAGGAAAAGGTGTGAAAAATATGAAGAGCATGAAAATGTGTGAAAATTTCGAGGAGCATGAAAAGTTGTCAAAAATACGAGGAGCATGAAAAGGTGTGAAAAATGCGAGGAGAATGAAAAGCTGTGAAAAATGTGAGGAGCATGAAAAGGTTTGAAAAATGCGAGGAGCATGAAAAGGTGTGTAAAATGAAAGGAGCATGAAAAGGTGTGAAAAATGCGAGAAGAAAAAAAAAAAGAAAAAGACGAGGAGCATGAAAAGGTGTGAAAAATGCAAGGAGCATGAAAAGGTGTGAAAAATGCAAGGAGCAAAAAAAAAAAACAAAGACGAGGACCATGAGAAGGTGTGAAAAATGCGAGGAGGAAAAAAAAAAAATAAGACGAGGAGCATATGAAGGTGTGAAAAATGCGAGGAGCATGAAAACGTGTGAAAAATGCGAGGAGCAAAAAAAAAGAAAAGAAAAAGATGTGGAGCATGAAAAGGTGTGAAAAATGCGAGGAGCATGAAAATGTGTGAAAAATACGAGGAACAGGAAAAGGTGTGAACAATATGAGGAGCATGAAAAGGTGTGAAAAATGTGAGGAGCAAAAAAAAAAAAAGTAAAAGACGAGGAGCATGAAAAGGTGTGAAAAATGCGACGAGCATGAAAAGTTGTGAAAAATGCGAGGAGCATGAAGAGGTGTGAAAAATGCGAGGAGCATGAAAATGTGTGAAAAATGCGAGGAGCATGAAGAGGTGTGAAAAATGCGAGGAGCATGAAAAGGTGTGAAAAATTCGAGGAGCAAAAAAAAAAAAAAAACCAGGAGCATGAAAAGGTGTGAAAAATGCGAGGAGCAAAAAAAAAAAAAAAAAAAAAGACCAGGAACATGAAAAGGTGTGAAAAATGCGAGGAGCAAAAACAAAAAAAAAAAAAGAAAGACCAGGAGCATGAAAAGGTGTGAAAAATGTGGGGAGCAAAAAAAAAAAAAAGAAAGACCAGGAGCATGAAAAGGTGTGAAAAATGCGCCGAGTATGAAAAGTTGTGAAAAATGCGAGGAGCATGAAGAGGAGTGAAAAATGCGAGGAAAAAAAAAAAAAAAAAAAGAGACCAGGAACATGAAAAGGTGTGAAAAATGCGAGGAGCAAAAAAAAAAAAAAGACCAGGAGCATGAAAAGGTGTGAAAAATGCGAGGAGCAAAAAAAAAAAAAAAGACCAGGAGCATGAAAAGCTGTGAAAAATGCGAGGAGCAAAAGAAAAAAAAAAGACCAGGAGCATGAAAAGGTGTGAAAAATGCGAGGAGCAAAAAGAAAAAAAGAAAGACCAGGAGCATGAAAAGGTGTGAAAAATGCGACGAGCATGAAAAGTTGTGAAAAATGCGAGGAGCATGAAAAGGTGTGAAAAATGCGGGGAGCATGAAAAGGTGTGAAAAATGCGAGGAGCAAAAAAAAAAAAAAAGACCAGGAGCATGAAAAGGTGTGAAAAATGCGAGGAAAAAAAAAAAAAAAGAAAGACCAGGAGCATGAAAAGGTGTGAAAAATGCGAGGAGAAAAAAAAAAAAAAAAACCAGGAGCATGAAAAGGTGTGAAAAATGCGAGGAGCAAAAAAAAAAAAAAAAAGAAAGAAAGAAAGACCAGGAGCATGAAAAGGTGTGAAAAATGCAAGGAGAAAAAAAAAAAAAAGAAAGAAAGACGAGGAGTAGAAAAGGTGTGAAAAATGCGAGGAGCAAAAAAAAAAAAAGAAAGACCATTAGCATGAAAAGGTGTGAAAAATGCGAGGAGCAAAAAAAAAAAAAAAAAAGACCAGGAACATGAAAAGGTGTAAAAAATGCGAGGAGAAAAAAAAAAAAAAGAAACACCAGGAGCATGAAAAGGTGTGAAAAATGCGACGAGCATGAAAAGTTGTGAAAAATGCGAGGAGCATGAAACGGTGTGAAAAATGCGAGGAGCAAAAAAAAAAAAAAAGAAAGACCAGGAGCATGAAAAGGTGTGAAAAATGCGAGGAGCAAAAAAAAAAAAAAAAAGAAAGACCAGGAGAATGAAAAGGTGTGAAAAATGCGAGGAGCATGAAGAGGTGTGAAAAATGCGAGGAGCAAAAAAAAAAAAAAAAGAGACCAGGAGCATGAAAAGGTGTGAAAAATGCGAGGAGCAAAAAAAAAAAAAAAGACCAGGAGCATGAAAAGGTGTGAAAAATGCGAGGAGCAAAAAAAAAAAAAAAAGACCAGGAGCATGAAAAGGTGTGAAAAATGTGAGGAGCAAAAAAAAAAAAAAAAATCAGGAGCATGAAAAGGAGTGAAAAATGCGAGGAGCATGAAAAGGTTTGAAAAATGCAAGGAGCATGAAAATGTGTGAAAAATGCGAGGAGCAAAAAAAAAAAATACAAGGAGCATGAAAAGGTGTAAAAATGCGTGGTGCATGAAAAGGTCTGAAAAATGCGAGGAGCATGAAAAGGTGTGAAAAATGTGAGGTGCATGAAAAGGTGTGAAAAATGCGAGGAGCATGAAAAGGTGTGAAAAATGCGAGGTGCATGAAAAGGTGTGAAAAATACGAGGAGCATGAAAAGGTGTGAAAAATGCGAGGTGCATGAAAAGGTGTGAAAAATGCAAGGAGTATGAAAAGGTGTGAAAAATGCGAGGTGCATGAAAAGGTGTGAAAAATGCGAGGAGCAAAAAAAAAAAGTCGAGGAGCATGAAAAGGTGTGTAAAATGCAAGGAGTATGAAAAGGTGTGAAAAATGCGAGGAGCATGAAAAGGTGTGAAAAATGCGAGGTGCATGAAAAGGTGTGAAAAATACGAGGAGCATGAAAAAGTGTGAAAAATGCGAGGTGCATGAAAAGGTGTGAAAAATGCGAGGAGCATGAAAAGGTGTGAAAAATGCGAGGTGCATGAAAAGGTGTGAAAAATACGAAGAGCATGAAAAGGTGTGAAAATTGCGAGGAGCATGAAAAGGTGTGAAAAATGCAAGGATCAGGAAAAGGTGTGAAAAATATGAAGAGCATGAAAATGTGTGAAAATTTCGAGGAGCATGAAAAGTTGTCAAAAATACGAGGAGCATGAAAAGGTGTGAAAAATGCGAGGAGCATGAAAAGGTTTGAAAAATGCGAGGAGCATGAAAAGGTGTGTAAAATGAAAGGAGCATGAAAAGGTGTGAAAAATGCGAGAAGAAAAAAAAAAAGAAAAAGACGAGGAGCATGAAAAGGTGTGAAAAATGCAAGGAGCATGAAAAGGTGTGAAAAATGCAAGGAGCAAAAAAAAAAAACAAAGACGAGGACCATGAGAAGGTGTGAAAAATGCGAGGAGGAAAAAAAAAAATAAGACGAGGAGCATATGAAGGTGTGAAAAATGCGAGGAGCATGAAAACGTGTGAAAAATGCGAGGAGCAAAAAAAAAGAAAAGAAAAAGATGTGGAGCATGAAAAGGTGTGAAAAATGCGAGGAGCATGAAAATGTGTGAAAAATACGAGGAACAGGAAAAGGTGTGAACAATATGAGGAGCATGAAAAGGTGTGAAAAATGTGAGGAGCAAAAAAAAAAAAAAGTAAAAGACGAGGAGCATGAAAAGGTGTGAAAAATGCGACGAGCATGAAAAGTTGTGAAAAATGCGAGGAGCATGAAGAGGTGTGAAAAATGCGAGGAGCATGAAAATGTGTGAAAAATGCGAGGAGCATGAAGAGGTGTGAAAAATGCGAGGAGCATGAAAAGGTGTGAAAAATTCGAGGAGCAAAAAAAAAAAAAAAACCAGGAGCATGAAAAGGTGTGAAAAATGCGAGGAGCAAAAAAAAAAAAAAAAAAAGACCAGGAACAAGAAAAGGGGTGAAAAATGCGAGGAGCAAAAAAAAAAAAAAAAAGAAAGACCAGGAGCATGAAAAGGTGTGAAAAATGTGGGGAGCAAAAAAAAAAAAAAGAAAACCAGGAGCATGAAAAGGTGTGAAAAATGCGCCGAGTATGAAAAGTTGTGAAAAATGCGAGGAGCATGAAGAGGAGTGAAAAATGCGAGGAAAAAAAAAAAAAAAAAAAGAGACCAGGAACATGAAAAGGTGTGAAAAATGCGAGGAGCAAAAAAAAAAAAAAGACCAGGAGCATGAAAAGGTGTGAAAAATGCGAGGAGCAAAAAAAAAAAAAAAAGACCAGGAGCATGAAAAGGTGTGAAAAATGCGAGGAGCAAAAGAAAAAAAAAAGACCAGGAGCATGAAAAGGTGTGAAAAATGCGAGGAGCAAAAAGAAAAAAAGAAAGACCAGGAGCATGAAAAGGTGTGAAAAATGCGACGAGCATGAAAAGTTGTGAAAAATGCGAGGAGCATGAAGAGGTGTGAAAAATGCGAGGAGGATGAAAAGGTGTGAAAAATTTGAGGAGCAAAAAAAAAAAAAAACCAGGAGCATGAAAAGGTGTGAAAAATGCGAGGAGCAAAAAAAAAAAAAAGACCAGGAGCATGAAAAGGTGTGAAAAATGCGAGGAGCAAAAAAAAAAAAAAAGACCAGGAGCATGAAAAGGTGTGAAAAATGCGAGGAGCAAAAAAAAAAAAAAAGACCAGGAGCATGAAAAGGTGTGAAAAATGCGACGAGCATGAAAAGTTGTGAAAAATGCGAGGAGCATGAAGAGGTGTGAAAAATGCGATGAGCATGAAAAGGTGTGAAAAATTCGAGGAGCAAAAAAAAAAAAAAAAAAAGACCAGGAGAATGAAAAGGTGTGAAAAATGCGAGGAGAGAAAAAAAAAAAAAAAAAAAAGAAAGACCAGGAGCATGAAAAGGTGTGAAAAATGCGAGGAGCAAAAGAAAAAAAAAGACCAGGAGCATGAAAAGGTGTGAAAAATGCGAGGAGCAAAAAAAAAAAAAAGAAAGACCAGGAGCATGAAAAGGTGTGAAAAATGCGACGAGCATGAAAAGTTGTGAAAAATGCGAGGAGCATGAAGAGTTGTGAAAAATGCGAGGAGGATGAAAAGGTGTGAAAAATTTGAGGAGCAAAAAAAAAAAAAAACCAGGAGCATGAAAAGGTGTGAGAAATGCGAGGAGCAAAAAAAAAAAAAAAAAAAAAAGACCAGGAGCATGAAAAGGTGTGAAAAATGCGAGGAGCTAAAAAACCAAAAAAAAAGATCAGGAGCATGAAAAGGTGTGAAAAATGCGAGGAGAAAAAAAAACAAAAGGCCAGGAGCAAGAAAAGGTGTGAAAAATGCGAGGAGCAAAAAAAAAAAAAAAAGAAAGACCAGGAGAATGAAAAGGTGTGAAAAATGCGAGGAGCAAAAAAAAAAAAAGAAAGACCAGGAGCATGAAAAGGTGTGAAAAATGCGAGGAAAAAAAAAAAAAAGACCAGGAACATGAAAAGGTGTGAAAAATGCGAGGAGCAAAAAAAAAAAAAGAAAGACCAGGAGCATGAAAAGGTGTGAAAAATGCGAGGACCAAAAAAAAAAAAAAAAAAAAAAAGACCAGGAGCATGAAAAGGTGTGAAAAATGCGAGGAGCATGAAAAGTTGTGAAAAATGCAAGGAGCATGAAAAGGTGTGAAAAATGCGAGGAGCAAAAAAAAAAAAAAGAGAAAGAAAGAAAGACCAGGAGCATGAAAAGGTGTGAAAAATGCGAGGAGCAAAAAAAAAAAAAAAGAAAGACCAGGAGCAGGAAAAGGTGTGAAAAATGCGAGGAGCAAAAGAAAAAAAAAAGACCAGGAGCATGAAAAGGGGTGAAAAACGCGAGGAGCAAAAAAAAAAAAAAGAAAGACCAGGAGCATGAAAAGGTGTGAAAAATGCGACGAGCATGAAAAGTTGTGAAAAATGCGAGGAGCATGAAGAGGTGTGAAAAATGCGAGGAGCATGAAAAGATGTGAAAAATTCGAGGAGCAAAAAAAAGAAAAAAAAAAGAAAGGCCAGGAGCATGAAAAGGTGTGAAAAATGCGAGGAGCAAAAAAAAAAAAAGAAAGACCAGGAGCATGAAGAGGTGTGAAAAATGCGAGGAGGATGAAAAGGTGTGAAAAATGCGATGAGCATGAAAAGGTGTGAAAAATTCGAGGAGCAAAAAAAAAAAAAAAAAAAGACCAGGAGCATGAAAAGGTGTGAAAAATGCGAGGAGCAAAAAAAAAAAAAAAAAAAAAGAAAGACCAGGAGCATGAAAAGGTGTGAAAAATGCGAGGAGCAAAAGAAAAAAAAAAGACCAGGAGCATGAAAAGGTGTGAAAAATGCGAGGAGCAAAAAAAAAAAAAGAAAGACCAGGAGCATGAAAAGGTGTGAAAAATGCGACGAGCAAGAAAAGTTGTGAAAAATGCGAGGAGCATGAAGAGTTGTGAAAAATGCGAGGAGGATGAAAAGGTGTGAAAAATTTGAGGAGCAAAAAAAAAAAAAAAACCAGGAGCATGAAAAGGTGTGAGAAATGCGAGGAGCAAAAAAAAAAAAAAAAAAAAAAGACCAGGAGCATGAAAAGGTGTGAAAAATGCGAGGACCAAAAAAAAAAAAAAAAAAAAAAGACCAGGAGCATGAAAAGGTGTGAAAAATGCGAGGAGCATGAAAAGTTGTGAAAAATGCAAGGAGCATGAAAAGGTGTGAAAAATGCGAGGAGCAAAAAAAAAAAAAAAGAAAGAAAAAAGACCAGGAGCATGAAAAGGTGTGAAAAATGCGAGGAGCAAAAAAAAAAAAAAAGAAAGACCAGGAGCATGAAAAGGTGTGAAAAATGCGAGGAGCAAAAGAAAAAAAAAAGACCAGGAGCATGAAAAGGTGTGAAAAACGCGAGGAGCAAAAAAAAAAAAAAGAAAGACCAGGAGCATGAAAAGGTGTGAAAAATGCGACGAGCATGAAAAGTTGTGAAAAATGCGAGGAGCATGAAGAGGTGTGAAAAATGCGAGGAGCATGAAAAGATGTGAAAAATTCGAGGAGCAAAAAAAAGAAAAAAAAAAGAAAGACCAGGAGCATGAAAAGGTGTGAAAAATGCGGGGAGCAAAAAAAAAAAAAAGAAACACCAGGAGCATGAAAAGGTGTGAAAAATGCGGGGAGCAAAAAAAAAAAAAAAGACCAGGAGCATGAAAAGGTGTGAAAAATGCGAGGAGCAAAAAAAAAAAAAGAAAGACCAGGAGCATGAAAAGTTGTGAAAAATGCGGGGAGCAAAAAAAAAAAAAAGAAAGACCAGGAGCATGAAAAGGTGTGAAAAATGCGACGAGCATGAAAAGTTGTGAAAAATGCGAGGAGCATGAAGAGGTGTGAAAAATGCGAGGAGCATGAAAATGTGTGAAAAATGCGAGGAGCATGAAGAGGTGTGAAAAATGCGAGGAGCATGAAAAGGTGTGAAAAATTCGAGGAGCAAAAAAAAAAAAAAAAAAAAAAAAAGAACAGGAGCAAGAAAGGTGTGAAAAATGCGAGGAGAAAAAAAAAAAAAAAAAAAGACCAGGAACATGAAAAGGTGTGAAAAATGCGAGGAGCAAAAAAAAAAAAAAAAAGAAAGAAAGACCAGGAGCATGAAAATGTGTGAAAAATGCGAGGAGAAAAAAAAAAAAAAAAAAGAAAGACCAGGAGCATGAAAATGTGTGAAAAATGCGAGGAGAAAAAAAAAAAAAAAAAAAGAAAGACCAGGAGCATGAAAATGTGTGAAAAATGCGAGGAGCATGAAGAGGTGTGAAAAATGCGAGGAGCATGAAAAGGTGTGAAAAATTCGAGGAGCAAAAAAAAAAAAAAAAAAAAAAAGACCAGGAGCATGAAAGGTGTGAAAAATGCGAGGAGAAAAAAAAAAAAAAAAAAGACCAGGAACACGAAAAGGTGTGAAAAATGCGAGCAGCAAAAAAAAAAAAAAAAAGAAAGAAAGACCAGGAGCATGAAAATGTGTGAAAAATGCGAGGAGAAAAAAAAAAAAAAAAAAAGAAAGACCAGGAGCATGAAAAGGTGTGAAAAATGCGAGGAGCAAAAAAAAAAAAAGAAAGACCATTAGCATGAAAAGGTGTGAACAATGCGAGGAGCAAAAAAAAAAAAATAAAGACCAGGAACATGAAAAGGTGTGAAAAATGCGAGGAGCAAAAAAAAAAAAAGAAAGACCAGGAGCATGAAAAGGTGTGAAAAATGCGACGAGCATGAAAAGTTGTGAAAAATGCGAGGAGCATGAATAGGTGTGAAAAATGCGAGGAGCATGAAAAGGTGTGAAAAATTCGAGGAGCAAAAAAAAAAAAAAGACCAGGAGCATGAAAAGGTGTGAAAAATGCGAGGAAAAAAAAAAAAAAAGAAAGACCAGGAGCATGAAAAGGTGTGAAAAATGCGAGGAGAAAAAAAAAAAAAAAAAGACCAGGAGCATGAAAAGGTGTGAAAAATGCGAGGAGCAAAAAAAAAAAAAAAAAGAAAGAAAGAAAGACCAGGAGCATGAAAAGGTGTGAAAAATGCGAGGAGAAAAAAAAAAAAAAGAAAGAAAGACGAGGAGTTGAAAAGGTGTGAAAAATGCGAGGAGCAAAAAAAAAAAAAGAAAGACCATTAGCATGAAAAGGTGTGAAAAATGCGAGGAGCAAAAAAAAAAAAAAAAAAAAAAGACCAGGAAAAAGAAAAGGGGAGAAAAATGCGAGGAGCAAAAAAAAAAAAAGAAAAACCAGGACCATGAAAAGGTGTGAAAAATGCGACGAGCAAGAAAAGTTGTGAAAAATGCGAGGAGCATGAAACGGGGTGAAAAAAGCGAGGAGCAAAAAAAAAAAAAAAGAAAGACCAGGAGCATGAAAAGGTGTGATAAATGCGAGGAGCAAAAAAAAAAAAAAAAAAAAGAAAGACCAGGAGCATGAAAAGGTGTGAAAAATGCGAGGAGCAAGAAGAGGTGTGAAAAATGCGAGGAGCAAAAAAAAAAAAAAAAGAGACCAGGAGCATGAAAAGGTGTGAAAAATGCGAGGAGCAAAAAAAAAAAAAAGACCAGGAGCATGAAAAGGTGTGAAAAATGCGAGGAGCAAAAAAAAAAAAAAAAGACCAGCCGCATGAAAAGGTGTGAAAAATGCGAGGAGCAAAAAAAAAAAAAAAAATCAGGAGCATGAAAAGGAGTGAAAAATGCGAGGAGCATGAAAAGGTTTGAAAAATGCAAGGAGCATGAAAATGTGTGAAAAATGCGAGGAGCAAAAAAAAAAAATACAAGGAGCATGAAAAGGTGTAAAAATGCGTGGTGCATGAAAAGGTCTGAAAAATGCGAGGAGCATGAAAAGGTGTGAAAAATGTGAGGTGCATGAAAAGGTGTGAAAAATGCGAGGAGCATGAAAAGGTGTGAAAAATGCGAGGTGCATGAAAAGGTGTGAAAAATACGAGGAGCATGAAAAAGTTTGAAAAGTGCGAGGAGCATGAAAAGGTGTGAAAAATGCAAGGAGTATGAAAAGGTGTGAAAAATGCGAGGTGCATGAAAAGGTGTGAAAAATGCGAGGAGCAAAAAAAAAAAGTCGAGGAGCATGAAAAGGTGTGTAAAATGCAAGGAGCATGAAAATGTGTGAAAAATGCGAGGAGAAAAAAAAAGAAAGAAAAAGACGAGGAGCATGAAAAGGTGTGAAAAATGCGAGGAGCATGAAAAGGTGTGAAAAATGCGAGGAGCATGAAAAGGTGTGAAAAATGCGAGGTGCATGAAAAGGTGTGAAAAATACGAAGAGCATGAAAAGGTGTGAAAATTGCGAGGAGCATGAAAACGTGTGAAAAATGCAAGGATCAGGAAAAGGTGTGAAAAATATGAAGAGCATGAAAATGTGTGAAAATTTCGAGGAGCATGAAAAGTTGTCAAAAATACGAGGAGCATGAAAAGGTGTGAAAAATGCGAGGAGCATGAAAAGGTGTGAAAAATGCGAGGAGAATGAAAAGCTGTGAAAAATGTGAGGAGCATGAAAAGGTTTGAAAAATGCGAGGAGCATGAAAAGGTGTGTAAAATGAAAGGAGCATGAAAAGGTGTGAAAAATGCGAGAAGAAAAAAAAAAAAGAAAAAGACGAGGAGCATGAAAAGGTGTGAAAAATGCAAGGAGCATGAAAAGGTGTGAAAAATGCAAGGAGCAAAAAAAAAAAACAAAGACGAGGACCATGAGAAGGTGTGAAAAATGCGAGGAGGAAAAAAAAAAAATAAGACGAGGAGCATATGAAGGTGTGAAAAATGCGAGGAGCATGAAAACGTGTGAAAAATGCGAGGAGCAAAACAAAAGAAAAGAAAAAGATGTGGAGCATGAAAAGGTGTGAAAAATGCGAGGAGCATGAAAATGTGTGAAAAATACGAGGAACAGGAAAAGGTGTGAACAATATGAGGAGCATGAAAAGGTGTGAAAAATGTGAGGAGCAAAAAAAAAAAAAGTAAAAGACGAGGAGCATGAAAAGGTGTGAAAAATGCGACGAGCATGAAAAGATGTGAAAAATGCGAGGAGCATGAAGAGGTGTGAAAAATGCGAGGAGCATGAAAATGTGTGAAAAATGCGAGGAGCATGAAGAGGTGTGAAAAATGCGAGGAGCATGAAAAGGTGTGAAAAATTCGAGGAGCAAAAAAAAAAAAAAAAAAACCAGGAGCATGAAAAGGTGTGAAAAATGCGAGGAGCAAAAAAAAAAAAAAAAAAAAAGACCAGGAACATGAAAAGGTGTGAAAAATGCGAGGAGCAAAAAAAAAAAAAAAAAAAGAAAGACCAGGAGCATGAAAAGGTGTGAAAAATGTGGGGAGCAAAAAAAAAAAAAAGAAAACCAGGAGCATGAAAAGGTGTGAAAAATGCGCCGAGTATGAAAAGTTGTGAAAAATGCGAGGAGCATGAAGAGGAGTGACAAATGCGAGGAAAAAAAAAAAAAAAAGAGACCAGGAACATGAAAAGGTGTGAAAAATGCGAGGAGCAAAAAAAAAAAAAAGACCAGGAGCATGAAAAGGTGTGAAAAATGCGAGGAGCAAAAAAAAAAAAAAAAGACCAGGAGCATGAAAAGGTGTGAAAAATGCGAGGAGCAAAAAAAAAAAAAAAGACCAGGAGCATGAAAAGGTGTGAAAAATGCGAGGAGCAAAAAGAAAAAAAGAAAGACCAGGAGCATGAAAAGGTGTGAAAAATGCGACGAGCATGAAAAGTTGTGAAAAATGCGAGGAGCATGAAGAGGTGTGAAAAATGCGATGAGCATGAAAAGGTGTGAAAAATTCGAGGAGCAAAAAAAAAAAAAAACCAGGAGCATGAAAAGGTGTGAAAAATGCGAGGAGCAAAAAAAAAAAAAAGACCAGGAGCATGAAAAGGTGTGAAAAATGCGAGGAGCAAAAAAAAAAAAAAGACCAGGAGCATGAAAAGGTGTGAAAAATGCGAGGAGCAAAAAAAAAAAAAAAAGACCAGGAGCATGAAAAGGTGTGAAAAATGCGACGAGCATGAAAAGTTGTGAAAAATGCGAGGAGCATGAAGAGGTGTGAAAAATGCGAGGAGCATGAAAAGGTGTGAAAAATTCGAGGAGCAAAAAAAAAAAAAAAAAAAGACCAGGAGCATGAAAAGGTGTGAAAAATGCGAGGAGCAAAAAAAAAAAAAAAGACCAGGAGCATGAAAAGGTGTGAAAAATGCGACGAGCATGAAAAGTTGTGAAAAATGCGAGGAGCATGAAGAGGTGTGGAAAATGCGATGAGCATGAAAAGGTGTGAAAAATGCGAGGAGCAAAAAAAAAAAAAAAAAAAAGAAAGACCAGGAGCATGAAAAGGTGTGAAAAATGCGAGGAGCAAAAGAAAAAAAAAAGACCAGGAGCATGAAAAGGTGTGAAAAATGCGAGGAGCAAAAAAAAAAAAGAAAGACCAGGAGCATGAAAAGGTGTGAAAAATGCGACGAGCATGAAAAGTTGTGAAAAATGCGAGGAGCATGAAGAGTTGTGAAAAATGCGAGGAGGATGAAAAGGTGTGAAAAATTTGAGGAGCAAAAAAAAAAAAAAACCAGGAGCATGAAAAGGTGTGAGAAATGCGAGGAGCAAAAAAAAAAAAAAAAAAAAGACCAGGAGCATGAAAAGGTGTGAAAAATGCGAGGAGCTAAAAAACCAAAAAAAAAAGATCAGGAGCATGAAAAGGTGTGAAAAATGCGAGGAGAAAAAAAAACAAAAGACCAGGAGCATGAAAAGGTGTGAAAAATGCGAGGAGCAAAAAAAAAAAAAAAGAAAGACCAGGAGCATGAAAAGGTGTGAAAAATGCGAGGAGCAAAAAAAAAAAAAGAAAGACCAGGAGCATGAAAAGGTGTGAAAAATGCGAGGAAAAAAAAAAAAAGACCAGGAACATGAAAAGGTGTGAAAAATGCGAGGAGCAAAAAAAAAAAAAGAAAGACCAGGAGCATGAAAAGGTGTGAAAAATGCGAGGACCAAAAAAAAAAAAAAAAAAAAAAAGACCAGGAGCATGAAAAGGTGTGAAAAATGCGAGGAGCATGAAAAGTTGTGAAAAATGCAAGGAGCATGAAAAGGTGTGAAAAATGCGAGGAGAAAAAAAAAAAAAAGAAAGTAAGAAAGACCAGGAGCATGAAAAGGTGTGAAAAATGCGAGGAGCAAAAAAAAAAAAAAAAAAGACCAGGAGCATGAAAAGGTGTGAAAAATGCGAGGAGCAAAAGAAAAAAAAAAGACCAGGAGCATGAAAAGGTGTGAAAAACACGAGGAGCAAAAAAAAAAAAAAGAAAGACCAGGAGCATGAAAAGGTGTGAAAAATGCCAGGAGCATGAAAAGTTGTGAAAAATGCGAGGAGCATGAAGAGGTGTGAAAAATGCGAGGAGCATGAAAAGATGTGAAAAATTCGAGGAGCAAAAAAAAGAAAAAAAAAAGAAAGACCAGGAGCATGAAAAGGTGTGAAAAATGCGGGGAGCAAAAAAAAAAAAAAGAAAGACCAGGAGCATGAAAAGGTGTGAAAAATGCCAGGAGCAAAAAAAAAAAAAAAAAAGAAAGACCAGGAGCATGAAAAGGTGTGAAAAACGCGAGGAGCAAAAAAAAAAATAGAAAGACCAGGAGCATGAAAAGGTGTGAAAAATGCGACGAGCATGAAAAGTTGTGAAAAATGCGAGGAGCATGAAGAGGTGTGAAAAATTTGAGGAGCAAAAAAAAAAAAAAAAAAAAAAGACCAGGAGCATGAAAAGGTGTGAAAAATGCGGGGAGCAAAAAAAAAAAAAAAGACCAGGAGCATGAAAAGGTGTGAAAAATGCGAGGAGCAAAAAAAAAAAAAAAAAAAAAGAAAGACCAGGAGCAAGAAAAGTTGTGAAAAATGCGGGGAGCAAAAAAAAAAAAAAGAAAGACCAGGAGCATGAAAAGGTGTGAAAAATGCGAGGAGAAAAAAAAAAAAAAAAAGACCAGGAACATGAAAAGGTGTGAAAAATGCGAGGAGAAAAAAAAAAAAAAAAAAAAGACCAGGAACATGAAAAGGTGTGAAAAATGCGAGGAGCAAAAAAAAAAAAAAAAAAAAAAAAAAACCAGGAGCATGAAAAGGGGTGAAAAATGCGAGGAGAAAAAAAAAAAAAAAAAAAGAAAGACCAGGAGCATGAAAAGGGGGGAAAAAAGAGAGGAGAAAAAAAAAAAAAAAAAAAGAAAGACCAGGAGCATGAAAAGGTGTGAAAAATGCGACGAGCATGAAAAGTTGTGAAAAATGCGAGGAGCATGAAGAGGTGTGAAAAATGCGATGAGCATGAAAAGGTGTGAAAAATTCGAGGAGCAAAAAAAAAAAAAACCAGGAGCATGAAAAGGTGTGAAAAATGCGAGGAGCAAAAAAAAAAAAAAGACCAGGAGCATGAAAAGGTGTGAAAAATGCGAGGAGCAAAAAAAAAAAAAAGACCAGGAGCATGAAAAGGTGTGAAAAATGCGAGGAGCAAAAAAAAAAAAAAAGACCAGGAGCATGAAAAGGTGTGAAAAATGCGACGAGCATGAAAAGTTGTGAAAAATGCGAGGAGCATGAAGAGGTGTGAAAAATGCGATGAGCATGAAAAGGTGTGAAAAATTCGAGGAGCAAAAAAAAAAAAAAAAAAAGACCAGGAGCATGAAAAGGTGTGAAAAATGCGAGGAGCAAAAAAAAAAAAAAAGACCAGGAGCATGAAAAGGTGTGAAAAATGCGACGAGCATGAAAAGTTGTGAAAAATGCGAGGAGCATGAAGAGGTGTGAAAAATGCGATGAGCATGAAAAGGTGTGAAAAATGCGAGGAGCAAAAAAAAAAAAAAAAAAAAGAAAGACCAGGAGCATGAAAAGGTGTGAAAAATGCGAGGAGCAAAAGAAAAAAAAAAGACCAGGAGCATGAAAAGGTGTGAAAAATGCGAGGAGCAAAAAAAAAAAAGAAAGACCAGGAGCATGAAAAGGTGTGAAAAATGCGACGAGCATGAAAAGTTGTGAAAAATGCGAGGAGCATGAAGAGTTGAGAAAAATGCGAGGAGGATGAAAAGGTGTGAAAAATTTGAGGAGCAAAAAAAAAAAAAAACCAGGAGCATGAAAAGTTGTGAGAAATGCGAGGAGCAAAAAAAAAAAAAAAAAAAAGACCAGGAGCATGAAAAGGTGTGAAAAATGCGAGGAGCTAAAAAACCAAAAAAAAAAGATCAGGAGCATGAAAAGGTGTGAAAAATGCGAGGAGAAAAAAAAACAAAAGACCAGGAGCATGAAAAGGTGTGAAAAATGCGAGGAGCAAAAAAAAAAAAAAAGAAAGACCAGGAGCATGAAAAGGTGTGAAAAATGCGAGGAGCAAAAAAAAAAAAAGAAAGACCAGGAGCATGAAAAGGTGTGAAAAATGCGAGGAAAAAAAAAAAAAGACCAGGAACATGAAAAGGTGTGAAAAATGCGAGGAGCAAAAAAAAAAAAAGAAAGACCAGGAGCATGAAAAGGTGTGAAAAATGCGAGGACCAAAAAAAAAAAAAAAAGACCAGGAGCATGAAAAGGTGTGAAAAATGCGAGGAGCATGAAAAGTTGTGAAAAATGCAAGGAGCATGAAAAGGTGTGAAAAATGCGAGGAGAAAAAAAAAAAAAAAGAAAGAAAGAAAGACCAGGAGCATGAAAAGGTGTGAAAAATGCGAGGAGCAAAAAAAAAAAAAAGAAAGACCAGGAGCATGAAAAGGTGTGAAAAATGCGAGGAGCAAAAGAAAAAAAAAAGACCAGGAGCATGAAAAGGTGTGAAAAACACGAGGAGCAAAAAAAAAAAAAAGAAAGACCAGGAGCATGAAAAGGTGTGAAAAATGCCAGGAGCATGAAAAGTTGTGAAAAATGCGAGGAGCATGAAGAGGTGTGAAAAATGCGAGGAGCATGAAAAGATGTGAAAAATTCGAGGAGCAAAAAAAAGAAAAAAAAAAGAAAGACCAGGAGCATGAAAAGGTGTGAAAAATGCGGGGAGCAAAAAAAAAAAAAAGAAAGACCAGGAGCATGAAAAGGTGTGAAAAATGCCAGGAGCAAAAAAAAAAAAAAGAAAGACCAGGAGCATGAAAATGTGTGAAAAACGCGAGGAGCAAAAAAAAAAATAGAAAGACCAGGAGCATGAAAAGGTGTGAAAAATGCGACGAGCATGAAAAGTTGTGAAAAATGCGAGGAGCATGAAGAGGTGTGAAAAATTTGAGGAGCAAAAAAAAAAAAAAAAAAAAAAGACCAGGAGCATGAAAAGGTGTGAAAAATGCGGGGAGCAAAAAAAAAAAAAAGAAAGACCAGGAGCATGAAAAGGTGTGAAAAATGCGAGGAGAAAAAAAAAAAAAAAAAAAGACCAAGAACAAGAAAAGGTGTGAAAAATGCGAGGAGAAAAAAAAAAAAAAAAAAAGACCAGGAACATGAAAAGGTGTGAAAACTGCGAGGAGCAAAAAAAAAAAAAAAAAAAATAAAGACCAGGAGCATGAAAATGTGTGAAAAATGCGAGGAGAAAAAAAAAAAAAAAAAAAGAAAGACCAGGAGCATGAAAAGGTGTGAAAAAAGAGAGGAGAAAAAAAAAAAAAAAAAAAAGAAAGACCAGGAGCATGAAAAGGTGTGAAAAATGCGACGAGCATGAAAAGTTGTGAAAAATGCGAGGAGCATGAAGAGGTGTGAAAAATGCGAGGAGCATGAAAAGGTGTGAAAAATTCGAGGAGCAAAAAAAAAAAAGACCAGGAGCATGAAAAGTTGTGAAAAATGCGAGGAGCAAAAAAAAAAAAAAAGAAAGAAAGACCAGGAGCATGAAAAGGTGTGAAAAATGCGAGGAGCAAAAGAAAAAAAAAAGACCAGGAGCATGAAAAGGTGTGAAAAATGCGAGGAGCAAAAAAAAAAAAAGAAAGACCAGGAGCATGAAAAGGTGTGAAAAATGCGACGAGCATGAAAAGTTGTGAAAAATGCGAGGAGCATGAAGAGGTGTGAAAAATGCGAGGAGGATGAAAAGGTGTGAAAAATTTGAGGAGCAAAAAAAAAAAAAAACCAGGAACATGAAAAGGTGTGAAAAATGCGAGGAGCAAAAAAAAAAAAAAAAAAGAAAGACCAGGAGCATGAAAAGGTGTGAAAAATGCGAGGAGCAAAAAAAAAAAAAAAAAAAAACCAGGAGCAGGAAAAGGTGTGAAAAATGCGAGGAGCAAAAAAAAAAAAAGAAAGACCAGGAGCATGAAAAGGTGTGAAAAATGCGACGAGCATGAAAAGTTGTGAAAAATGCAAGGAGCATGAAAAGGTGTGAAAAATGCGAGGAGAAAAAAAAAAAAAAGAAAGAAAGAAAGACCAGGAGCATGAAAAGGTGTGAAAAATGCGAGGAGCAAAAAAAAAAAAAAAGAAAGACCAGTAGCATGAAAAAGTGTGAAAAATGCGAGGAGCAAAAGAAAAAAAAAAGACCAGGAGCATGAAAAGGTGTGAAAAACACGAGGAGCAAAAAAAAAAAAAAGAAAGACCAGGAGCATGAAAAGGTGTGAAAAATGCGAGGAGCATGAAAAGTTGTGAAAAATGCGAGGAGCATGAAGAGGTGTGAAAAATGCGAGGAGCATGAAAAGATGTGAAAAATTCGAGGAGCAAAAAAAAGAAAAAAAAAAGAAAAACCAGGAGCATGAAAAGGTGTGAAAAATGCGAGGAGCAAAAAAAAAAAAAAAAAAAAAGACAAGGAACAAAAAAAGGTGTGAAAAAGGCGAGGAGAAAAAAAAAAAAAAGAAACACCAGGAGCATGAAAAGGTGTGAAAAATGCGACGAGCATGAAAAGTTGTGAAAAATGCGAGGAGCATGAAAAGGTGTGAAAAATGCGAGGAGCAAAAAAAAAAAAAAGAAAGACCAGGAGCATGAAAAGGTGTGATAAATGCGAGGAGCATGAAGAGGTGTCAAAAATGCGAGGAGCAAAAAAAAAAAAAAAAGAGACCAGGAGCATGAAAAGGTGTGAAAAATGCGAGGAGCAAAAAAAAAAAAAAGACCAGGAGCATGAAAAGGTGTGAAAAATGCGAGGAGCAAAAAAAAAAAAAAAAGACCAGGAGCATGAAAAGGTGTGAAAAATGCGAGGAGCAAAAAAAAAAAAAAGACCAAGAGCATGAAAAGGTGTGAAAAATGCGAGGAGCAAAAAAAAAAAAAAAAGACCAGGAGCATGAAAAGGTGTGAAAAATGCGAGGAGCAAAAAAAAAAAAAAAAAAAGAAAGACCAGGAGCATGAAAAGGGGGGAAAAAAGAGAGGAGAAAAAAAAAAAAAAAAAAAGAAAGACCAGGAGCATGAAAAGGTGTGAAAAATGCGACGAGCATGAAAAGTTGTGAAAAATGCGAGGAGCATGAAGAGGTGTGAAAAATGCGATGAGCATGAAAAGGTGTGAAAAATTCGAGGAGCAAAAAAAAAAAAAAACCAGGAGCATGAAAAGGTGTGAAAAATGCGAGGAGCAAAAAAAAAAAAAAGACCAGGAGCATGAAAAGGTGTGAAAAATGCGAGGAGCAAAAAAAAAAAAAAGACCAGGAGCATGAAAAGGTGTGAAAAATGCGAGGAGCAAAAAAAAAAAAAAAGACCAGGAGCATGAAAAGGTGTGAAAAATGCGACGAGCATGAAAAGTTGTGAAAAATGCGAGGAGCATGAAGAGGTGTGAAAAATGCGATGAGCATGAAAAGGTGTGAAAAATTCGAGGAGCAAAAAAAAAAAAAAAAAAAGACCAGGAGCATGAAAAGGTGTGAAAAATGCGAGGAGCAAAAAAAAAAAAAAAGACCAGGAGCATGAAAAGGTGTGAAAAATGCGACGAGCATGAAAAGTTGTGAAAAATGCGAGGAGCATGAAGAGGTGTGAAAAATGCGATGAGCATGAAAAGGTGTGAAAAATGCGAGGAGCAAAAAAAAAAAAAAAAAAAAAGAAAGACCAGGAGCATGAAAAGGTGTGAAAAATGCGAGGAGCAAAAGAAAAAAAAAAGACCAGGAGCATGAAAAGGTGTGAAAAATGCGAGGAGCAAAAAAAAAAAAGAAAGACCAGGAGCATGAAAAGGTGTGAAAAATGCGACGAGCATGAAAAGTTGTGAAAAATGCGAGGAGCATGAAGAGTTGTGAAAAATGCGAGGAGGATGAAAAGGTGTGAAAAATTTGAGGAGCAAAAAAAAAAAAAAACCAGGAGCATGAAAAGTTGTGAGAAATGCGAGGAGCAAAAAAAAAAAAAAAAAAAAAGACCAGGAGCATGAAAAGGTGTGAAAAATGCGAGGAGCTAAAAAACCAAAAAAAAAAGATCAGGAGCATGAAAAGGTGTGAAAAATGCGAGGAGAAAAAAAAACAAAAGACCAGGAGCATGAAAAGGTGTGAAAAATGCGAGGAGCAAAAAAAAAAAAAAAGAAAGACCAGGAGCATGAAAAGGTGTGAAAAATGCGAGGAGCAAAAAAAAAAAAAGAAAGACCAGGAGCATGAAAAGGTGTGAAAAATGCGAGGAAAAAAAAAAAAAGACCAGGAACATGAAAAGGTGTGAAAAATGCGAGGAGCAAAAAAAAAAAAAGAAAGACCAGGAGCATGAAAAGGTGTGAAAAATGCGAGGACCAAAAAAAAAAAAAAAAGACCAGGAGCATGAAAAGGTGTGAAAAATGCGAGGAGCATGAAAAGTTGTGAAAAATGCAAGGAGCATGAAAAGGTGTGAAAAATGCGAGGAGAAAAAAAAAAAAAAAGAAAGTAAGAAAGACCAGGAGCATGAAAAGGTGTGAAAAATGCGAGGAGCAAAAAAAAAAAAAAGAAAGACCAGGAGCATGAAAAGGTGTGAAAAATGCGAGGAGCAAAAGAAAAAAAAAAGACCAGGAGCATGAAAAGGTGTGAAAAACACGAGGAGCAAAAAAAAAAAAAAGAAAGACCAGGAGCATGAAAAGGTGTGAAAAATGCCAGGAGCATGAAAAGTTGTGAAAAATGCGAGGAGCATGAAGAGGTGTGAAAAATGCGAGGAGCATGAAAAGATGTGAAAAATTCGAGGAGCAAAAAAAAGAAAAAAAAAAGAAAGACCAGGAGCATGAAAAGGTGTGAAAAATGCGGGGAGCAAAAAAAAAAAAAAGAAAGACCAGGAGCATGAAAAGGTGTGAAAAATGCCAGGAGCAAAAAAAAAAAAAAGAAAGACCAGGAGCATGAAAATGTGTGAAAAACGCGAGGAGCAAAAAAAAAAATAGAAAGACCAGGAGCATGAAAAGGTGTGAAAAATGCGACGAGCATGAAAAGTTGTGAAAAATGCGAGGAGCATGAAGAGGTGTGAAAAATTTGAGGAGCAAAAAAAAAAAAAAAAAAAAAAAGACCAGGAGCATGAAAAGGTGTGAAAAATGCGGGGAGCAAAAAAAAAAAAAAGAAAGACCAGGAGCATGAAAAGGTGTGAAAAATGCGAGGAGAAAAAAAAAAAAAAAAAAAGACCAGGAACATGAAAAGGTGTGAAAAATGCGAGGAGAAAAAAAAAAAAAAAAAAAGACCAGGAACATGAAAAGGTGTGAAAACTGCGAGGAGCAAAAAAAAAAAAAAAAAAAAATAAAGACCAGGAGCATGAAAATGTGTGAAAAATGCGAGGAGAAAAAAAAAAAAAAAAAAAGAAAGACCAGGAGCATGAAAAGGTGGGAAAAATGAGAGGAGAAAAAAAAAAAAAAAAAAAAGAAAGACCAGGAGCATGAAAAGGTGTGAAAAATGCGACGAGCATGAAAAGTTGTGAAAAATGCGAGGAGCATGAAGAGGTGTGAAAAATGCGAGGAGCATGAAAAGGTGTGAAAAATTCGAGGAGCAAAAAAAAAAAAGACCAGGAGCATGAAAAGTTGTGAAAAATGCGAGGAGCAAAAAAAAAAAAAAAAGAAAGAAAGACCAGGAGCATGAAAAGGTGTGAAAAATGCGAGGAGCAAAAGAAAAAAAAAAGACCAGGAGCATGAAAAGGTGTGAAAAATGCGAGGAGCAAAAAAAAAAAAAGAAAGACCAGGAGCATGAAAAGGTGTGAAAAATGCGACGAGCATGAAAAGTTGTGAAAAATGCGAGGAGCATGAAGAGGTGTGAAAAATGCGAGGAGGATGAAAAGGTGTGAAAAATTTGAGGAGCAAAAAAAAAAAAAAACCAGGAACATGAAAAGGTGTGAAAAATGCGAGGAGCAAAAAAAAAAAAAAAAAAGAAAGACCAGGAGCATGAAAAGGTGTGAAAAAAGCGAGGAGCAAAAAAAAAAAAAAAAAAAAAACCAGGAGCAAAAAAAGGTGAGAAAAAAGCGAGGAGCAAAAAAAAAAAAAGAAAGACCAGGAGCATGAAAAGGTGTGAAAAATGCGACGAGCATGAAAAGTTGTGAAAAATGCAAGGAGCATGAAAAGGTGTGAAAAATGCGAGGAGAAAAAAAAAAAAAAGAAAGAAAGAAAGACCAGGAGCATGAAAAGGTGTGAAAAATGCGAGGAGCAAAAAAAAAAAAAAAGAAAGACCAGTAGCATGAAAAAGTGTGAAAAATGCGAGGAGCAAAAGAAAAAAAAAAGACCAGGAGCATGAAAAGGTGTGAAAAACACGAGGAGCAAAAAAAAAAAAAAGAAAGACCAGGAGCATGAAAAGGTGTGAAAAATGCGAGGAGCATGAAAAGTTGTGAAAAATGCGAGGAGCATGAAGAGGTGTGAAAAATGCGAGGAGCATGAAAAGATGTGAAAAATTCGAGGAGCAAAAAAAAGAAAAAAAAAAGAAAAACCAGGAGCATGAAAAGGTGTGAAAAATGCGAGGAGCAAAAAAAAAAAAAAAAAAAAAGACCAGGAAAAAGAAAAGGTGTGAAAAATGCGAGGAGCAAAAAAAAAAAAAAGAAACACCAGGAGCATGAAAAGGTGTGAAAAA
The DNA here is from genome assembly GCF_910594005.1 of Cervus elaphus. NCBI lineage: Eukaryota > Metazoa > Chordata > Mammalia > Artiodactyla > Cervidae > Cervus > Cervus elaphus. The sequence continues at coordinate 135,363 of NW_025316712.1, read as the reverse complement.
TGCGACGAGCATGAAAAGTTGTGAAAAATGCGAGGAGCATGAAACGGTGTGAAAAATGCGAGGAGCAAAAAAAAAAAAAAGAAAGACCAGGAGCATGAAAAGGTGTGATAAATGCGAGGAGCATGAAGAGGTGTCAAAAATGCGAGGAGCAAAAAAAAAAAAAAAAAGAGACCAGGAGCATGAAAAGGTGTGAAAAATGCGAGGAGCAAAAAAAAAAAAAAGACCAGGAGCATGAAAAGGTGTGAAAAATGCGAGGAGCAAAAAAAAAAAAAAAAGACCAGGAGCATGAAAAGGTGTGAAAAATGCGAGGAGCAAAAAAAAAAAAAAGACCAAGAGCATGAAAAGGTGTGAAAAATGCGAGGAGCAAAAAAAAAAAAAAAAGACCAGGAGCATGAAAAGGTGTGAAAAATGCGAGGAGCAAAAAAAAAAAAAAAATCAGGAGCATGAAAAGGAGTGAAAAATGCGAGGAGCATGAAAAGGTGTGAAAAATGCAAGGAGCATAAAAATGTGTGAAAAATGCGAGGAGCAAAAAAAAAAAAAACAAGGAGCATGAAAAGGTATAAAAATGCGTGGTGCATGAAAAGGTGTGAAAAATGCGAGGAGCATGAAAAGGTGTGAAAAATACGAGGAGCATGAAAAAGTTTGAAAAGTGCGAGGAGCATGAAAAGGTGTGAAAAATGCAAGGAGTATGAAAAGGTGTGAAAAATGCGAGGTGCATGAAAAGGTGTGAAAAATGCGAGGAGCAAAAAAAAAAAGTCGAGGAGCATGAAAAGGTGTGTAAAATGCAAGGAGCATGAAAATGTGTGAAAAATGCGAGGAGAAAAAAAAAGAAAGAAAAAGACGAGGAGCATGAAAAGGTGTGAAAAATGCGAGGAGCATGAAAAGGTGTGAAAAATGCGAGGAGCATGAAAAGGTGTGAAAAATGCGAGGTGCATGAACAGGTGTGAAAAATACGAAGAGCATGAAAAGGTGTGAAAATTGCGAGGAGCATGAAAACGTGTGAAAAATGCAAGGATCAGGAAAAGGTGTGAAAAATATGAAGAGCATGAAAATGTGTGAAAATTTCGAGGAGCATGAAAAGTTGTCAAAAATACGAGGAGCATGAAAAGGTGTGAAAAATGCGAGGAGCATGAAAAGGTGTGAAAAATGCGAGGAGAATGAAAAGCTGTGAAAAATGTGAGGAGCATGAAAAGGTTTGAAAAATGCGAGGAGCAAGAAAAGGTGTGTAAAATGAAAGGAGCATGAAAAGGTGTGAAAAATGCGAGGAGGAAAAAAAAAAAAATAAGACGAGGAGCATATGAAGGTGTGAAAAATGCGAGGAGCATGAAAACGTGTGAAAAATGCGAGGAGCAAAAAAAAAGAAAAGAAAAAGATGTGGAGCATGAAAAGGTGTGAAAAATGCGAGGAGCATGAAAATGTGTGAAAAATACGAGGAACAGGAAAAGGTGTGAACAATATGAGGAGCATGAAAAGGTGTGAAAAATGTGAGGAGCAAAAAAAAAAAAAAAGTAAAAGACGAGGAGCATGAAAAGGTGTGAAAAATGCGACGAGCATGAAAAGTTGTGAAAAATGCGAGGAGCATGAAGAGGTGTGAAAAATGCGAGGAGCATGAAAAGGTGTGAAAAATGCGAGGAGCATGAAGAGGTGTGAAAAATGCGAGGAGCATGAAAAGGTGTGAAAAATTCGAGGAGCAAAAAAAAAAAAAAAAACCAGGAGCATGAAAAGGTGTGAAAAATGCGAGGAGCAAAAAAAAAAAAAAAAAGACCAGGAACATGAAAAGGTGTGAAAAATGTGAGGAGCAAAAAAAAAAAAAAAAAAAGAAAGACCAGGAGCATGAAAAGGTGTGAAAAATGTGGGGAGCAAAAAAAAAAAAAAGAAAGACCAGGAGCATGAAAAGGTGTGAAAAATGCGACGAGTATGAAAAGTTGTGAAAAATGCGAGGAGCATGAAGAGGTGTGAAAAATGCGAGGAAAAAAAAAAAAAAAGAGACCAGGAACATGAAAAGGTGTGAAAAATGCGAGGAGCAAAAAAAAAAAAAAGACCAGGAGCATGAAAAGGTGTGAAAAATGCGAGGAGCAAAAAAAAAAAAAAAAGACCAGGAGCATGAATAGGTGTGAAAAATGCGAGGAGCAAAAGAAAAAAAAAAGACCAGGAGCATGAAAAGGTGTGAAAAATGCGAGGAGCAAAAAGAAAAAAAGAAAGACCAGGAGCATGAAAAGGTGTGAAAAATGCGACGAGCATGAAAAGTTGTGAAAAATGCGAGGAGCATGAAGAGGTGTGAAAAATGCGAGGAGGATGAAAAGGTGTGAAAAATTTGAGGAGCAAAAAAAAAAAAAACCAGGAGCATGAAAAGGTGTGAAAAATGCGAGGAGCAAAAAAAAAAAAAAGACCAGGAGCATGAAAAGGTGTGAAAAATGCGAGGAGCAAAAAAAAAAAAAAGACCAGGAGCATGAAAAGGTGTGAAAAATGCGAGGAGCAAAAAAAAAAAACAAGACCAGGAGCATGAAAAGGTGTGAAAAATGCGACGAGCATGAAAAGTTGTGAAAAATGCGAGGAGCATGAAGAGGTGTGAAAAATGCGAGGAGCATGAAAAGGTGTGAAAAATTCGAGGAGCAAAAAAAAAAAAAAAAAAAAGACCAGGAACATGAAAAGGTGTGAGAAATGCGAGGAGCAAAAAAAAAAAAAAAAAAAAAAAGACCAGGAGCATGAAAAGGTGTGAAAAATGCGAGGAGCAAAAAAACCAAAAAAAAAAGATCAGGAGCATGAAAAGGTGTGAAAAATGCGAGGAGAAAAAAAAACAAAAGACCAGGAGCATGAAAAGGTGTGAAAAATGCGACGAGCATGAAAAGTTGTGAAAAATGCGAGGAGCATGAAAAGGTGTGAAAAATGCGAGGAGCAAAAAAAAAAAAAAAAGACCAGGAGCATGAATAGGTGTGAAAAATGCGAGGAGCAAAAGAAAAAAAAAAGACCAGGAGCATGAAAAGGTGTGAAAAATGCGAGGAGCAAAAAGAAAAAAAGAAAGACCAGGAGCATGAAAAGGTGTGAAAAATGCGACGAGCATGAAAAGTTGTGAAAAATGCGAGGAGCATGAAGAGGTGTGAAAAATGCGAGGAGGATGAAAAGGTGTGAAAAATTTGAGGAGCAAAAAAAAAAAAAAACCAGGAGCATGAAAAGGTGTGAAAAATGCGAGGAGCAAAAAAAAAAAAAAGACCAGGAGCATGAAAAGGTGTGAAAAATGCGAGGAGCAAAAAAAGAAAAAAGACCAGGAGCATGAAAAGGTGTGAAAAATGCGAGGAGCAAAAAAAAAAAACAAGACCAGGAGCATGAAAAGGTGTGAAAAATGCGACGAGCATGAAAAGTTGTGAAAAATGCGAGGAGCATGAAGAGGTGTGAAAAATGCGAGGAGCATGAAAAGGTGTGAAAAATTCGAGGAGCAAAAAAAAAAAAAAAAAAAAGACCAGGAGCATGAAAAGGTGTGAGAAATGCGAGGAGCAAAAAAAAAAAAAAAAAAAAAAGACCAGGAGCATGAAAAGGTGTGAAAAATGCGAGGAGCAAAAAAACCAAAAAAAAAAGATCAGGAGCATGAAAAGGTGTGAAAAATGCGAGGAGAAAAAAAAACAAAAGACCAGGAGCATGAAAAGGTGTGAAAAATGCGAGGAGCAAAAAAAAAAAAAAAAAGAAAGACCAGGAGCATGAAAAGGTGTGAAAAATGCGAGGAGCAAAAAAAAAAAAAGAAAGACCAGGAGCATGAAAAGGTGTGAAAAATGCGAAGAAAAAAAAAAAAAAGACCAGGAACATGAAAAGGTGTGAAAAATGCGAGGAGCAAAAAAAAAAAAAGAAAGACCAGGAGCATGAAAAGGTGTGAAAAATGCGAGGACCAAAAAAAAAAAAAAAAAAAAAAGACCAGGAGCATGAAAAGGTGTGAAAAATGCGAGGAGCATGAAAAGTTGTGAAAAATGCAAGGAGCATGAAAAGGTGTGAAAAATGCGAGGAGCAAAAAAAAAAAAAAAAAGAAAGAAAGACCAGGATCATGAAAAGGTGTGAAAAATGCGAGGAGCAAAAAAAAAAAAAAGACCAGGAGCATGAAAAGGTGTGAAAAACGCGAGGAGCAAAAAAAAAAAAAAAAAAGACCAGGAGCATGAAAAGGTGTGAAAAATGCGACGAGCATGAAAAGTTGTGAAAAATGCGAGGAGCATGAAGAGCTGTGAAAAATTCGAGGAGCAAAAAAAAAAAAAAAAAAGACCAGGAGCATGAAAAGGTGTGAAAAATGCGAGGAGCAAAAAAAAAAAAAAAAGAAAGAAAGACCAGGAGCATGAAAAGGTGTGAAAAATGCGAGGAGCAAAAAAAAAAAAAAAAAGAAAGAAAGACCAGGAGCATGAAAAGGTGTGAAAAATGCGAGGAGCAAAAGAAAAAAAAAAGACCAGGAGCATGAAAAGGTGTGAAAAATGCGAGAAGCAAAAAAAAAAAAAGAAAGACCAGGAGCATGAAAAGGTGTGAAAAATGCGACGAGCATGAAAAGTTGTGAAAAATGCGAGGAGCATGAAGAGGTGTGAAAAATGCGTGGAGGATGAAAAGGTGTGAAAAATTTGAGGAGCAAAAAAAAAAAAAACCAGGAACATGAAAAGGTGTGAAAAATGCGAGGAGCAAAAAAAAAAAAAGAAAGACCAGGAGCATGAAAAGGTGTGAAAAATGCGGGGAGCAAAAAAAAAAAAAAGAAAGACCAGGAGCATGAAAAGGTGTGAAAAATGCGAGGAGCAAAAAAAAAAAAAAAAAAGAAAGACCAGGAGCATGAAAAGGTGTGAAAAACGCGAGGAGCAAAAAAAAAAAAAAGAAAGACCAGGAGCATGAAAAGGTGTGAAAAATGCGACGAGCATGAAAAGTTGTGAAAAATGCAAGGAGCATGAAAAGGTGTGAAAAATGCGAGGAGAAAAAAAAAAAAAAAGAAAGAAAGAAAGACCAGGAGCATGAAAAGGTGTGAAAAATGCGAGGAGCAAAAAAAAAAAAAAAAGAAAGACCAGGAGCATGAAAAGGTGTGAAAAATGCGAGGAGCAAAAGAAAAAAAAAAGACCAGGAGCATGAAAAGGTGTGAAAAACACGAGGAGCAAAAAAAAAAAAAAGAAAGACCAGGAGCATGAAAAGGTGTGAAAAATGCGAGGAGCATGAAAAGTTGTGAAAAATGCGAGGAGCATGAAGAGGTGTGAAAAATGCGAGGAGCATGAAAAGATGTGAAAAATTCGAGGAGCAAAGAAAAGAAAAAAAAAAGAAAGACCAGGAGCATGAAAAGGTGTGAAAAATGCGGGGAGCAAAAAAAAAAAAAAGAAAGACCAGGAGCATGAAAAGGTGTGAAAAATGCGAGGAGCATGAAAAGTTGTGAAAAATGCGAGGAGCATGAAGAGGTGTGAAAAATGCGAGGAGCATGAAAAGATGTGAAAAATTCGAGGAGCAAAGAAAAGAAAAAAAAAAGAAAGACCAGGAGCATGAAAAGGTGTGAAAAATGCGGGGAGCAAAAAAAAAAAAAAGAAAGACCAGGAGCATGAAAAGGTGTGAAAAATGCGAGGAGCAAAAAAAAAAAAAAAAAAAAAGACCAGGAGCATGAAAAGGTGTGAAAAATGCGAGGAGCAAAAAAAAAAAAAAAAAAGAAAGACCAGGAGCATGAAAAGGTGTGAAAAATGCGAGGAGCAAAAAAAAAAAAAAAAAAAAAGACCAGGAGCATGAAAAGGTGTGAAAAAAGGGAGGAGCAAAAAAAAAAAAAGAAAGACAAGGAGCATGAAAAGGTGTGAAAAATGCGACGAGCATGAAAAGTTGTGAAAAATGCGAGGAGCATGAAGAGGTGTGAAAAATGCGAGGAGGATGAAAAGGTGTGAAAAATGCGAGGAGCAAAAAAAAAAAAAAAAAAAAAAAGACCAGGAGCATGAAAAGGTGTGAAAAATGCGAGGAGCATGAAAAGTTGTGAAAAATGCAAGGAGCATGAAAAGGTGTGAAAAATGCGAGGAGAAAAAAAAAAAAGAAAGAAAGAAAGAAAGACCAGGAGCATGAAAAGGTGTGAAAAATGCGAGGAGCAAAAAAAAAAAAAAAGAAAAACCAGTAGCATGAAAAGGTGTGAAAAATGCGAGGAGCAAAAGAAAAAAAAAAGACCAGGAGCATGAAAAGGTGTGAAAAACACGAGGAGCAAAAAAAAAAAAAAAGAAAGACCAGGAGCATGAAAAGGTGTGAAAAATGCGAGGAGCATGAAAAGTTGTGAAAAATGCGAGGAGCATGAAGAGGTGTGAAAAATGCGAGGAGCATGAAAAGATGTGAAAAATTCGAGGAGCAAAAAAAAGAAAAAAAAAAGAAAGACCAGGAGCATGAAAAGGTGTGAAAAATGCGGGGAGCAAAAAAAAAAAAAAAGAAAGACCAGGAGCATGAAAAGGTGTGAAAAATGCCAGGAGCAAAAAAAAAAAAAAAGAAAGAAAGACCAGGAGCATGAAAAGGTGTGAAAAACGCGAGGAGCAAAAAAAAAAAAAGAAAGACCAGGAGCATGAAAAGGTGTGAAAAATGCGACGAGCATGAAAAGTTGTGAAAAATGCGAGGAGCATGAAGAGGTGTGAAAAATTCGAGCAGCAAAAAAAAAAAAAAAAAAAGACCAGGAGCATGAAAAGGTGTGAAAAATTTGAGGAGCAAAAAAAAAAAAAAAAAAGACCAGGAGCATGAAAAGGTGTGAAAAATGCGAGGAGCAAAAAAAAAAAAAAGACCAGGAGCATGAAAAGGTGTGAAAAATGCGGGGAGCAAAAAAAAAAAAAAGAAACACCAGGAGCATGAAAAGGTGTGAAAAATGCGGGGAGCAAAAAAAAAAAAAGAAACACCAGGAGCATGAAAAGGGGTGAAAAATGCGGGGAGCAAAAAAAAAAAAAAAAGACCAGGAGCATGAAAATGTGTGAAAAATGCGAGGAGCAAAAAAAAAAAAAAAAAAAAGAAAGACCAGGAGCATGAAAAGTTGTGAAAAATGCAGGGAGCAAAAAAAAAAAAAAAGAAAGACCAGGAGCATGAAAAGGTGTGAAAAATGCGACGAGCATGAAAAGTTGTGAAAAATGCGAGGAGCATGAAGAGGTGTGAAAAATGCGAGGAGGATGAAAAGGTGTTAAAAATTTGAGGAGCAAAAAAAAAAAAAAAAACCAGGAACATGAAAAGGTGTGAAAAATGCGAGGAGCAAAAAAAAAAAAAAAAAAAGAAAGACCAGGAGCATGAAAAGGTGTGAGAAATGCGAGGAGCAAAAAAAAAAAAAAAAAAAAAGACCAGGAGCATGAAAAGGTGTGAAAAATGCGAGGAGCAAAAAAAACCAAAAAAAAAAGATCAGGAGCATGAAAAGGTGTGAAAAATGCGAGGAGAAAAAAAAACAAAAGACCAGGAGCATGAAAAGGTGTGAAAAATGCGAGGAGCAAAAAAAAAAAAAAAAAGAAAGACCAGGAGCATGAAAAGGTGTGAAAAATGCGAGGAGCAAAAAAAAAAAAAGAAAGACCAGGAGCATGAAAAGGTGTGAAAAATGCGAAGAAAAAAAAAAAAAAGACCAGGAACATGAAAAGGTGTGAAAAATGCGAGGAGCAAAAAAAAAAAAAGAAAGACCAGGAGCATGAAAAGGTGTGAAAAATGCGAGGACCAAAAAAAAAAAAAAAAAAAAAAGACCAGGAGCATGAAAAGGTGTGAAAAATGCGAGGAGCATGAAAAGTTGTGAAAAATGCAAGGAGCATGAAAAGGTGTGAAAAATGCGAGGAGCAAAAAAAAAAAAAAAAAAGAAAGAACAGGAGAATGAAAAGGTGTGAAAAATGCGAGGAGCAAAAAAAAAAAAAAGACCAGGAGCATGAAAAGGTGTGAAAAACGCGAGGAGCAAAAAAAAAAAAAAGAAAGACCAGGAGCATGAAAAGGTGTGAAAAATGCGACGAGCATGAAAAGTTGTGAAAAATGCGAGGAGCATGAAGAGCTGTGAAAAATTCGAGGAGCAAAAAAAAAAAAAAAAAAGACCAGGAGCATGAAAAGGTGTGAAAAATGCGAGGAGCAAAAAAAAAAAAAAAAGAAAGAAAGACCAGGAGCATGAAAAGGTGTGAAAAATGCGAGGAGCAAAAAAAAAAAAAAAAAGAAAGAAAGACCAGGAGCATGAAAAGGTGTGAAAAATGCGAGGAGCAAAAGAAAAAAAAAAGACCAGGAGCATGAAAAGGTGTGAAAAATGCGAGAAGCAAAAAAAAAAAAAGAAAGACCAGGAGCATGAAAAGGTGTGAAAAATGCGACGAGCATGAAAAGTTGTGAAAAATGCGAGGAGCATGAAGAGGTGTGAAAAATGCGTGGAGGATGAAAAGGTGTGAAAAATTTGAGGAGCAAAAAAAAAAAAAACCAGGAACATGAAAAGGTGTGAAAAATGCGAGGAGCAAAAAAAAAAAAAGAAAGACCAGGAGCATGAAAAGGTGTGAAAAATGCGGGGAGCAAAAAAAAAAAAAAGAAAGACCAGGAGCATGAAAAGGTGTGAAAAATGCGAGGAGCAAAAAAAAAAAAAAAAAAGAAAGACCAGGAGCATGAAAAGGTGTGAAAAACGCGAGGAGCAAAAAAAAAAAAAAGAAAGACCAGGAGCATGAAAAGGTGTGAAAAATGCGACGAGCATGAAAAGTTGTGAAAAATGCGAGGAGCATGAAGAGGTGTGAAAAATGCGTGGAGGATGAAAAGGTGTGAAAAATTTGAGGAGCAAAAAAAAAAAAAAACCAGGAACATGAAAAGGTGTGAAAAATGCGAGGAGCAAAAAAAAAAAAAGAAAGACCAGGAGCATGAAAAGGTGTGAAAAATGCGGGGAGCAAAAAAAAAAAAAAGAAAGACCAGGAGCATGAAAAGGTGTGAAAAATGCGAGGAGCAAAAAAAAAAAAAAAAAAGAAAGACCAGGAGCATGAAAAGGTGTGAAAAACGCGAGGAGCAAAAAAAAAAAAAAGAAAGACCAGGAGCATGAAAAGGTGTGAAAAATGCGACGAGCATGAAAAGTTGTGAAAAATGCAAGGAGCATGAAAAGGTGTGAAAAATGCGAGGAGAAAAAAAAAAAAAAAGAAAGAAAGAAAGACCAGGAGCATGAAAAGGTGTGAAAAATGCGAGGAGCAAAAAAAAAAAAAAAAAGAAAGACCAGGAGCATGAAAAGGTGTGAAAAATGCGAGGAGCAAAAGAAAAAAAAAAAGACCAGGAGCATGAAAAGGTGTGAAAAACACGAGGAGCAAAAAAAAAAAAAAGAAAGACCAGGAGCATGAAAAGGTGTGAAAAATGCGAGGAGCAAAAAAAAAAAAAAAAGAAAGAAAGACCAGGAGCATGAAAAGGTGTGAAAAATGCGAGGAGCAAAAAAAAAAAAAAAAAGAAAGAAAGACCAGGAGCATGAAAAGGTGTGAAAAATGCGAGGAGCAAAAGAAAAAAAAAAGACCAGGAGCATGAAAAGGTGTGAAAAATGCGAGAAGCAAAAAAAAAAAAAGAAAGACCAGGAGCATGAAAAGGTGTGAAAAATGCGACGAGCATGAAAAGTTGTGAAAAATGCGAGGAGCATGAAGAGGTGTGAAAAATGCGTGGAGGATGAAAAGGTGTGAAAAATTTGAGGAGCAAAAAAAAAAAAAACCAGGAACATGAAAAGGGGTGAAAAATGCGAGGAGCAAAAAAAAAAAAAAGAAAGACCAGGAGCATGAAAAGGTGTGAAAAATGCGGGGAGCAAAAAAAAAAAAAAAGAAAGACCAGGAGCATGAAAAGGTGTGAAAAATGCGAGGAGCAAAAAAAAAAAAAAAAAAGAAAGACCAGGAGCATGAAAAGGGGGGAAAAACGCGAGGAGCAAAAAAAAAAAAAAGAAAGACCAGGAGCATGAAAAGGTGTGAAAAATGCGACGAGCATGAAAAGTTGTGAAAAATGCAAGGAGCATGAAAAGGTGTGAAAAATGCGAGGAGAAAAAAAAAAAAAAAGAAAGAAAGAAAGACCAGGAGCATGAAAAGGTGTGAAAAATGCGAGGAGCAAAAAAAAAAAAAAAAGAAAGACCAGGAGCATGAAAAGGTGTGAAAAATGCGAGGAGCAAAAGAAAAAAAAAAGACCAGGAGCATGAAAAGGTGTGAAAAACACGAGGAGCAAAAAAAAAAAAAAGAAAGACCAGGAGCATGAAAAGGTGTGAAAAATGCGAGGAGCATGAAAAGTTGTGAAAAATGCGAGGAGCATGAAGAGGTGTGAAAAATGCGAGGAGCATGAAAAGATGTGAAAAATTCGAGGAGCAAAGAAAAGAAAAAAAAAAGAAAGACCAGGAGCATGAAAAGGTGTGAAAAATGCGGGGAGCAAAAAAAAAAAAAAGAAAGACCAGGAGCATGAAAAGGTGTGAAAAATGCGAGGAGCAGGAAAAGTTGTGAAAAATGCGAGGAGCATGAAGAGGTGTGAAAAATGCGAGGAGCATGAAAAGATGTGAAAAATTCGAGGAGCAAAGAAAAGAAAAAAAAAAGAAAGACCAGGAGCATGAAAAGGTGTGAAAAATGCGGGGAGCAAAAAAAAAAAAAAGAAAGACCAGGAGCATGAAAAGGTGTGAAAAATGCGAGGAGCAAAAAAAAAAAAAAAAAAAAAGACCAGGAGCATGAAAAGGTGTGAAAAATGCGAGGAGCAAAAAAAAAAAAAAAAAAGAAAGACCAGGAGCATGAAAAGGTGTGAAAAATGCGAGGAGCAAAAAAAAAAAAAAAAAAAAAGACCAGGAGCATGAAAAGGTGTGAAAAATGCGAGGAGCAAAAAAAAAAAAAGAAAGACCAGGAGCATGAAAAGGTGTGAAAAATGCGACGAGCATGAAAAGTTGTGAAAAATGCGAGGAGCATGAAGAGGTGTGAAAAATGCGAGGAGGATGAAAAGGTGTGAAAAATGCGAGGAGCAAAAAAAAAAAAAAAAAAAAAAGACCAGGAGCATGAAAAGGTGTGAAAAATGCGAGGAGCATGAAAAGTTGTGAAAAATGCAAGGAGCATGAAAAGGTGTGAAAAATGCGAGGAGAAAAAAAAAAAAGAAAGAAAGAAAGAAAGACCAGGAGCATGAAAAGGTGTGAAAAATGCGAGGAGCAAAAAAAAAAAAAAAGAAAAACCAGTAGCATGAAAAGGTGTGAAAAATGCGAGGAGCAAAAGAAAAAAAAAAGACCAGGAGCATGAAAAGGTGTGAAAAACACGAGGAGCAAAAAAAAAAAAAAAGAAAGACCAGGAGCATGAAAAGGTGTGAAAAATGCGAGGAGCATGAAAAGTTGTGAAAAATGCGAGGAGCATGAAGAGGTGTGAAAAATGCGAGGAGCATGAAAAGATGTGAAAAATTCGAGGAGCAAAAAAAAGAAAAAAAAAAGAAAGACCAGGAGCATGAAAAGGTGTGAAAAATGCGGGGAGCAAAAAAAAAAAAAAAGAAAGACCAGGAGCATGAAAAGGTGTGAAAAATGCCAGGAGCAAAAAAAAAAAAAAAAAAAGAAAGACCAGGAGCATGAAAAGGTGTGAAAAACGCGAGGAGCAAAAAAAAAAAAAAGAAAGACCAGGAGCATGAAAAGGTGTGAAAAATGCGACGAGCATGAAAAGTTGTGAAAAATGCGAGGAGCATGAAGAGGTGTGAAAAATTCGAGCAGCAAAAAAAAAAAAAAAAAAAGACCAGGAGCATGAAAAGGTGTGAAAAATTTGAGGAGCAAAAAAAAAAAAAAAAAAGACCAGGAGCATGAAAAGGTGTGAAAAATGCGAGGAGCAAAAAAAAAAAAAAGACCAGGAGCATGAAAAGGTGTGAAAAATGCGGGGAGCAAAAAAAAAAAAAAGAAACACCAGGAGCATGAAAAGGTGTGAAAAATGCGGGGAGCAAAAAAAAAAAAAAGAAACACCAGGAGCATGAAAAGGTGTGAAAAATGCGGGGAGCAAAAAAAAAAAAAAAGACCAGGAGCATGAAAATGTGTGAAAAATGCGAGGAGCAAAAAAAAAAAAAAAAAAAAGAAAGACCAGGAGCATGAAAAGTTGTGAAAAATGCAGGGAGCAAAAAAAAAAAAAAGAAAGACCAGGAGCATGAAAAGGTGTGAAAAATGCGACGAGCATGAAAAGTTGTGAAAAATGCGAGGAGCATGAAGAGGTGTGAAAAATGCGAGGAGGATGAAAAGGTGTTAAAAATTTGAGGAGCAAAAAAAAAAAAAAAACCAGGAACATGAAAAGGTGTGAAAAATGCGAGGAGCAAAAAAAAAAAAAAAAAAAGAAAGACCAGGAGCATGAAAAGGTGTGAAAAATGCGAGGAGCAAAAAAAAAAAAAAAAAAAAAAAGACCAGGAGCATGAAAAGGTGTGAAAAATGCGAGGAGCAAAAAAAAAAAAAGAAAGACCAGGAGCATGAAAAGGTGTGAAAAATGCGACGAGCATGAAAAGTTGTGAAAAATGCGAGGAGCATGAAGAGGTGTGAAAAATGCGAGGAGGATGAAAAGGTGTGAAAAATGCGAGGAGCAAAAAAAAAAAAAAAAAAAAAGACCAGGAGCATGAAAAGGTGTTGAAAAATGCGAGGAGCATGAAAAGTTGTGAAAAATGCAAGGAGCATGAAAAGGTGTGAAAAATGCGAGGAGAAAAAAAAAAAGAAAGAAAGAAAGAAAGACCAGGAGCATGAAAAGGTGTGAAAAATGCGAGGAGCAAAAAAAAAAAAAATGAAAAACCAGTAGCATGAAAAGGTGTGAAAAATGCGAGGAGCAAAAGAAAAAAAAAAGACCAGGAGCATGAAAAGGTGTGAAAAACACGAGGAGCAAAAAAAAAAAAAAAGAAAGACCAGGAGCATGAAAAGGTGTGAAAAATGCGAGGAGCATGAAAAGTTGTGAAAAATGCGAGGAGCATGAAGAGGTGTGAAAAATGCGAGGAGCATGAAAAGATGTGAAAAATTCGAGGAGCAAAAAAAAGAAAAAAAAAAGAAAGACCAGGAGCATGAAAAGGTGTGAAAAATGCGGGGAGCATAAAAAAAAAAAAGAAAGACCAGGAGCATGAAAAGGTGTGAAAAATGCCAGGAGCAAAAAAAAAAAAAAAGAAAGAAAGACCAGGAGCATGAAAAGGTGTGAAAAACGCGAGGAGCAAAAAAAAAAAAAGAAAGACCAGGAGCATGAAAAGGTGTGAAAAATGCGACGAGCATGAAAAGTTGTGAAAAATGCGAGGAGCATGAAGAGGTGTGAAAAATTCGAGGAGCAAAAAAAAAAAAAAAAAAGACCAGGAGCATGAAAAGGTGTGAAAAATTTGAGGAGCAAAAAAAAAAAAAAAAAAGACCAGGAGCATGAAAAGGTGTGAAAAATGCGAGGAGCAAAAAAAAAAAAAAGACCAGGAGCATGAAAAGGTGTGAAAAATGCGGGGAGCAAAAAAAAAAAAAAGAAACACCAGGAGCATGAAAAGGTGTGAAAAATGCGGGGAGCAAAAAAAAAAAAAAGACCAGAAGCATGAAAAGGTGTGAAAAATGCGAGGAGCAAAAAAAAAAAAAAAAAAAAGAAAGACCAGGAGCATGAAAAGTTGTGAAAAATGCGGGGAGCAAAAAAAAAAAAAAGAAAGACCAGGAGCATGAAAAGGTGTGAAAAATGCGACGAGCATGAAAAGTTGTGAAAAATGCGAGGAGCATGAAGAGGTGTGAAAAATGCGAGGAGCATGAAAATGTGTGAAAAATGCGAGGAGCATGAAGAGGTGTGAAAAATGCGAGGAGCATGAAAAGGTGTGAAAAATTCGAGGAGCAAAAAAAAAAAAAAAAAAAAAAAAGACCAGGAGCATGAAAGGTGTGAAAAATGCGAGGAGAAAAAAAAAAAAAAAAAAAAACCAGGAACATGAAAAGGTGTGAAAAATGCGAGGAGCAAAAAAAAAAAAAAAAAGAAAGAAAGACCAGGAGAATGAAAAGGGGAGAAAAATGCGAGGAGAAAAAAAAAAAAAAAAAAAAGAAAGACCAGGAGCATGAAAAGGTGTGAAAAATGCGAGGAGCAAAAAAAAAGAAAAGAAAGACCATTAGCATGAAAAGGTGTGAAAAATGCGAGGAGCAAAAAAAAAAAAAAAAAAAAAAGACCAGGAACATGAAAAGGTGTGAAAAATGCGAGGAGCAAAAAAAAAAAAAAGAAAGACAGGAGCATGAAAAGGTGTGAAAAATGCGACGAGCATGAAAAGTTGTGAAAAATGCGAGGAGCATGAAGAGGTGTGAAAAATGCGAGGAGCATGAAAAGGTGTGAAAAATTCGAGGAGCAAAAAAAAAAAAAAAACCAGGAACATGAAAAGGTGTGAAAAATGCGAGGAGCAAAAAAAAAAAAAAAAAAGAAAGACCAGGAGCATGAAAAGGTGTGAAAAAATGCGAGGAGCAAAAAAAAAAAAAAAAAAAAAAGACCAGGAGCATGAAAAGGTGGTGAAAAATGCGAGGAGCAAAAAAAAAAAAAGAAAGACCAGGAGCATGAAAAGGTGTGAAAAATGCGACGAGCATGAAAAGTTGTGAAAAATGCGAGGAGCATGAAGAGGTGTGAAAAATGCGAGGAGGATGAAAAGGTGTGAAAAATGCGAGGAGCAAAAAAAAAAAAAAAAAAAAAAAGACCAGGAGCATGAAAAGTGTGTGAAAAATGCGAGGAGCATGAAAAGTTGTGAAAAATGCAAGGAGCATGAAAAGGTGTGAAAAATGCGAGGAGCAAAAAAAAAAAAAAAGAAAGACCAGTAGCATGAAAAGGTGTGAAAAATGCGAGGAGCAAAAGAAAAAAAAAAGACCAGGTGCATGAAAAGGTGTGAAAAACACGAGGAGCAAAAAAAAAAAAAAGAAAGACCAGGAGCATGAAAAGGTGTGAAAAATGCGAGGAGCATGAAAAGTTGGTGAAAAATGCGAGGAGCATGAAGAGGTGTGAAAAATGCGAGGAGCATGAAAAGATGTGAAAAATTCGAGGAGCAAAAAAAAGAAAAAAAAAAGAAAGACCAGGAGCATGAAAAGGTGTGAAAAATGCGGGGAGCAAAAAAAAAAAAAAGAAAGACCAGGAGCATGAAAAGGTGTGAAAAATGCCAGGAGCAAAAAAAAAAAAAAAGAAAGAAAGACCAGGAGCATGAAAAGGTGTGTGAAAAACGCGAGGAGCAAAAAAAAAAAAGAAAGACCAGGAGCATGAAAAGGTGTGAAAAATGCGGACGAGCATGAAAAGTTGTGAAAAATGCGAGGAGCATGAAGAGGTGTGAAAAATTCGAGGAGCAAAAAAAAAAAAAAAAAAGACCAGGAGCATGAAAAGGTGTGAAAAATTTGAGGAGCAAAAAAAAAAAAAAAAAAAAGACCAGGAGCATGAAAAGGTGGTGAAAAATGCGAGGAGCAAAAAAAAAAAAAAAAAAAAGAAAGACCAGGAGCATGAAAAGTTGTGAAAAATGCAGGGAGCAAAAAAAAAAAAAAGAAAGACCAGGAGCATGAAAAGGTGTGAAAAATGCGACGAGCATGAAAAGTTGTGAAAAATGCGAGGAGCATGAAGAGGTGTGAAAAATGCGAGGAGGATGAAAAGGTGTTAAAAATTTGAGGAGCAAAAAAAAAAAAAAAACCAGGAAAATGAAAAGGTGTGAAAAATGCGAGGAGCAAAAAAAAAAAAAAAAAGAAAGACCAGGAGCATGAAAAGGTGTGAAAAATGCGAGGAGCAAAAAAAAAAAAAAAAAAAAAGACCAGGAGCATGAAAAGGAGTGAAAAATGCGAGGAGCAAAAAAAAAAAAAGAAAGACAAGGAGAATGAAAAGGTGTGAAAAATGCGACGAGCATGAAAAGTTGTGAAAAATGCGAGGAGCATGAAGAGGTGTGAAAAATGCGAGGAGGATGAAAAGGTGTGAAAAATGCGAAGAGCAAAAAAAAAAAAAAAAAAAAAGACCAGGAGCATGAAAAGGTGTGAAAAATGCGAGGAGCATGAAAAGTTGTGAAAAATGCAAGGAGCATGAAAAGGTGTGAAAAATGCGAGGAGAAAAAAAAAAAAGAAAGAAAGAAAGAAAGACCAGGAGCATGAAAAGGTGTGAAAAATGCGAGGAGCAAAAAAAAAAAAAAAGAAAAACCAGTAGCATGAAAAGGTGTGAAAAATGCGAGGAGCAAAAGAAAAAAAAAAGACCAGGAGCATGAAAAGGTGTGAAAAACACGAGGAGCAAAAAAAAAAAAAAAGAAAGACCAGGAGCATGAAAAGGTGTGAAAAATGCGAGGAGCATGAAAAGTTGTGAAAAATGCGAGGAGCATGAAGAGGTGTGAAAAATGCGAGGAGCATGAAAAGATGTGAAAAATTCGAGGAGCAAAAAAAAGAAAAAAAAAAGAAAGACCAGGAGCATGAAAAGGTGTGAAAAATGCGGGGAGCAAAAAAAAAAAAAAAGAAAGACCAGGAGCATGAAAAGGTGTGAAAAATGCCAGGAGCAAAAAAAAAAAAAAAGAAAGAAAGACCAGGAGCATGAAAAGGTGTGAAAAACGCGAGGAGCAAAAAAAAAAAAAGAAAGACCAGGAGCATGAAAAGGTGTGAAAAATGCGACGAGCATGAAAAGTTGTGAAAAATGCGAGGAGCATGAAGAGGTGTGAAAAATTCGAGCAGCAAAAAAAAAAAAAAAAAAGACCAGGAGCATGAAAAGGTGTGAAAAATTTGAGGAGCAAAAAAAAAAAAAAAAAAGACCAGGAGCATGAAAAGGTGTGAAAAATGCGAGGAGCAAAAAAAAAAAAAAGACCAGGAGCATGAAAAGGTGTGAAAAATGCGGGGAGCAAAAAAAAAAAAAAGAAACACCAGGAGCATGAAAAGGTGTGAAAAATGCGGGGAGCAAAAAAAAAAAAAAGAAACACCAGGAGCATGAAAAGGTGTGAAAAATGCGGGGAGCAAAAAAAAAAAAAAAGACCAGGAGCATGAAAATGTGTGAAAAATGCGAGGAGCAAAAAAAAAAAAAAAAAAAAGAAAGACCAGGAGCATGAAAAGTTGTGAAAAATGCAGGGAGCAAAAAAAAAAAAAAGAAAGACCAGGAGCATGAAAAGGTGTGAAAAATGCGACGAGCATGAAAAGTTGTGAAAAATGCGAGGAGCATGAAGAGGTGTGAAAAATGCGAGGAGGATGAAAAGGTGTTAAAAATTTGAGGAGCAAAAAAAAAAAAAAAAACCAGGAACATGAAAAGGTGTGAAAAATGCGAGGAGCAAAAAAAAAAAAAAAAAAAGAAAGACCAGGAGCATGAAAAGGTGGGAAAAAAGCGAGGAGCAAAAAAAAAAAAAAAAAAAAAAGACCAGGAGCATGAAAAGGTGTGAAAAATGCGAGGAGCAAAAAAAAAAAAAGAAAGACCAGGAGCATGAAAAGGTGTGAAAAATGCGACGAGCATGAAAAGTTGTGAAAAATGCGAGGAGCATGAAGAGGTGTGAAAAATGCGAGGAGGATGAAAAGGTGTGAAAAATGCGAGGAGCAAAAAAAAAAAAAAAAAAAAAGACCAGGAGCATGAAAAGGTGTGAAAAATGCGAGGAGCAAGAAAAGTTGTGAAAAAAGCAAGGAGCATGAAAAGGGGTGAAAAATGCGAGGAGAAAAAAAAAAAAGAAAGAAAGAAAGAAAGACCAGGAGCATGAAAAGGTGTGAAAAATGCGAGGAGCAAAAAAAAAAAAAAAGAAAAACCAGTAGCATGAAAAGGTGTGAAAAATGCGAGGAGCAAAAGAAAAAAAAAAAGACCAGGAGCATGAAAAGGTGTGAAAAACACGAGGAGCAAAAAAAAAAAAAAAGAAAGACCAGGAGCATGAAAAGGTGTGAAAAATGCGAGGAGCATGAAAAGTTGTGAAAAATGCGAGGAGCATGAAGAGGTGTGAAAAATGCGAGGAGCATGAAAAGATGTGAAAAATTCGAGGAGCAAAAAAAAGAAAAAAAAAAGAAAGACCAGGAGCATGAAAAGGTGTGAAAAATGCGGGGAGCAAAAAAAAAAAAAAGAAAGACCAGGAGCATGAAAAGGTGTGAAAAATGCCAGGAGCAAAAAAAAAAAAAAAGAAAGAAAGACCAGGAGCATGAAAAGGTGTGAAAAACGCGAGGAGCAAAAAAAAAAAAAGAAAGACCAGGAGCATGAAAAGGTGTGAAAAATGCGACGAGCATGAAAAGTTGTGAAAAATGCGAGGAGCATGAAGAGGTGTGAAAAATTCGAGGAGCAAAAAAAAAAAAAAAAAAAAGACCAGGAGCATGAAAAGGTGTGAAAAATTTGAGGAGCAAAAAAAAAAAAAAAAAAGACCAGGAGCATGAAAAGGTGTGAAAAATGCGAGGAGCAAAAAAAAAAAAAAGACCAGGAGCATGAAAAGGTGTGAAAAATGCGGGGAGCAAAAAAAAAAAAAAGAAACACCAGGAGCATGAAAAGGTGTGAAAAATGCGGGGAGCAAAAAAAAAAAAAAGACCAGAAGCATGAAAAGGTGTGAAAAATGCGAGGAGCAAAAAAAAAAAAAAAAAAAAGAAAGACCAGGAGCATGAAAAGTTGTGAAAAATGCGGGGAGCAAAAAAAAAAAAAAAGAAAGACCAGGAGCATGAAAAGGTGTGAAAAATGCGACGAGCATGAAAAGTTGTGAAAAATGCGAGGAGCATGAAGAGGTGTGAAAATGCGAGGAGCATGAAAATGTGTGAAAAATGCGAGGAGCATGAAGAGGTGTGAAAAATGCGAGGAGCATGAAAAGGTGTGAAAAATTCGAGGAGCAAAAAAAAAAAAAAAAAAAAAAAAGACCAGGAGCATGAAAGGTGTGAAAAATGCGAGGAGAAAAAAAAAAAAAAAAAAGACCAGGAACATGAAAAGGTGTGAAAAATGCGAGGAGCAAAAAAAAAAAAAAAAAGAAAGAAAGACCAGGAGCATGAAAATGTGTGAAAAATGCGAGGAGAAAAAAAAAAAAAAAAAAAAGAAAGACCAGGAGCATGAAAAGGTGTGAAAAATGCGAGGAGCAAAAAAAAAAAAAGAAAGACCATTAGCATGAAAAGGTGTGAAAAATGCGAGGAGCAAAAAAAAAAAAAAAAAAAAAAAGACCAGGAACATGAAAAGGTGTGAAAAATGCGAGGAGCAAAAAAAAAAAAAGAAAGACCAGGAGCATGAAAAGGTGTGAAAAATGCGACGAGCATGAAAAGTTGTGAAAAATGCGAGGAGCATGAAGAGGTGTGAAAAATGCGAGGAGCATGAAAAGGTGTGAAAAATTCGAGGAGCAAAAAAAAAAAAAAAACCAGGAACATGAAAAGGTGTGAAAAATGCGAGGAGCAAAAAAAAAAAAAAAGAAAGAAAGACCAGGAGCATGAAAAGGTGTGAAAAATGCGAGGAGCAAAAAAAAAAAAAAAAAAAAAAAGACCAGGAGCAAGAAAAGGTGAGAAAAATGCGAGGAGCAAAAAAAAAAAAAGAAAGACCAGGAGCATGAAAAGGTGTGAAAAATGCGACGAGCATGAAAAGTTGTGAAAAATGCGAGGAGCATGAAGAGGTGTGAAAAATGCGAGGAGGATGAAAAGGTGTGAAAAATGCGAGGAGCAAAAAAAAAAAAAAAAAAAAAAGACCAGGAGCATGAAAAGGTGTGAAAAATGCGAGGAGCATGAAAAGTTGTGAAAAATGCAAGGAGCATGAAAAGGTGTGAAAAATGCGAGGAGCAAAAAAAAAAAAAAAGAAAGACCAGTAGCATGAAAAGGTGTGAAAAATGCGAGGAGCAAAAGAAAAAAAAAAGACCAGGAGCATGAAAAGGTGTGAAAAACACGAGGAGCAAAAAAAAAAAAAAGAAAGACCAGGAGCATGAAAAGGTGTGAAAAATGCGAGGAGCATGAAAAGTTGTGAAAAATGCGAGGAGCATGAAGAGGTGTGAAAAATGCGAGGAGCATGAAAAGATGTGAAAAATTCGAGGAGCAAAAAAAAGAAAAAAAAAAGAAAGACCAGGAGCATGAAAAGGTGTGAAAAATGCGGGGAGCAAAAAAAAAAAAAAGAAAGACCAGGAGCATGAAAAGGTGTGAAAAATGCCAGGAGCAAAAAAAAAAAAAAAAGAAAGAAAGACCAGGAGCATGAAAAGGTGTGAAAAACGAGAGGAGCAAAAAAAAAAAAAGAAAGACCAGGAGCATGAAAAGGTGTGAAAAATGCGACGAGCATGAAAAGTTGTGAAAAATGCGAGGAGCATGAAGAGGTGTGAAAAATTCGAGGAGCAAAAAAAAAAAAAAAAAAGACCAGGAGCATGAAAAGGTGTGAAAAATTTGAGGAGCAAAAAAAAAAAAAAAAAAAAGACCAGGAGCATGAAAAGGTGTGAAAAATGCGAGGAGCAAAAAAAAAAAAAAAGACCAGGAGCATGAAAAGGTGTGAAAAATGCGGGGAGCAAAAAAAAAAAAAAGAAACACCAGGAGCATGAAAAGGTGTGAAAAATGCGGGGAGCAAAAAAAAAAAAAAAAGACCAGAAGCATGAAAAGGTGTGAAAAAAACGAGGAGCAAAAAAAAAAAAAAAAAAAAGAAAGACCAGGAGCTTGAAAAGTTGTGAAAAATGCGGGGAGCAAAAAAAAAAAAAAGAAAGACCAGGAGCATGAAAAGGTGTGAAAAATGCGACGAGCATGAAAAGTTGTGAAAAATGCGAGGAGCATGAAGAGGTGTGAAAAATGCGAGGAGCATGAAAATGTGTGAAAAATGCGAGGAGCATGAAGAGGTGTGAAAAATGCGAGGAGCATGAAAAGGTGTGAAAAATTCGAGGAGCAAAAAAAAAAAAAAAAAAAAAAGACCAGGAGCATGAATGGTGTGAAAAATGCGAGGAGAAAAAAAAAAAAAAAAAAAGACCAGGAACATGAAAAGGTGTGAAAAATGCGAGGAGCAAAAAAAAAAAAAAAAGAAAGAAAGACCAGGAGCATGAAAATGTGTGAAAAATGCGAGGAGAAAAAAAAAAAAAAAAAAAGAAAGACCAGGAGCATGAAAAGGTGTGAAAAATGCGAGGAGCAAAAAAAAAAAAAGAAAAACCATTAGCATGAAAAGGTGTGAAAAATGCGAGGAGCAAAAAAAAAAAAAAAGAAAGAACAGTAGCATGAAAAGGTGTGAAAAATGCGAGGAGCAAAAGAAAAAAAAAAGACCAGGAGCATGAAAAGGTGTGAAAAACACGAGGAGCAAAAAAAAAAAAAAGAAAGACCAGGAGCATGAAAAGGTGTGAAAAATGCGAGGAGCATGAAAAGTTGTGAAAAATGCGAGGAGCATGAAGAGGTGTGAAAAATGCGAGGAGCATGAAAAGATGTGAAAAATTCGAGGAGCAAAAAAAAGAAAAAAAAAAAGAAAGACCAGGAGCATGAAAAGGTGTGAAAAATGCGGGGAGCAAAAAAAAAAAAAAGAAAGACCAGGAGCATGAAAAGGTGTGAAAAATGCGAGGAGCAAAAAAAAAAAAAAAAACCAGGAGCATGAAAAGGGGGGAAAAATGCGAGGAGCAAAAAAAAAAAAAAAAAACCAGGAGCATGAAAAGGTGTGAAAAATGCGAGGAGCAAAAAAAAAAAAAAGACCAGGAGCATGAAAAGGTGTGAAAAATGCGAGGAGCAAAAAAAAAAAAAAAAGACCAGGAGCATGAAAAGGTGTGAAAAATGCGAGGAGCAAAAAAAAAAAAAAAAATCAGGAGCATGAAAAGGAGTGAAAAATGCGAGGAGCATGAAAAGGTGTGAAAAATGCAAGGAGCATAAAAATGTGTGAAAAATGCGAGGAGCAAAAAAAAAAAATACAAGGAGCATGAAAAGGTGTAAAAATGCGTGGTGCATGAAAAGGTGTGAAAAATGCGAGGAGCATGAAAAGGTGTGAAAAATACGGAGGAGCATGAAAAAGTTTGAAAAGTGCGAGGAGCATGAAAAGGTGTGAAAAATGCAAGGAGTATGAAAAGGTGTGAAAAATGCGAGGTGCATGAAAAGGTGTGAAAAATGCGAGGAGCAAAAAAAAAAAGTCGAGGAGCATGAAAAGGTGTGTAAAATGCAAGGAGCATGAAAATGTGTGAAAAATGCGAGGAGAAAAAAAAAGAAAGAAAAAGACGAGGAGCATGAAAAGGTGTGAAAAATGCGAGGAGCATGAAAAGGTGTGAAAAATGCGAGGAGCATGAAAAGGTGTGAAAAATGCTAGGTGCATGAACAGGTGTGAAAAATACGAAGAGCATGAAAAGGTGTGAAAATTGCGAGGAGCATGAAAACGTGTGAAAAATGCAAGGATCAGGAAAAGGTGTGAAAAATATGAAGAGCATGAAAATGTGTGAAAATTTCGAGGAGCATGAAAAGTTGTCAAAAATACGAGGAGCATGAAAAGGTGTGAAAAATGCGAGGAGCATGAAAAGGTGTGAAAAATGCGAGGAGCATGAAAAGGTTTGAAAAATGCGAGGAGCATGAAAAGGTGTGTAAAATGAAAGGAGCATGAAAAGGTGTGAAAAATGCGAGGAGGAAAAAAAAAAAATAAGACGAGGAGCATATGAAGGTGTGAAAAATGCGAGGAGCATGAAAACGTGTGAAAAATGCGAGGAGCAAAAAAAAAGAAAAGAAAAAGATGTGGAGCATGAAAAGGTGTGAAAAATGCGAGGAGCATGAAAATGTGTGAAAAATACGAGGAACAGGAAAAGGTGTGAACAATATGAGGAGCATGAAAAGGTGTGAAAAATGTGAGGAGCAAAAAAAAAAAAAAAGTAAAAGACGAGGAGCATGAAAAGGTGTGAAAAATGCGACGAGCATGAAAAGTTGTGAAAAATGCGAGGAGCATGAAGAGGTGTGAAAAATGCGAGGAGCAAGAAAATGTGTGAAAAATGCGAGGAGCATGAAGAGGTGTGAAAAATGCGAGGAGCATGAAAAGGTGTGAAAAATTCGAGGAGCAAAAAAAAAAAAAAAACCAGGAGCATGAAAAGGTGTGAAAAATGCGAGGAGCAAAAAAAAAAAAAAAAAAGACCAGGAACAAGAAAAGGTGTGAAAAATGCGAGGAGCAAAAAAAAAAAAAAAAAAAAAAAGACCAGGAGCATGAAAAGGTGTGAAAAATGTGGGGAGAAAAAAAAAAAAAAGAAAGACCAGGAGCATGAAAAGGTGTGAAAAATGCGACGAGTATGAAAAGTTGTGAAAAATGCGAGGAGCATGAAGAGGTGTGAAAAATGCGAGGAAAAAAAAAAAAAAAAGAGACCAGGAACATGAAAAGGTGTGAAAAATGCGAGGAGCAAAAAAAAAAAAAAGACCAGGAGCATGAAAAGGTGTGAAAAATGCGAGGAGAAAAAAAAAAAAAAAAAGACCAGGAGCATGAATAGGTGTGAAAAATGCGAGGAGCAAAAGAAAAAAAAAAAGACCAGGAGCATGAAAAGGTGTGAAAAATGCGAGGAGCAAAAAGAAAAAAAGAAAGACCAGGAGCATGAAAAGGTGTGAAAAATGCGACGAGCATGAAAAGTTGTGAAAAATGCGAGGAGCATGAAGAGGTGTGAAAAATGCGAGGAGGATGAAAAGGTGTGAAAAATTTGAGGAGCAAAAAAAAAAAAAACCAGGAGCATGAAAAGGTGTGAAAAATGCGAGGAGCAAAAAAAAAAAAAAAGACCAGGAGCATGAAAAGGTGTGAAAAATGCGAGGAGCAAAAAAAAAAAAAAAGACCAGGAGCATGAAAAGGTGTGAAAAATGCGAGGAGCAAAAAAAAAAAAAAAGACCAGGAGCATGAAAAGGTGTGAAAAATGCGACGAGCATGAAAAGTTGTGAAAAATGCGAGGAGCATGAAGAGGTGTGAAAAAATGCGAGGAGCATGAAAAGGTGTGAAAAATTCGAGGAGCAAAAAAAAAAAAAAAAAAAAAAGACCAGGAGCATGAAAAGGTGTGAAAAATGCGAGGAGCAGAAAAAAAAAAAAAAA
This sequence comes from Cervus elaphus, assembly GCF_910594005.1. Lineage (NCBI taxonomy): Eukaryota > Metazoa > Chordata > Mammalia > Artiodactyla > Cervidae > Cervus > Cervus elaphus. Next base: position 111,634 of record NW_025316712.1, on the reverse strand, counting down.
AAAGACCAGGAGCATGAAAAGTTGTGAAAAATGCGAGGAGCAAAAAAAACCAAAAAAAAAAGATCAGGAGCATGAAAAGGTGTGAAAAATGCGAGGAGAAAAAAAAACAAAAGACCAGGAGCATGAAAAGGTGTGAAAAATGCGACGAGCATGAAAAGTTGTGAAAAATGCGAGGAGCATGAAAAGGTGTGAAAAATGCGAGGAGCAAAAAAAAAAAAAAAAGACCAGGAGCATGAATAGGTGTGAAAAATGCGAGGAGCAAAAGAAAAAAAAAAGACCAGGAGCATGAAAAGGTGTGAAAAATGCGACGAGCATGAAAAGGTGTGAAAAATGCGAGGAGCATGAAAAGGTTTGAAAAATGCGAGGAGCATGAAAAGGTGTGTAAAATGAAAGGAGCATGAAAAGGTGTGAAAAATGCGAGGAGGAAAAAAAAAAAATAAGACGAGGAGCATATGAAGGTGTGAAAAATGCGAGGAGCATGAAAACGTGTGAAAAATGCGAGGAGCAAAAAAAAAGAAAAGAAAAAGATGTGGAGCATGAAAAGGTGTGAAAAATGCGAGGAGCATGAAAATGTGTGAAAAATACGAGGAACAGGAAAAGGTGTGAACAATATGAGGAGCATGAAAAGGTGTGAAAAATGTGAGGAGCAAAAAAAAAAAAAAGTAAAAGACGAGGAGCATGAAAAGGTGTGAAAAATGCGACGAGCATGAAAAGTTGTGAAAAATGCGAGGAGCATGAAGAGGTGTGAAAAATGCGAGGAGCATGAAAATGTGTGAAAAATGCGAGGAGCATGAAGAGGTGTGAAAAATGCGAGGAGCATGAAAAGGTGTGAAAAATTCGAGGAGCAAAAAAAAAAAAAAAAACCAGGAGCATGAAAAGGTGTGAAAAATGCGAGGAGCAAAAAAAAAAAAAAAAAGACCAGGAACATGAAAAGGTGTGAAAAATGTGAGGAGCAAAAAAAAAAAAAAAAAAAGAAAGACCAGGAGCATGAAAAGGTGTGAAAAATGTGGGGAGAAAAAAAAAAAAAAGAAAGACCAGGAGCATGAAAAGGTGTGAAAAATGCGACGAGTATGAAAAGTTGTGAAAAATGCGAGGAGCATGAAGAGGTGTGAAAAATGCGAGGAAAAAAAAAAAAAAAAGAGACCAGGAACATGAAAAGGTGTGAAAAATGCGAGGAGCAAAAAAAAAAAAAAGACCAGGAGCATGAAAAGGTGTGAAAAATGCGAGGAGCAAAAAAAAAAAAAAAAGACCAGGAGCATGAATAGGTGTGAAAAATGCGAGGAGCAAAAGAAAAAAAAAAGACCAGGAGCATGAAAAGGTGTGAAAAATGCGAGGAGCAAAAAGAAAAAAAGAAAGACCAGGAGCATGAAAAGGTGTGAAAAATGCGACGAGCATGAAAAGTTGTGAAAAATGCGAGGAGCATGAAGAGGTGTGAAAAATGCGAGGAGGATGAAAAGGTGTGAAAAATTTGAGGAGCAAAAAAAAAAAAAACCAGGAGCATGAAAAGGTGTGAAAAATGCGAGGAGCAAAAAAAAAAAAAAGACCAGGAGCATGAAAAGGTGTGAAAAATGCGAGGAGCAAAAAAAAAAAAAAGACCAGGAGCATGAAAAGGTGTGAAAAATGCGAGGAGCAAAAAAAAAAAACAAGACCAGGAGCATGAAAAGGTGTGAAAAATGCGACGAGCATGAAAAGTTGTGAAAAATGCGAGGAGCATGAAGAGGTGTGAAAAATGCGAGGAGCATGAAAAGGTGTGAAAAATTCGAGGAGCAAAAAAAAAAAAAAAAAAAAAGACCAGGAGCATGAAAAGGTGTGAGAAATGCGAGGAGCAGAAAAAAAAAAAAAAAAAAGACCAGGAGCATGAAAAGTTGTGAAAAATGCGAGGAGCAAAAAAACCAAAAAAAAAAGATCAGGAGCATGAAAAGGTGTGAAAAATGCGAGGAGAAAAAAAAACAAAAGACCAGGAGCATGAAAAGGTGTGAAAAATGCGACGAGCATGAAAAGTTGTGAAAAATGCGAGGAGCATGAAAAGGTGTGAAAAATGCGAGGAGCAAAAAAAAAAAAAAAAAGACCAGGAGCATGAATAGGTGTGAAAAATGCGAGGAGCAAAAGAAAAAAAAAAGACCAGGAGCATGAAAAGGTGTGAAAAATGCGAGGAGCAAAAAGAAAAAAAGAAAGACCAGGAGCATGAAAAGGTGTGAAAAATGCGACGAGCATGAAAAGTTGTGAAAAATGCGAGGAGCATGAAGAGGTGTGAAAAATGCGAGGAGGATGAAAAGGTGTGAAAAATTTGAGGAGCAAAAAAAAAAAAAAACCAGGAGCATGAAAAGGTGTGAAAAATGCGAGGAGCAAAAAAAAAAAAAAGACCAGGAGCATGAAAAGGTGTGAAAAATGCAAGGAGCAAAAAAAGAAAAAAGACCAGGAGCATGAAAAGGTGTGAAAAATGCGACGAGCATGAAAAGTTGTGAAAAATGCGAGGAGCATGAAGAGGTGTGAAAAATGCGAGGAGCATGAAAAGGTGTGAAAAATTCGAGGAGCAAAAAAAAAAAAAAAAAAAAGACCAGGAGCATGAAAAGGTGTGAGAAATGCGAGGAGCAAAAAAAAAAAAAAAAAAAAAGACCAGGAGCATGAAAAGGTGTGAAAAATGCGAGGAGCAAAAAAACCAAAAAAAAAAGATCAGGAGCATGAAAAGGTGTGAAAAATGCGAGGAGAAAAAAAAACAAAAGACCAGGAGCATGAAAAGGTGTGAAAAATGCGAGGAGCAAAAAAAAAAAAAAAAGAAAGACCAGGAGCATGAAAAGGTGTGAAAAATGCGAGGAGCAAAAAAAAAAAAAGAAAGACCAGGAGCATGAAAAGGTGTGAAAAATGCGAAGAAAAAAAAAAAAAAGACCAGGAACATGAAAAGGTGTGAAAAATGCGAGGAGCAAAAAAAAAAAAAGAAAGACCAGGAGCATGAAAAGGTGTGAAAAATGCGAGGACCAAAAAAAAAAAAAAAAAAAAAAGACCAGGAGCATGAAAAGGTGTGAAAAATGCGAGGAGCATGAAGAGTTGTGAAAAATGCAAGGAGCATGAAAAGGTGTGAAAAATGCGAGGAGCAAAAAAAAAAAAAAAAAGAAAGAAAGAAAGACCAGGATCATGAAAAGGTGTGAAAAATGCGAGGACCAAAAAAAAAAAAAAGACCAGGAGCATGAAAAGGTGTGAAAAACGCGAGGAGCAAAAAAAAAAAAAAGAAAGACCAGGAGCATGAAAAGGTGTGAAAAATGCGACGAGCATGAAAAGTTGTGAAAAATGCGAGGATCATGAAGAGCTGTGAAAAATTCGAGGAGCAAAAAAAAAAAAAAAAAAGACCAGGAGCATGAAAAGGTGTGAAAAATGCGAGGAGCAAAAAAAAAAAAAAAAAAAAAAAAGACCAGGAGCATGAAGAGGTGTGAAAAATGCGAGGAGCATGAAAATGTGTGAAAAATGCGAGGAGCATGAAGAGGTGTGAAAAATGCGAGGAGCATGAAAAGGTGTGAAAAATTCGAGGAGCAAAAAAAAAAAAAAAAAAAAAAAGACCAGGAGCATGAAAGGTGTGAAAAATGCGAGGAGAAAAAAAAAAAAAAAAAAGACCAGGAACATGAAAAGGTGTGAAAAATGCGAGGAGCAAAAAAAAAAAAAAAAAGAAAGAAAGACCAGGAGCATGAAAAGGTGTGAAAAATGCGAGGAGAAAAAAAAAAAAAAAAAAAGAAAGACCAGGAGCATGAAAAGGTGTGAAAAATGCGAGGAGCAAAAAAAAAAAAAGAAAGACCATTAGCATGAAAAGGTGTGAAAAATGCGAGGAGCAAAAAAAAAAAAAAAAAAAAAAAGACCAGGAACATGAAAAGGTGTGAAAAATGCGAGGAGCAAAAAAAAAAAAAGAAAGACCAGGAGCATGAAAAGGTGTGAAAAATGCGACGAGCATGAAAAGTTGTGAAAAATGCGAGGAGCATGAAGAGGTGTGAAAAATGCGAGGAGCATGAAAAGGTGTGAAAAATTCGAGGAGCAAAAAAAAAAAAAAAACCAGGAACATGAAAAGGTGTGAAAAATGCGAGGAGCAAAAAAAAAAAAAAAAAAGAAAGACCAGGAGCATGAAAAGGTGTGAAAAATGCGAGGAGCAAAAAAAAAAAAAAAAAAAAAAGACCAGGAGCATGAAAAGGTGTGAAAAATGCGAGGAGCAAAAAAAAAAAAAGAAAGACCAGGAGCATGAAAAGGTGTGAAAAATGCGACGAGCATGAAAAGTTGTGAAAAATGCGAGGAGCATGAAGAGGTGTGAAAAATGCGAGGAGGATGAAAAGGTGTGAAAAATGCGAGGAGCAAAAAAAAAAAAAAAAAAAAAAAAGACCAGGAGCATGAAAAGGTGTGAAAAATGCGAGGAGCATGAAAAGTTGTGAAAAATGCAAGGAGCATGAAAAGGTGTGAAAAATGCGAGGAGCAAAAAAAAAAAAAAAGAAAGACCAGTAGCATGAAAAGGTGTGAAAAATGCGAGGAGCAAAAGAAAAAAAAAAGACCAGGAGCATGAAAAGGTGTGAAAAACACGAGGAGCAAAAAAAAAAAAAAGAAAGACCAGGAGCATGAAAAGGTGTGAAAAATGCGAGGAGCATGAAAAGTTGTGAAAAATGCGAGGAGCATGAAGAGGTGTGAAAAATGCGAGGAGCATGAAAAGATGTGAAAAATTCGAGGAGCAAAAAAAAGAAAAAAAAAAGAAAGACCAGGAGCATGAAAAGGTGTGAAAAATGCGGGGAGCAAAAAAAAAAAAAAGAAAGACCAGGAGCATGAAAAGGTGTGAAAAATGCCAGGAGCAAAAAAAAAAAAAAAGAAAGAAAGACCAGGAGCATGAAAAGGTGTGAAAAACGCGAGGAGCAAAAAAAAAAAAAGAAAGACCAGGAGCATGAAAAGGTGTGAAAAATGCGACGAGCATGAAAAGTTGTGAAAAATGCGAGGAGCATGAAGAGGTGTGAAAAATTCGAGGAGCAAAAAAAAAAAAAAAAAAAGACCAGGAGCATGAAAAGGGGTGAAAAATTTGAGGAGCAAAAAAAAAAAAAAAAAAAGACCAGGAGCATGAAAAGGTGTGAAAAATGCGAGGAGCAAAAAAAAAAAAAAAGACCAGGAGCATGAAAAGGTGTGAAAAATGCGGGGAGCAAAAAAAAAAAAAAGAAACACCAGGAGCATGAAAAGGTGTGAAAAATGCGGGGAGCAAAAAAAAAAAAAAAGACCAGAAGCATGAAAAGGTGTGAAAAATGCGGGGAGCAAAAAAAAAAAAAAAGACCAGGAGCATGAAAAGGTGTGAAAAATGCGGGGAGCAAAAAAAAAAAAAAGAAACACCAGGAGCATGAAAAGGTGTGAAAAATGCGGGGAGCAAAAAAAAAAAAAAAGACCAGAAGCATGAAAAGGTGTGAAAAATGCGAGGAGCAAAAAAAAAAAAAAAAAAAGAAAGACCAGGAGCATGAAAAGGTGTGAAAAATGCGACGAGCATGAAAAGTTGTGAAAAATGCGAGGAGCATGAAGAGGTGTGAAAAATGCGAGGAGCATGAAAATGTGTGAAAAATGCGAGGAGCATGAAGAGGTGTGAAAAATGCGAGGAGCATGAAAAGGTGTGAAAAATTCGAGGAGCAAAAAAAAAAAAAAAAAAAAAGACCAGGAGCATGAATGGTGTGAAAAATGCGAGGAGAAACAAAAAAAAAAAAAAGACCAGGAACATGAAAAGGTGTGAAAAATGCGAGGAGCAAAAAAAAAAAAAAAAAGAAAGAAAGACCAGGAGCATGAAAAGGTGTGAAAAATGCGAGGAGAAAAAAAAAAAAAAAAAAGAAAGACCAGGAGCATGAAAAGGTGTGAAAAATGCGAGGAGCAAAAAAAAAAAAAGAAAGACCATTAGCATGAAAAGGTGTGAAAAAAGCGAGGAGCAAAAAAAAAAAAAAAGAAAGAACAGTAGCATGAAAAGGTGTGAAAAATGCGAGGAGCAAAAGAAAAAAAAAAGACCAGGAGCATGAAAAGGTGTGAAAAACACGAGGAGCAAAAAAAAAAAAAAGAAAGACCAGGAGCATGAAAAGGTGTGAAAAATGCGAGGAGCATGAAAAGTTGTGAAAAATGCGAGGAGCATGAAGAGGTGTGAAAAATGCGAGGAGCATGAAAAGATGTGAAAAATTCGAGGAGCAAAAAAAAGAAAAAAAAAAGAAAGACCAGGAGCATGAAAAGGTGTGAAAAATGCGGGGAGCAAAAAAAAAAAAAAGAAAGACCAGGAGCATGAAAAGGTGTGAAAAATGCGAGGAGCAAAAAAAAAAAAAAAACCAGGAGCATGAAAAGGTGTGAAAAATGCGAGGAGCAAAAAAAAAAAAAAAAGACCAGGAGCATGAAAAGGTGTGAAAAAAGCGAGGAGCAAAAAAAAAAAAAAGACCAGGAGCATGAAAAGGTGTGAAAAATGCGAGGAGCAAAAAAAAAAAAAAAAGACCAGGAGCATGAAAAGGTGTGAAAAATGCGAGGAGCAAAAAAAAAAAAAAAATCAGGAGCATGAAAAGGAGTGAAAAATGCGAGGAGCATGAAAAGGTGTGAAAAATGCAAGGAGCATAAAAATGTGTGAAAAATGCGAGGAGCAAAAAAAAAAAATACAAGGAGCATGAAAAGGTGTGAAAAATGCGAGGAGCATGAAAAGGTGTGAAAAATGCGAGGAGCATGAAAAGGTGTGAAAAATACGAGGAGCATGAAAAAGTTTGAAAAGTGCGAGGAGCATGAAAATGTGTGAAAAATGCAAGGAGTATGAAAAGGTGTGAAAAATGCGAGGTGCATGAAAAGGTGTGAAAAATGCGAGGAGCAAAAAAAAAAAAGTCGAGGAGCATGAAAAGGTGTGTAAAATGCAAGGAGCATGAAAATGTGTGAAAAATGCGAGGAGAAAAAAAAAGAAAGAAAAAGACGAGGAGCATGAAAAGGTGTGAAAAATGCGAGGAGCATGAAAAGGTGTGAAAAATGCGAGGAGCATGAAAAGGTGTGAAAAATGCTAGGTGCATGAACAGGTGTGAAAAATACGAAGAGCATGAAAAGGTGTGAAAATTGCGAGGAGCATGAAAACGTGTGAAAAATGCAAGGATCAGGAAAAGGTGTGAAAAATATGAAGAGCATGAAAATGTGTGAAAATTTCGAGGAGCATGAAAAGTTGTCAAAAATACGAGGAGCATGAAAAGGTGTGAAAAATGCGAGGAGCATGAAAAGGTGTGAAAAATGCGAGGAGAATGAAAAGCTGTGAAAAATGTGAGGAGCATGAAAAGGTTTGAAAAATGCGAGGAGCATGAAAAGGTGTATAAAATGAAAGGAGCATGAAAAGGTGTGAAAAATGCGAGGAGGAAAAAAAAAAAAATAAGACGAGGAGCATATGAAGGTGTGAAAAATGCGAGGAGCATGAAAACGTGTGAAAAATGCGAGGAGCAAAAAAAAAGAAAAGAAAAAGATGTGGAGCATGAAAAGGTGTGAAAAATGCGAGGAGCATGAAAATGTGTGAAAAATACGAGGAACAGGAAAAGGTGTGAACAATATGAGGAGCATGAAAAGGTGTGAAAAATGTGAGGAGCAAAAAAAAAAAAAAGTAAAAGACGAGGAGCATGAAAAGGTGTGAAAAATGCGACGAGCATGAAAAGTTGTGAAAAATGCGAGGAGCATGAAGAGGTGTGAAAAATGCGAGGAGCATGAAAATGTGTGAAAAATGCGAGGAGCATGAAGAGGTGTGAAAAATGCGAGGAGCATGAAAAGGTGTGAAAAATTCGAGGAGCAAAAAAAAAAAAAAAACCAGGAGCAAGAAAAGGGGTGAAAAATGCGAGGAGCAAAAAAAAAAAAAAAAAGACCAGGAACATGAAAAGGTGTGAAAAATGTGAGGAGCAAAAAAAAAAAAAAAAAAAGAAAGACCAGGAGCATGAAAAGGTGTGAAAAATGTGGGGAGAAAAAAAAAAAAAAGAAAGACCAGGAGCATGAAAAGGTGTGAAAAATGCGACGAGTATGAAAAGTTGTGAAAAATGCGAGGAGCATGAAGAGGTGTGAAAAATGCGAGGAAAAAAAAAAAAAAAAAGAGACCAGGAACAAGAAAAGGTGTGAAAAATGCGAGGAGCAAAAAAAAAAAAAAAGACCAGGAGCATGAAAAGGTGTGAAAAATGCGAGGAGCAAAAAAAAAAAAAAAAGACCAGGAGCATGAATAGGTGTGAAAAATGCGAGGAGCAAAAGAAAAAAAAAAGACCAGGAGCATGAAAAGGTGTGAAAAATGCGAGGAGCAAAAAGAAAAAAAGAAAGACCAGGAGCATGAAAAGGTGTGAAAAATGCGACGAGCATGAAAAGTTGTGAAAAATGCGAGGAGCATGAAGAGGTGTGAAAAATGCGAGGAGGATGAAAAGGTGTGAAAAATTTGAGGAGCAAAAAAAAAAAAAAACCAGGAGCATGAAAAGGTGTGAAAAATGCGAGGAGCAAAAAAAAAAAAAAGACCAGGAGCATGAAAAGGTGTGAAAAATGCGAGGAGCAAAAAAAAAAAAAAGACCAGGAGCATGAAAAGGTGTGAAAAATGCGAGGAGCAAAAAAAAAAAACAAGACCAGGAGCATGAAAAGGTGTGAAAAATGCGACGAGCATGAAAAGTTGTGAAAAATGCGAGGAGCATGAAGAGGTGTGAAAAATGCGAGGAGCATGAAAAGGTGTGAAAAATTCGAGGAGCAAAAAAAAAAAAAAAAAAAAAGACCAGGAGCATGAAAAGGTGTGAGAAATGCGAGGAGCAGAAAAAAAAAAAAAAAAAAAGACCAGGAGCATGAAAAGTTGTGAAAAATGCGAGGAGCAAAAAAACCAAAAAAAAAAGATCAGGAGCATGAAAAGGTGTGAAAAATGCGAGGAGAAAAAAAAACAAAAGACCAGGAGCATGAAAAGGTGTGAAAAATGCGACGAGCATGAAAAGTTGTGAAAAATGCGAGGAGCATGAAAAGGTGTGAAAAATGCGAGGAGCAAAAAAAAAAAAAAAAGACCAGGAGCATGAATAGGTGTGAAAAATGCGAGGAGCAAAAGAAAAAAAAAAGACCAGGAGCATGAAAAGGTGTGAAAAATGCGAGGAGCAAAAAGAAAAAAAGAAAGACCAGGAGCATGAAAAGGTGTGAAAAATGCGACGAGCATGAAAAGTTGTGAAAAATGCGAGGAGCATGAAGAGGTGTGAAAAATGCGAGGAGGATGAAAAGGTGTGAAAAATTTGAGGAGCAAAAAAAAAAAAAAAACCAGGAGCATGAAAAGGTGTGAAAAATGCGAGGAGCAAAAAAAAAAAAAAGACCAGGAGCATGAAAAGGTGTGAAAAATGCAAGGAGCAAAAAAAGAAAAAAGACCAGGAGCATGAAAAGGTGTGAAAAATGCGACGAGCATGAAAAGTTGTGAAAAATGCGAGGAGCATGAAGAGGTGTGAAAAATGCGAGGAGCATGAAAAGGTGTGAAAAATTCGAGGAGCAAAAAAAAAAAAAAAAAAAAGACCAGGAGCATGAAAAGGTGTGAGAAATGCGAGGAGCAAAAAAAAAAAAAAAAAAAAAGACCAGGAGCATGAAAAGGTGTGAAAAATGCGAGGAGCAAAAAAACCAAAAAAAAAAGATCAGGAGCATGAAAAGGTGTGAAAAATGCGAGGAGAAAAAAAAACAAAAGACCAGGAGCATGAAAAGGTGTGAAAAATGCGAGGAGCAAAAAAAAAAAAAAAAGAAAGACCAGGAGCATGAAAAGGTGTGAAAAATGCGAGGAGCAAAAAAAAAAAAAGAAAGACCAGGAGCATGAAAAGGTGTGAAAAATGCGAAGAAAAAAAAAAAAAAGACCAGGAACATGAAAAGGTGTGAAAAATGCGAGGAGCAAAAAAAAAAAAAGAAAGACCAGGAGCATGAAAAGGTGTGAAAAATGCGAGGACCAAAAAAAAAAAAAAAAAAAAAAGACCAGGAGCATGAAAAGGTGTGAAAAATGCGAGGAGCATGAAAAGGTGTGAAAAATGCAAGGAGCATGAAAAGGTGTGAAAAATGCGAGGAGCAAAAAAAAAAAAAAAAGAAAGAAGAAAGACCAGGATCATGAAAAGGTGTGAAAAATGCGAGGACCAAAAAAAAAAAAAAGACCAGGAGCATGAAAAGGTGTGAAAAACGCGAGGAGCAAAAAAAAAAAAAAAGAAAGACCAGGAGCATGAAAAGGTGTGAAAAATGCGACGAGCATGAAAAGTTGTGAAAAATGCGAGGATCATGAAGAGCTGTGAAAAATTCGAGGAGCAAAAAAAAAAAAAAAAAAGACCAGGAGCATGAAAAGGTGTGAAAAATGCGAGGAGCAAAAAAAAAAAAAAAAGAAAGAAAGACCAGGAGCATGAAAAGGTGTGAAAAATGCGAGGAGCAAAAAAAAAAAAGACCAGGAGCATGAAAAGGTGTGAAAAATGCGAGGAGCAAAAAAAAAAAAAAAAAAAGAAAAACCAGGAGCATGAAAAGGTGTGAAAAATGCGAGGAGCAAAAGAAAAAAAAAAGACCAGGAGCATGAAAAGGTGTGAAAAATGCGAGAAGCAAAAAAAAAAAAAGAAAGACCAGGAGCATGAAAAGGTGTGAAAAATGCGACGAGCATGAAAAGTTGTGAAAAATGCGAGGAGCATGAAGAGGTGTGAAAAATGCGAGGAGGATGAAAAGGTGTGAAAAATTTGAGGAGCAAAAAAAAAAAAAAACCAGGAACATGAAAAGGTGTGAAAAATGCGAGGAGCAAAAAAAAAAAAAGAAAGACCAGAAGCATGAAAATGTGTGAAAAATGCGAGGAGCAAAAAAAAAAAAAAAAAGAAAGACCAGGAGCATGAAAAGGTGTGAAAAATGCGAGGAGCAAAAAAAAAAAAAAAAAAAAAGACCAGGAGCATGAAAAGGTGTGAAAAATGCGAGGAGCATGAAAAGTTGTGAAAAATGCAAGGAGCATGAAAAGGTGTGAAAAATGCGAGGAGAAAAAAAAAAAAAAAGAAAGAAAGAAAGACCAGGAGCATGAAAAGGTGTGAAAAATGTGAGGAGCAAAAAAAAAAAAAAAAAAAGAAAGACCAGGAGCATGAAAAGGTGTGAAAAATGTGGGGAGAAAAAAAAAAAAAAGAAAGACCAGGAGCATGAAAAGGTGTGAAAAATGCGACGAGTATGAAAAGTTGTGAAAAATGCGAGGAGCATGAAGAGGTGTGAAAAATGCGAGGAAAAAAAAAAAAAAGAGACCAGGAACATGAAAAGGTGTGAAAAATGCGAGGAGCAAAAAAAAAAAAAAAGACCAGGAGCATGAAAAGGTGTGAAAAATGCGAGGAGCAAAAAAAAAAAAAAAAGACCAGGAGCATGAATAGGTGTGAAAAATGCGAGGAGCAAAAGAAAAAAAAAAGACCAGGAGCATGAAAAGGTGTGAAAAATGCGAGGAGCAAAAAGAAAAAAAGAAAGACCAGGAGCATGAAAAGGTGTGAAAAATGCGACGAGCATGAAAAGTTGTGAAAAATGCGAGGAGCATGAAGAGGTGTGAAAAATGCGAGGAGGATGAAAAGGTGTGAAAAATTTGAGGAGCAAAAAAAAAAAAAACCAGGAGCATGAAAAGGTGTGAAAAATGCGAGGAGCAAAAAAAAAAAAAAGACCAGGAGCATGAAAAGGTGTGAAAAATGCGAGGAGCAAAAAAAAAAAAAAGACCAGGAGCATGAAAAGGTGTGAAAAATGCGAGGAGCAAAAAAAAAAAACAAGACCAGGAGCATGAAAAGGTGTGAAAAATGCGACGAGCATGAAAAGTTGTGAAAAATGCGAGGAGCATGAAGAGGTGTGAAAAATGCGAGGAGCATGAAAAGGTGTGAAAAATTCGAGGAGCAAAAAAAAAAAAAAAAAAAAAGACCAGGAGGAAGAAAAGGTGTGAGAAATGCGAGGAGCAAAAAAAAAAAAAAAAAAAAAAGAACAGGAGCATGAAAAGGTGTGAAAAATGCGAGGAGCAAAAAAACCAAAAAAAAAAGATCAGGAGCATGAAAAGGTGTGAAAAATGCGAGGAGAAAAAAAAACAAAAGACCAGGAGCATGAAAAGGTGTGAAAAATGCGACGAGCATGAAAAGTTGTGAAAAATGCGAGGAGCATGAAAAGGTGTGAAAAATGCGAGGAGCAAAAAAAAAAAAAAAAGACCAGGAGCATGAATAGGTGTGAAAAATGCGAGGAGCAAAAGAAAAAAAAAAGACCAGGAGCATGAAAAGGTGTGAAAAATGCGAGGAGCAAAAAGAAAAAAAGAAAGACCAGGAGCATGAAAAGGTGTGAAAAATGCGACGAGCATGAAAAGTTGTGAAAAATGCGAGGAGCATGAAGAGGTGTGAAAAATGCGAGGAGGATGAAAAGGTGTGAAAAATTTGAGGAGCAAAAAAAAAAAAAAACCAGGAGCATGAAAAGGTGTGAAAAATGCGAGGAGCAAAAAAAAAAAAAAGACCAGGAGCATGAAAAGGTGTGAAAAATGCGAGGAGCAAAAAAAGAAAAAAGACCAGGAGCATGAAAAGGTGTGAAAAATGCGAGGAGCAAAAAAAAAAAACAAGACCAGGAGCATGAAAAGGTGTGAAAAATGCGACGAGCATGAAAAGTTGTGAAAAATGCGAGGAGCATGAAGAGGTGTGAAAAATGCGAGGAGCATGAAAAGGTGTGAAAAATTCGAGGAGCAAAAAAAAAAAAAAAAAAAAGACCAGGAGCATGAAAAGGTGTGAGAAATGCGAGGAGCAAAAAAAAAAAAAAAAAAAAAAGACCAGGAGCATGAAAAGGTGTGAAAAATGCGAGGAGCAAAAAAACCAAAAAAAAAAGATCAGGAGCATGAAAAGGTGTGAAAAATGCGAGGAGAAAAAAAAACAAAAGACCAGGAGCATGAAAAGGTGTGAAAAATGCGAGGAGCAAAAAAAAAAAAAAAAGAAAGACCAGGAGCATGAAAAGGTGTGAAAAATGCGAGGAGCAAAAAAAAAAAAAGAAAGACCAGGAGCATGAAAAGGTGTGAAAAATGCGAAGAAAAAAAAAAAAAAGACCAGGAACATGAAAAGGTGTGAAAAATGCGAGGAGCAAAAAAAAAAAAAGAAAGACCAGGAGCATGAAAAGGTGTGAAAAATGCGAGGACCAAAAAAAAAAAAAAAAAAAAAAGACCAGGAGCATGAAAAGGTGTGAAAAATGCGAGGAGCATGAAAAGTTGTGAAAAATGCAAGGAGCATGAAAAGGTGTGAAAAATGCGAGGAGCAAAAAAAAAAAAAAAAAGAAAGAAAGACCAGGATCATGAAAAGGTGTGAAAAATGCGAGGAGCAAAAAAAAAAAAAAGACCAAGAGCATGAAAAGGGGGGAAAAACGCGAGGAGCAAAAAAAAAAAAAAGAAAGACCAGGAGCATGAAAAGGTGTGAAAAATGCGACGAGCATGAAAAGTTGTGAAAAATGCGAGGAGCATGAAGAGCTGTGAAAAATTCGAGGAGCAAAAAAAAAAAAAAAAAAGACCAGGAGCATGAAAAGGTGTGAAAAATGCGAGGAGCAAAAAAAAAAAAAAAAGAAAGAAAGACCAGGAGCATGAAAAGGTGTGAAAAATGCGAGGAGCAAAAAAAAAAAAGACCAGGAGCATGAAAAGGTGTGAAAAATGCGAGGAGCAAAAAAAAAAAAAAAAAGAAAGAAAGACCAGGAGCATGAAAAGGTGTGAAAAAAGCGAGGAGCAAAAGAAAAAAAAAAGACCAGGAGCATGAAAAGGTGTGAAAAACGCGAGAAGCAAAAAAAAAAAAAAGAAAGACCAGGAGCATGAAAAGGTGTGAAAAATGCGACGAGCATGAAAAGTTGTGAAAAATGCGAGGAGCATGAAGAGGTGTGAAAAATGCGCGGAGGATGAAAAGGTGTGAAAAATTTGAGGAGCAAAAAAAAAAAAAAACCAGGAACATGAAAAGGTGTGAAAAATGCGAGGAGCAAAAAAAAAAAAAGAAAGACCAGGAGCATGAAAAGGTGTGAAAAATGCGGGGAGCAAAAAAAAAAAAAAGAAAGACCAGGAGCATGAAAAGGTGTGAAAAATGCGAGGAGCAAAAAAAAAAAAAAAAAAGAAAGACCAGGAGCATGACAAGGTGTGAAAAACGCGAGGAGCAAAAAAAAAAAAAAGAAAGACCAGGAGCATGAAAAGGTGTGAAAAATGCGACGAGCATGAAAAGTTGTGAAAAATGCAAGGAGCATGAAAAGGTGTGAAAAATGCGACGAGTATGAAAAGTTGTGAAAAATGCGAGGAGCATGAAGAGGTGTGAAAAATGCGAGGAAAAAAAAAAAAAAAAGAGACCAGGAACATGAAAAGGTGTGAAAAATGCGAGGAAAAAAAAAAAAAAAAAAGACCAGGAGCATGAAAAGGTGTGAAAAATGCGAGGAGCAAAAAAAAAAAAAAAAGACCAGGAGCATGAATAGGTGTGAAAAATGCGAGGAGCAAAAGAAAAAAAAAAGACCAGGAGCATGAAAAGGTGTGAAAAATGCGAGGAGCAAAAAGAAAAAAAGAAAGACCAGGAGCATGAAAAGGTGTGAAAAATGCGACGAGCATGAAAAGTTGTGAAAAATGCGAGGAGCATGAAGAGGTGTGAAAAATGCGAGGAGGATGAAAAGGTGTGAAAAATTTGAGGAGCAAAAAAAAAAAAAACCAGGAGCATGAAAAGGTGTGAAAAATGCGAGGAGCAAAAAAAAAAAAAAGACCAGGAGCATGAAAAGGTGTGAAAAATGCGAGGAGCAAAAAAAAAAAAAAGACCAGGAGCATGAAAAGGTGTGAAAAATGCGAGGAGCAAAAAAAAAAAACAAGACCAGGAGCATGAAAAGGTGTGAAAAATGCGACGAGCATGAAAAGTTGTGAAAAATGCGAGGAGCATGAAGAGGTGTGAAAAATGCGAGGAGCATGAAAAGGTGTGAAAAATTCGAGGAGCAAAAAAAAAAAAAAAAAAAAAGACCAGGAGCATGAAAAGGTGTGAGAAATGCGAGGAGCAGAAAAAAAAAAAAAAAAAAAGACCAGGAGCATGAAAAGTTGTGAAAAATGCGAGGAGCAAAAAAACCAAAAAAAAAAGAACAGGAGCATGAAAAGGTGTGAAAAATGCGAGGAGAAAAAAAAAAAAAAGACCAGGAGCATGAAAAGGTGTGAAAAATGCGACGAGCATGAAAAGTTGTGAAAAATGCGAGGAGCATGAAAAGGTGTGAAAAATGCGAGGAGCAAAAAAAAAAAAAAAAGACCAGGAGCATGAATAGGTGTGAAAAATGCGAGGAGCAAAAGAAAAAAAAAAGACCAGGAGCATGAAAAGGTGTGAAAAATGCGAGGAGCAAAAAGAAAAAAAGAAAGACCAGGAGCATGAAAAGGTGTGAAAAATGCGACGAGCATGAAAAGTTGTGAAAAATGCGAGGAGCATGAAGAGGTGTGAAAAATGCGAGGAGGATGAAAAGGTGTGAAAAATTTGAGGAGCAAAAAAAAAAAAAAAACCAGGAGCATGAAAAGGTGTGAAAAATGCGAGGAGCAAAAAAAAAAAAAAGACCAGGAGCATGAAAAGGTGTGAAAAATGCAAGGAGCAAAAAAAGAAAAAAGACCAGGAGCATGAAAAGGTGTGAAAAATGCGACGAGCATGAAAAGTTGTGAAAAATGCGAGGAGCATGAAGAGGTGTGAAAAATGCGAGGAGCATGAAAAGGTGTGAAAAATTCGAGGAGCAAAAAAAAAAAAAAAAAAAAGACCAGGAGCATGAAAAGGTGTGAGAAATGCGAGGAGCAAAAAAAAAAAAAAAAAAAAAGACCAGGAGCATGAAAAGGTGTGAAAAATGCGAGGAGCAAAAAAACCAAAAAAAAAAGATCAGGAGCATGAAAAGGTGTGAAAAATGCGAGGAGAAAAAAAAACAAAAGACCAGGAGCATGAAAAGGTGTGAAAAATGCGAGGAGCAAAAAAAAAAAAAAAAGAAAGACCAGGAGCATGAAAAGGTGTGAAAAATGCGAGGAGCAAAAAAAAAAAAAGAAAGACCAGGAGCATGAAAAGGTGTGAAAAATGCGAAGAAAAAAAAAAAAAAGACCAGGAACATGAAAAGGTGTGAAAAATGCGAGGAGCAAAAAAAAAAAAAGAAAGACCAGGAGCATGAAAAGGTGTGAAAAATGCGAGGACCAAAAAAAAAAAAAAAAAAAAAAAGACCAGGAGCATGAAAAGGTGTGAAAAATGCGAGGAGCATGAAAAGTTGTGAAAAATGCAAGGAGCATGAAAAGGTGTGAAAAATGCGAGGAGCAAAAAAAAAAAAAAAAGAAAGAAAGAAAGACCAGGATCATGAAAAGGTGTGAAAAATGCGAGGACCAAAAAAAAAAAAAAGACCAGGAGCATGAAAAGGTGTGAAAAACGCGAGGAGCAAAAAAAAAAAAAAGAAAGACCAGGAGCATGAAAAGGTGTGAAAAATGCGACGAGCATGAAAAGTTGTGAAAAATGCGAGGATCATGAAGAGCTGTGAAAAATTCGAGGAGCAAAAAAAAAAAAAAAAAAAGACCAGGAGCATGAAAAGGTGTGAAAAATGCGAGGAGCAAAAAAAAAAAAAAAAGAAAGAAAGACCAGGAGCATGAAAAGGTGTGAAAAATGCGAGGAGCAAGAAAAGGTGTGAAAAATGCGAGGAGCAAAAAAAAAAAAAAAAAAGAAAAAAGAACAGGAGCATGAAAAGGTGTGAAAAATGCGAGGAGCAAAAGAAAAAAAAAAGACCAGGAGCATGAAAAGGTGTGAAAAATGCGAGAAGCAAAAAAAAAAAAAGAAAGACCAGGAGCATGAAAAGGTGTGAAAAATGCGACGAGCATGAAAAGTTGTGAAAAATGCGAGGAGCATGAAGAGGTGTGAAAAATGCGAGGAGGATGAAAAGGTGTGAAAAATTTGAGGAGCAAAAAAAAAAAAAAACAGGAACATGAAAAGGTGTGAAAAATGCGAGGAGCAAAAAAAAAAAAAGAAAGACCAGAAGCATGAAAAGGTGTGAAAAATGCGAGGAGCAAAAAAAAAAAAAAAAAAGAAAGACCAGGAGCATGAAAAGGTGTGAAAAATGCGAGGAGCAAAAAAAAAAAAAAAAAAAAAAGACCAGGAGCATGAAAAGGTGTGAAAAATGCGAGGAGCATGAAAAGTTGTGAAAAATGCAAGGAGCATGAAAAGGTGTGAAAAATGCGAGGAGAAAAAAAAAAAAAAAGAAAGAAAGAAAGACCAGGAGCATGAAAAGGTGTGAAAAATGTGAGGAGCAAAAAAAAAAAAAAAAAAAGAAAGACCAGGAGCATGAAAAGGTGTGAAAAATGTGGGGAGAAAAAAAAAAAAAAGAAAGACCAGGAGCATGAAAAGGTGTGAAAAATGCGACGAGTATGAAAAGTTGTGAAAAATGCGAGGAGCATGAAGAGGTGTGAAAAATGCGAGGAAAAAAAAAAAAAAAAGAGACCAGGAACATGAAAAGGTGTGAAAAATGCGAGGAGCAAAAAAAAAAAAAAAAGACCAGGAGCATGAAAAGGTGTGAAAAATGCGAGGAGCAAAAAAAAAAAAAAAGACCAGGAGCATGAATAGGTGTGAAAAATGCGAGGAGCAAAAGAAAAAAAAAAGACCAGGAGCATGAAAAGGTGTGAAAAATGCGAGGAGCAAAACGAAAAAAAGAAAGACCAGGAGCATGAAAAGGTGTGAAAAATGCGACGAGCATGAAAAGTTGTGAAAAATGCGAGGAGCATGAAGAGGTGTGAAAAATGCGAGGAGGATGAAAAGGTGTGAAAAATTTGAGGAGCAAAAAAAAAAAAAACCAGGAGCATGAAAAGGTGTGAAAAATGCGAGGAGCAAAAAAAAAAAAAAGACCAGGAGCATGAAAAGGTGTGAAAAATGCGAGGAGCAAAAAAAAAAAAAAGACCAGGAGCATGAAAAGGTGTGAAAAATGCGAGGAGCAAAAAAAAAAAACAAGACCAGGAGCATGAAAAGGTGTGAAAAATGCGACGAGCATGAAAAGTTGTGAAAAATGCGAGGAGCATGAAGAGGTGTGAAAAATGCGAGGAGCATGAAAAGGTGTGAAAAATTCGAGGAGCAAAAAAAAAAAAAAAAAAAAGACCAGGAGCATGAAAAGGTGTGAGAAATGCGAGGAGCAAAAAAAAAAAAAAAAAAAAAAGACCAGGAGCATGAAAAGGTGTGAAAAATGCGAGGAGCAAAAAAACCAAAAAAAAAAGATCAGGAGCATGAAAAGGTGTGAAAAATGCGAGGAGAAAAAAAAACAAAAGACCAGGAGCATGAAAAGGTGTGAAAAATGCGACGAGCATGAAAAGTTGTGAAAAATGCGAGGAGCATGAAAAGGTGTGAAAAATGCGAGGAGCAAAAAAAAAAAAAAAAGACCAGGAGCATGAATAGGTGTGAAAAATGCGAGGAGCAAAAGAAAAAAAAAAGACCAGGAGCATGAAAAGGTGTGAAAAATGCGAGGAGCAAAAAGAAAAAAAGAAAGACCAGGAGCATGAAAAGGTGTGAAAAATGCGACGAGCATGAAAAGTTGTGAAAAATGCGAGGAGCATGAAGAGGTGTGAAAAATGCGAGGAGGATGAAAAGGTGTGAAAAATTTGAGGAGCAAAAAAAAAAAAAAAACCAGGAGCATGAAAAGGTGTGAAAAATGCGAGGAGCAAAAAAAAAAAAAAGACCAGGAGCATGAAAAGGTGTGAAAAATGCGAGGAGCAAAAAAAGAAAAAAGACCAGGAGCATGAAAAGGTGTGAAAAATGCGAGGAGCAAAAAAAAAAAACAAGACCAGGAGCATGAAAAGGTGTGAAAAATGCGACGAGCATGAAAAGTTGTGAAAAATGCGAGGAGCATGAAGAGGTGTGAAAAATGCGAGGAGCATGAAAAGGTGTGAAAAATTCGAGGAGCAAAAAAAAAAAAAAAAAAAAGACCAGGAGCATGAAAAGGTGTGAGAAATGCGAGGAGCAAAAAAAAAAAAAAAAAAAAAAGACCAGGAGCATGAAAAGGTGTGAAAAATGCGAGGAGCAAAAAAACCAAAAAAAAAAGATCAGGAGCATGAAAAGGTGTGAAAAATGCGAGGAGAAAAAAAAACAAAAGACCAGGAGCATGAAAAGGTGTGAAAAATGCGAGGAGCAAAAAAAAAAAAAAAGAAAGACCAGGAGCATGAAAAGGTGTGAAAAATGCGAGGAGCAAAAAAAAAAAAAGAAAGACCAGGAGCATGAAAAGGTGTGAAAAATGCGAAGAAAAAAAAAAAAAAAGACCAGGAACAAGAAAAGGTGTGAAAAATGCGAGGAGCAAAAAAAAAAAAAGAAAGACCAGGAGCATGAAAAGGTGTGAAAAATGCGAGGACCAAAAAAAAAAAAAAAAAAAAAAGACCAGGAGCATGAAAAGGTGTGAAAAATGCGAGGAGCATGAAAAGTTGTGAAAAATGCAAGGAGCATGAAAAGGTGTGAAAAATGCGAGGAGCAAAAAAAAAAAAAAAAAAGAAAGAAAGACCAGGATCATGAAAAGGTGTGAAAAATGCGAGGAGCAAAAAAAAAAAAAAAGACCAGGAGCATGAAAAGGTGTGAAAAACGCGAGGAGCAAAAAAAAAAAAAAGAAAGACCAGGAGCATGAAAAGGTGTGAAAAATGCGACGAGCATGAAAAGTTGTGAAAAATGCGAGGAGCATGAAGAGCTGTGAAAAATTCGAGGAGCAAAAAAAAAAAAAAAAAAGACCAGGAGCATGAAAAGGTGTGAAAAATGCGAGGAGCAAAAAAAAAAAAAAAAGAAAGAAAGACCAGGAGCATGAAAAGGTGTGAAAAATGCGAGGAGCAAAAAAAAAAAAGACCAGGAGCATGAAAAGGTGTGAAAAATGCGAGGAGCAAAAAAAAAAAAAAAAAGAAAGAAAGACCAGGAGCATGAAAAGGTGTGAAAAATGCGAGGAGCAAAAGAAAAAAAAAAAGACCAGGAGCATGAAAAGGTGTGAAAAATGCGAGAAGCAAAAAAAAAAAAAGAAAGACCAGGAGCATGAAAAGGTGTGAAAAATGCGACGAGCATGAAAAGTTGTGAAAAATGCGAGGAGCATGAAGAGGTGTGAAAAATGCGCGGAGGATGAAAAGGTGTGAAAAATTTGAGGAGCAAAAAAAAAAAAAAAACCAGGAACATGAAAAGGTGTGAAAAATGCGAGGAGCAAAAAAAAAAAAAGAAAGACCAGGAGCATGAAAAGGTGTGAAAAATGCGGGGAGCAAAAAAAAAAAAAAGAAAGACCAGGAGCATGAAAAGGTGTGAAAAATGCGAGGAGCAAAAAAAAAAAAAAAAAAGAAAGACCAGGAGCATGAAAAGGTGTGAAAAACGCGAGGAGCAAAAAAAAAAAAAAAAAAAAGACCAGGAGCAAGAAAAGGGGTGAAAAAAGCGAGGAGCAAAAAAAAAAAAAAAAAAAAAAAGACCAGGAGCATGAAAAGGTGTGAAAAATGCGAGGAGCAAAAAAACCAAAAAAAAAAGATCAGGAGCATGAAAAGGTGTGAAAAATGCGAGGAGAAAAAAAAACAAAAGACCAGGAGCATGAAAAGGTGTGAAAAATGCGACGAGCATGAAAAGTTGTGAAAAATGCGAGGAGCATGAAAAGGTGTGAAAAATGCGAGGAGCAAAAAAAAAAAAAAAAGACCAGGAGCATGAATAGGTGTGAAAAATGCGAGGAGCAAAAGAAAAAAAAAAGACCAGGAGCATGAAAAGGTGTGAAAAATGCGAGGAGCAAAAAGAAAAAAAGAAAGACCAGGAGCATGAAAAGGTGTGAAAAATGCGACGAGCATGAAAAGTTGTGAAAAATGCGAGGAGCATGAAGAGGTGAGAAAAATGCGAGGAGGATGAAAAGGTGTGAAAAATTTGAGGAGCAAAAAAAAAAAAAAACCAGGAGCATGAAAAGGTGTGAAAAATGCGAGGAGCAAAAAAAAAAAAAAGACCAGGAGCATGAAAAGGTGTGAAAAATGCGAGGAGCAAAAAAAGAAAAAAGACCAGGAGCATGAAAAGGTGTGAAAAATGCGAGGAGCAAAAAAAAAAAACAAGACCAGGAGCATGAAAAGGTGTGAAAAATGCGACGAGCATGAAAAGTTGTGAAAAATGCGAGGAGCATGAAGAGGTGTGAAAAATGCGAGGAGCATGAAAAGGTGTGAAAAATTCGAGGAGCAAAAAAAAAAAAAAAAAAAAGACCAGGAGCATGAAAAGGTGTGAGAAATGCGAGGAGCAAAAAAAAAAAAAAAAAAAAAAGACCAGGAGCATGAAAAGGTGTGAAAAATGCGAGGAGCAAAAAAACCAAAAAAAAAAGATCAGGAGCATGAAAAGGTGTGAAAAATGCGAGGAGAAAAAAAAACAAAAGACCAGGAGCATGAAAAGGTGTGAAAAATGCGAGGAGCAAAAAAAAAAAAAAAAGAAAGACCAGGAGCATGAAAAGGTGTGAAAAATGCGAGGAGCAAAAAAAAAAAAAGAAAGACCAGGAGCATGAAAAGGTGTGAAAAATGCGAAGAAAAAAAAAAAAAAGACCAGGAACATGAAAAGGTGTGAAAAATGCGAGGAGCAAAAAAAAAAAAAGAAAGACCAGGAGCATGAAAAGGTGTGAAAAATGCGAGGACCAAAAAAAAAAAAAAAAAAAAAAGACCAGGAGCATGAAAAGGTGTGAAAAATGCGAGGAGCATGAAAAGTTGTGAAAAATGCAAGGAGCATGAAAAGGTGTGAAAAATGCGAGGAGCAAAAAAAAAAAAAAAAAGAAAGAAAGACCAGGATCATGAAAAGGTGTGAAAAATGCGAGGAGCAAAAAAAAAAAAAAGACCAGGAGCATGAAAAGGTGTGAAAAACGCGAGGAGCAAAAAAAAAAAAAAGAAAGACCAGGAGCATGAAAAGGTGTGAAAAATGCGACGAGCATGAAAAGTTGTGAAAAATGCGAGGAGCATGAAGAGCTGTGAAAAATTCGAGGAGCAAAAAAAAAAAAAAAAAAAGACCAGGAGCATGAAAAGGTGTGAAAAATGCGAGGAGCAAAAAAAAAAAAAAAAGAAAGAAAGACCAGGAGCATGAAAAGGTGTGAAAAATGCGAGGAGCAAAAAAAAAAAAGACCAGGAGCATGAAAAGGTGTGAAAAATGCGAGGAGCAAAAAAAAAAAAAAAAAGAAAGAAAGACCAGGAGCATGAAAAGGTGTGAAAAATGCGAGGAGCAAAAGAAAAAAAAAAGACCAGGAGCATGAAAAGGTGTGAAAAATGCGAGAAGCAAAAAAAAAAAAAGAAAGACCAGGAGCATGAAAAGGTGTGAAAAATGCGACGAGCATGAAAAGTTGTGAAAAATGCGAGGAGCATGAAGAGGTGTGAAAAATGCGCGGAGGATGAAAAGGTGTGAAAAATTTGAGGAGCAAAAAAAAAAAAAAACCAGGAACAAGAAAAGGTGTGAAAAATGCGAGGAGCAAAAAAAAAAAAAAGAAAGACCAGGAGCATGAAAAGGTGTGAAAAATGCGGGGAGCAAAAAAAAAAAAAAGAAAGACCAGGAGCATGAAAAGGTGTGAAAAATGCGAGGAGCAAAAAAAAAAAAAAAAAAGAAAGACCAGGAGCATGAAAAGGTGTGAAAAACGCGAGGAGCAAAAAAAAAAAAAAGAAAGACCAGGAGCATGAAAAGGTGTGAAAAATGCGACGAGCATGAAAAGTTGTGAAAAATGCAAGGAGCATGAAAAGGTGTGAAAAATGCGAGGAGAAAAAAAAAAAAAAAGAAAGAAAGAAAGACCAGGAGCATGAAAAGGTGTGAAAAATGCGAGGAGCAAAAAAAAAAAAAAAAGAAAGACCAGGAGCATGAAAAGGTGTGAAAAATGCGAGGAGCAAAAGAAAAAAAAAAGACCAGGAGCATGAAAAGGTGTGAAAAACACGAGGAGCAAAAAAAAAAAAAAGAAAGACCAGGAGCATGAAAAGGTGTGAAAAATGCGAGGAGCATGAAAAGTTGTGAAAAATGCGAGGAGCATGAAGAGGTGTGAAAAATGCGAGGAGCATGAAAAGATGTGAAAAATTCGAGGAGCAAAGAAAAGAAAAAAAAAAGAAAGACCAGGAGCATGAAAAGGTGTGAAAAATGCGGGGAGCAAAAAAAAAAAAAAGAAAGACCAGGAGCATGAAAAGGTGTGAAAAATGCGGGGAGCAAAAAAAAAAAAAAGAAAGACCAGGAGCATGAAAAGGTGTGAAAAATGCGAGGAGCAAAAAAAAAAAAAAAAAAAGAAAGACCAGGAGCATGAAAAGGTGTGAAAAACGCGAGGAGCAAAAAAAAAAAAAGAAAGACCAGGAGCATGAAAAGGTGTGAAAAATGCGACGAGCATGAAAAGTTGTGAAAAATGCAAGGAGCATGAAGAGGTGTGAAAAATTCAAGGAGCAAAAAAAAAAAAAAAAAGACCAGGAGCATGAAAAGGTGTGAAAAATGCGAGGAGCAAAAAAAAAAAAAAGACCAGGAGCATGAAAAGGTGTGAAAAATGCGGGGAGCAAAAAAAAAAAAAAGAAACACCAGGAGCATGAAAAGGTGTGAAAAATGCGGGGAGCAAAAAAAAAAAAAAAGACCAGGAGCATGAAAAGGTGTGAAAAATGCGAGGAGCAAAAAAAAAAAAAAAAAAAAGAAAGACCAGGAGCATGAAAAGTTGTGAAAAATGCAGGGAGCAAAAAAAAAAAAAAGAAAGACCAGGAGCATGAAAAGGTGTGAAAAATGCGACGAGCATGAAAAGTTGTGAAAAATGCGAGGAGCATGAAGAGGTGTGAAAAATGCGAGGAGGATGAAAAGGTGTTAAAAATTTGAGGAGCAAAAAAAAAAAAAAAACCAGGAACATGAAAAGGTGTGAAAAATGCGAGGAGCAAAAAAAAAAAAAAAAAAGAAAGACCAGGAGCATGAAAAGGTGTGAAAAATGCGAGGAGCAAAAAAAAAAAAAAAAAGAAAGACCAGGAGCATGAAAAGGTGTGAAAAATGCGAGGAGCAAAAAAAAAAAAAGAAAGACAAGGAGCAAGAAAAGGTGTGAAAAATGCGACGAGCATGAAAAGTTGTGAAAAATGCGAGGAGCATGAAGAGGTGTGAAAAATGCGAGGAGGATGAAAAGGTGTGAAAAATGCGAGGAGCAAAAAAAAAAAAAAAAAAAAAAAAGACCAGGAGCATGAAAAGGTGTGAAAAATGCGAGGAGCAAAAAAAAAAAAAAAAAGAAAGAAAGACCAGGAGCATGAAAAGGTGTGAAAAATGCGAGGAGCAAAAAAAAAAAAGACCAGGAGCATGAAAAGGTGTGAAAAATGCGAGGAGCAAAAAAAAAAAAAAAAAGAAAGAAAGACCAGGAGCATGAAAAGGTGTGAAAAATGCGAGGAGCAAAAGAAAAAAAAAAGACCAGGAGCATGAAAAGGTGTGAAAAATGCGAGAAGCAAAAAAAAAAAAAGAAAGACCAGGAGCATGAAAAGGTGTGAAAAATGCGACGAGCATGAAAAGTTGTGAAAAATGCGAGGAGCATGAAGAGGTGTGAAAAATGCGCGGAGGATGAAAAGGTGTGAAAAATTTGAGGAGCAAAAAAAAAAAAAAACCAGGAACATGAAAAGGTGTGAAAAATGCGAGGAGCAAAAAAAAAAAAAGAAAGACCAGGAGCATGAAAAGGTGTGAAAAATGCGGGGAGCAAAAAAAAAAAAAAGAAAGACCAGGAGCATGAAAAGGTGTGAAAAATGCGAGGAGCAAAAAAAAAAAAAAAAAAGAAAGACCAGGAGCATGAAAAGGTGTGAAAAACGCGAGGAGCAAAAAAAAAAAAAAGAAAGACCAGGAGCATGAAAAGGTGTGAAAAATGCGACGAGCATGAAAAGTTGTGAAAAATGCAAGGAGCATGAAAAGGTGTGAAAAATGCGAGGAGAAAAAAAAAAAAAAAGAAAGAAAGAAAGACCAGGAGCATGAAAAGGTGTGAAAAATGCGAGGAGCAAAAAAAAAAAAAAAAGAAAGACCAGGAGCATGAAAAGGTGTGAAAAATGCGAGGAGCAAAAGAAAAAAAAAAGACCAGGAGCATGAAAAGGTGTGAAAAACACGAGGAGCAAAAAAAAAAAAAAGAAAGACCAGGAGCATGAAAAGGTGTGAAAAATGCGAGGAGCATGAAAAGTTGTGAAAAATGCGAGGAGCATGAAGAGGTGTGAAAAATGCGAGGAGCATGAAAAGATGTGAAAAATTCGAGGAGCAAAGAAAAGAAAAAAAAAAGAAAGACCAGGAGCATGAAAAGGTGTGAAAAATGCGGGGAGCAAAAAAAAAAAAAAGAAAGACCAGGAGCATGAAAAGGTGTGAAAAATGCGAGGAGCATGAAAAGTTGTGAAAAATGCGAGGAGCATGAAGAGGTGTGAAAAATGCGAGGAGCATGAAAAGATGTGAAAAATTCGAGGAGCAAAGAAAAGAAAAAAAAAAGAAAGACCAGGAGCATGAAAAGGTGTGAAAAATGCGGGGAGCAAAAAAAAAAAAAAGAAAGACCAGGAGCATGAAAAGGTGTGAAAAATGCGGGGAGCAAAAAAAAAAAAAAGAAAGACCAGGAGCATGAAAAGGTGTGAAAAATGCGAGGAGCAAAAAAAAAAAAAAAAAAAGAAAGACCAGGAGCATGAAAAGGTGTGAAAAACGCGAGGAGCAAAAAAAAAAAAAGAAAGACCAGGAGCATGAAAAGGTGTGAAAAATGCGACGAGCATGAAAAGTTGTGAAAAATGCGAGGAGCATGAAGAGGTGTGAAAAATTCAAGGAGCAAAAAAAAAAAAAAAAAGACCAGGAGCATGAAAAGGTGTGAAAAATGCGAGGAGCAAAAAAAAAAAAAAGACCAGGAGCATGAAAAGGTGTGAAAAATGCGGGGAGCAAAAAAAAAAAAAAGAAACACCAGGAGCATGAAAAGGTGTGAAAAATGCGGGGAGCAAAAAAAAAAAAAAAGACCAGGAGCATGAAAAGGTGTGAAAAATGCGAGGAGCAAAAAAAAAAAAAAAAAAAAGAAAGACCAGGAGCATGAAAAGTTGTGAAAAATGCAGGGAGCAAAAAAAAAAAAAAGAAAGACCAGGAGCATGAAAAGGTGTGAAAAATGCGACGAGCATGAAAAGTTGTGAAAAATGCGAGGAGCATGAAGAGGTGTGAAAAATGCGAGGAGGATGAAAAGGTGTTAAAAATTTGAGGAGCAAAAAAAAAAAAAAAAACCAGGAACATGAAAAGGTGTGAAAAATGCGAGGAGCAAAAAAAAAAAAAAAAAAAAAAGACCAGGAGCAAGAAAAGGTGTGAAAAATGCGAGGAGCAAAAAAAAAAAAAAAAAAAAAGACCAGGAGCATGAAAAGGTGTGAAAAATGCGAGGAGCAAAAAAAAAAAAAGAAAGACAAGGAGCATGAAAAGGTGTGAAAAATGCGACGAGCATGAAAAGTTGTGAAAAATGCGAGGAGCATGAAGAGGTGTGAAAAATGCGAGGAGGATGAAAAAGTGTGAAAAATGCGAGGAGCAAAAAAAAAAAAAAAGACCAGGAGCATGAAAAGGTGTGAAAAATGCGAGGAGCATGAAAAGTTGTGAAAAATGCAAGGAGCATGAAAAGGTGTGAAAAATGCGAGGAGAAAAAAAAAAAAGAAAGAAAGAAAGAAAGACCAGGAGCATGAAAAGGTGTGAAAAATGCGAGGAGCAAAAAAAAAAAAAAAGAAAAACCAGTAGCATGAAAAGGTGTGAAAAATGCGAGGAGCAAAAGAAAAAAAAAAGACCAGGAGCATGAAAAGGTGTGAAAAACACGAGGAGCAAAAAAAAAAAAAAAGAAAGACCAGGAGCATGAAAAGGTGTGAAAAATGCGAGGAGCATGAAAAGTTGTGAAAAATGCGAGGAGCATGAAGAGGTGTGAAAAATGCGAGGAGCATGAAAAGATGTGAAAAATTCGAGGAGCAAAAAAAAGAAAAAAAAAAGAAAGACCAGGAGCATGAAAAGGTGTGAAAAATGCGGGGAGCAAAAAAAAAAAAAAAGAAAGACCAGGAGCATGAAAAGGTGTGAAAAATGCCAGGAGCAAAAAAAAAAAAAAAGAAAGAAAGACCAGGAGCATGAAAAGGTGTGAAAAACGCGAGGAGCAAAAAAAAAAAAAGAAAGACCAGGAGCATGAAAAGGTGTGAAAAATGCGACGAGCATGAAAAGTTGTGAAAAATGCGAGGAGCATGAAGAGGTGTGAAAAATTCGAGCAGCAAAAAAAAAAAAAAAAAAGACCAGGAGCATGAAAAGGTGTGAAAAATTTGAGGAGCAAAAAAAAAAAAAAAAAAGACCAGGAGCATGAAAAGGTGTGAAAAATGCGAGGAGCAAAAAAAAAAAAAAGACCAGGAGCATGAAAAGGTGTGAAAAATGCGGGGAGCAAAAAAAAAAAAAAGAAACACCAGGAGCATGAAAAGGTGTGAAAAATGCGGGGAGCAAAAAAAAAAAAAAGAAACACCAGGAGCATGAAAAGGTGTGAAAAATGCGGGGAGCAAAAAAAAAAAAAAAGACCAGGAGCATGAAAATGTGTGAAAAATGCGAGGAGCAAAAAAAAAAAAAAAAAAAAGAAAGACCAGGAGCATGAAAAGTTGTGAAAAATGCAGGGAGCAAAAAAAAAAAAAAGAAAGACCAGGAGCATGAAAAGGTGTGAAAAATGCGACGAGCATGAAAAGTTGTGAAAAATGCGAGGAGCATGAAGAGGTGTGAAAAATGCGAGGAGGATGAAAAGGTGTTAAAAATTTGAGGAGCAAAAAAAAAAAAAAAACCAGGAACATGAAAAGGTGTGAAAAATGCGAGGAGCAAAAAAAAAAAAAAAAAAAAAAAAGACCAGGAGCATGAAAAGGTGTGAAAAATGCGAGGAGCAAAAAAAAAAAAAAAAAAAAAAGACCAGGAGCATGAAAAGGTGTGAAAAATGCGAGGAGCAAAAAAAAAAAAAGAAAGACCAGGAGCATGAAAAGGTGTGAAAAATGCGACGAGCATGAAAAGTTGTGAAAAATGCGAGGAGCATGAAGAGGTGTGAAAAATGCGAGGAGGATGAAAGGGTGTGAAAAATGCGAGGAGCAAAAAAAAAAAAAAAAAAAAAAGACCAGGAGCATGAAAAGGTGTGAAAAATGCGAGGAGCATGAAAAGTTGTGAAAAATGCAAGGAGCATGAAAAGGTGTGAAAAATGCGAGGAGAAAAAAAAAAAAGAAAGAAAGAAAGAAAGACCAGGAGCATGAAAAGGTGTGAAAAATGCGAGGAGCAAAAAAAAAAAAAAAGAAAAACCAGTAGCATGAAAAGGTGTGAAAAATGCGAGGAGCAAAAGAAAAAAAAAAGACCAGGAGCATGAAAAGGTGTGAAAAACACGAGGAGCAAAAAAAAAAAAAAAGAAAGACCAGGAGCATGAAAAGGTGTGAAAAATGCGAGGAGCATGAAAAGTTGTGAAAAATGCGAGGAGCATGAAGAGGTGTGAAAAATGCGAGGAGCATGAAAAGATGTGAAAAATTCGAGGAGCAAAAAAAAGAAAAAAAAAAGAAAGACCAGGAGCATGAAAAGGTGTGAAAAATGCGGGGAGCAAAAAAAAAAAAAAGAAAGACCAGGAGCATGAAAAGGTGTGAAAAATGCCAGGAGCAAAAAAAAAAAAAAAGAAAGAAAGACCAGGAGCATGAAAAGGTGTGAAAAACGCGAGGAGCAAAAAAAAAAAAAGAAAGACCAGGAGCATGAAAAGGTGTGAAAAATGCGACGAGCATGAAAAGTTGTGAAAAATGCGAGGAGCATGAAGAGGTGTGAAAAATTCGAGGAGCAAAAAAAAAAAAAAAAAAGACCAGGAGCATGAAAAGGTGTGAAAAATTTGAGGAGCAAAAAAAAAAAAAAAAAAGACCAGGAGCATGAAAAGGTGTGAAAAATGCGAGAAGCAAAAAAAAAAAAAAGACCAGGAGCATGAAAAGGTGTGAAAAATGCGGGGAGCAAAAAAAAAAAAAAGAAACACCAGGAGCATGAAAAGGTGTGAAAAATGCGGGGAGCAAAAAAAAAAAAAAGACCAGAAGCATGAAAAGGTGTGAAAAATGCGAGGAGCAAAAAAAAAAAAAAAAAAGAAAGACCAGGAGAAAGAAAAGTTGTGAAAAAGGCGGGGAGCAAAAAAAAAAAAAAGAAAGACCAGGAGCATGAAAAGGTGTGAAAAATGCGACGAGCATGAAAAGTTGTGAAAAATGCGAGGAGCATGAAGAGGTGTGAAAAATGCGAGGAGCATGAAAATGTGTGAAAAATGCGAGGAGCATGAAGAGGTGTGAAAAATGCGAGGAGCATGAAAAGGTGTGAAAAATTCGAGGAGCAAAAAAAAAAAAAAAAAAAAAAAGACCAGGAGCATGAAAGGTGTGAAAAATGCGAGGAGAAAAAAAAAAAAAAAAAAGACCAGGAACATGAAAAGGTGTGAAAAATGCGAGGAGCAAAAAAAAAAAAAAAAAGAAAGAAAGACCAGGAGCATGAAAATGTGTGAAAAATGCGAGGAGAAAAAAAAAAAAAAAAAAGAAAGACCAGGAGCATGAAAAGGTGTGAAAAATGCGAGGAGCAAAAAAAAAAAAAGAAAGACCATTAGCATGAAAAGGTGTGAAAAATGCGAGGAGCAAAAAAAAAAAAAAAAAAAAAGACCAGGAACATGAAAAGGTGTGAAAAATGCGAGGAGCAAAAAAAAAAAAAGAAAGACCAGGAGCATGAAAAGGTGTGAAAAATGCGACGAGCATGAAAAGTTGTGAAAAATGCGAGGAGCATGAAGAGGTGTGAAAAATGCGAGGAGCATGAAAAGGTGTGAAAAATTCGAGGAGCAAAAAAAAAAAAAAAACCAGGAACATGAAAAGGTGTGAAAAATGCGAGGAGCAAAAAAAAAAAAAAAAAAGAAAGACCAGGAGCAAGAAAAGGGGTGAAAAAAGCGAGGAGCAAAAAAAAAAAAAAAAAAAAAAAAGACCAGGAGCATGAAAAGGTGTGAAAAAAGCGAGGAGCAAAAAAAAAAAAAGAAAGACCAGGAGCATGAAAAGGTGTGAAAAATGCGACGAGCATGAAAAGTTGTGAAAAATGCGAGGAGCATGAAGAGGTGTGAAAAATGCGAGGAGGATGAAAAGGTGTGAAAAATGCGAGGAGCAAAAAAAAAAAAAAAAAAAAAAGACCAGGAGCATGAAAAGGTGTGAAAAATGCGAGGAGCATGAAAAGTTGTGAAAAATGCAAGGAGCATGAAAAGGTGTGAAAAATGCGAGGAGCAAAAAAAAAAAAAAAGAAAGACCAGTAGCATGAAAAGGTGTGAAAAATGCGAGGAGCAAAAGAAAAAAAAAAGACCAGGAGCATGAAAAGGTGTGAAAAACACGAGGAGCAAAAAAAAAAAAAAGAAAGACCAGGAGCATGAAAAGGTGTGAAAAATGCGAGGAGCATGAAAAGTTGTGAAAAATGCGAGGAGCATGAAGAGGTGTGAAAAATGCGAGGAGCATGAAAAGATGTGAAAAATTCGAGGAGCAAAAAAAAGAAAAAAAAAAGAAAGACCAAGAGCATGAAAAGGTGTGAAAAATGCGGGGAGCAAAAAAAAAAAAAAGAAAGACCAGGAGCATGAAAAGGTGTGAAAAATGCCAGGAGCAAAAAAAAAAAAAAAGAAAGAAAGACCAGGAGCATGAAAAGGTGTGAAAAACGCGAGGAGCAAAAAAAAAAAAAGAAAGACCAGGAGCATGAAAAGGTGTGAAAAATGCGACGAGCATGAAAAGTTGTGAAAAATGCGAGGAGCATGAAGAGGTGTGAAAAATTCGAGGAGCAAAAAAAAAAAAAAAAAAAGACCAGGAGCATGAAAAGGTGTGAAAAATTTGAGGAGCAAAAAAAAAAAAAAAAAAAGACCAGGAGCATGAAAAGGTGTGAAAAATGCGAGGAGCAAAAAAAAAAAAAAAGACCAGGAGCATGAAAAGGTGTGAAAAATGCGGGGAGCAAAAAAAAAAAAAAGAAACACCAGGAGCATGAAAAGGTGTGAAAAATGCGGGGAGCAAAAAAAAAAAAAAAAGACCAGAAGCATGAAAAGGTGTGAAAAATGCGAGGAGCAAAAAAAAAAAAAAAAAAAGAGAGACCAGGAGCATGAAAAGTTGTGAAAAATGCGGGGAGCAAAAAAAAAAAAAAGAAAGACCAGGAGCATGAAAAGGTGTGAAAAATGCGACGAGCATGAAAAGTTGTGAAAAATGCGAGGAGCATGAAGAGGTGTGAAAAATGCGAGGAGCATGAAAATGTGTGAAAAATGCGAGGAGCATGAAGAGGTGTGAAAAATGCGAGGAGCATGAAAAGGTGTGAAAAATTCGAGGAGCAAAAAAAAAAAAAAAAAAAAAAGACCAGGAGCATGAATGGTGTGAAAAATGCGAGGAGAAAAAAAAAAAAAAAAAAGACCAGGAACATGAAAAGGTGTGAAAAATGCGAGGAGCAAAAAAAAAAAAAAAAAGAAAGAAAGACCAGGAGCATGAAAATGTGTGAAAAATGCGAGGAGAAAAAAAAAAAAAAAAAAGAAAGACCAGGAGCATGAAAAGGTGTGAAAAATGCGAGGAGCAAAAAAAAAAAAAGAAAGACCATTAGCATGAAAAGGTGTGAAAAATGCGAGGAGCAAAAAAAAAAAAAAAGAAAGAACAGTAGCATGAAAAGGTGTGAAAAATGCGAGGAGCAAAAGAAAAAAAAAAGACCAGGAGCATGAAAAGGTGTGAAAAACACGAGGAGCAAAAAAAAAAAAAAGAAAGACCAGGAGCATGAAAAGGTGTGAAAAATGCGAGGAGCATGAAAAGTTGTGAAAAATGCGAGGAGCATGAAGAGGTGTGAAAAATGCGAGGAGCATGAAAAGATGTGAAAAATTCGAGGAGCAAAAAAAAGAAAAAAAAAAGAAAGACCAGGAGCATGAAAAGGTGTGAAAAATGCGGGGAGCAAAAAAAAAAAAAAGAAAGACCAGGAGCATGAAAAGGTGTGAAAAATGCGAGGAGCAAAAAAAAAAAAAAAAACCAGGAGCAAGAAAAGGGGTGAAAAATGCGAGGAGCAAAAAAAAAAAAAAAAGACCAGGAGCATGAAAAGGTGTGAAAAATGCGAGGAGCAAAAAAAAAAAAAAGACCAGGAGCATGAAAAGGTGTGAAAAATGCGAGGAGCAAAAAAAAAAAAAAAAGACCAGGAGCATGAAAAGGTGTGAAAAATGCGAGGAGCAAAAAAAAAAAAAAAATCAGGAGCATGAAAAGGAGTGAAAAATGCGAGGAGCATGAAAAGGTGTGAAAAATGCAAGGAGCATAAAAATGTGTGAAAAATGCGAGGAGAAAAAAAAAAAAATACAAGGAGCATGAAAAGGTGTAAAAATGCGTGGTGCATGAAAAGGTGTGAAAAATGCGAGGAGCATGAAAAGGTGTGAAAAATACGAGGAGCATGAAAAAGTTTGAAAAGTGCGAGGAGCATGAAAAGGTGTGAAAAATGCAAGGAGTATGAAAAGGTGTGAAAAATGCGAGGTGCATGAAAAGGTGTGAAAAATGCGAGGAGCAAAAAAAAAAAGTCGAGGAGCATGAAAAGGTGTGTAAAATGCAAGGAGCATGAAAATGTGTGAAAAATGCGAGGAGAAAAAAAAAGAAAGAAAAAGACGAGGAGCATGAAAAGGTGTGAAAAATGCGAGTAGCATGAAAAGGTGTGAAAAATGCGAGGAGCATGAAAAGGTGTGAAAAATGCTAGGTGCATGAACAGGTGTGAAAAATACGAAGAGCATGAAAAGGTGTGAAAATTGCGAGGAGCATGAAAACGTGTGAAAAATGCAAGGATCAGGAAAAGGTGTGAAAAATATGAAGAGCATGAAAATGTGTGAAAATTTCGAGGAGCATGAAAAGTTGTCAAAAATACGAGGAGCATGAAAAGGTGTGAAAAATGCGAGGAGCATGAAAAGGTGTGAAAAATGCGAGGAGAATGAAAAGCTGTGAAAAATGTGAGGAGCATGAAAAGGTTTGAAAAATGCGAGGAGCATGAAAAGGTGTGTAAAATGAAAGGAGCATGAAAAGGTGTGAAAAATGCGAGGAGGAAAAAAAAAAAATAAGACGAGGAGCATATGAAGGTGTGAAAAATGCGAGGAGCATGAAAACGTGTGAAAAATGCGAGGAGCAAAAAAAAAGAAAAGAAAAAGATGTGGAGCATGAAAAGGTGTGAAAAATGCGAGGAGCATGAAAATGTGTGAAAAATACGAGGAACAGGAAAAGGTGTGAACAATATGAGGAGCATGAAAAGGTGTGAAAAATGTGAGGAGCAAAAAAAAAAAAAAGTAAAAGACGAGGAGCA
The DNA here is from genome assembly GCF_910594005.1 of Cervus elaphus. Classification (NCBI taxonomy): domain Eukaryota; kingdom Metazoa; phylum Chordata; class Mammalia; order Artiodactyla; family Cervidae; genus Cervus; species Cervus elaphus. The sequence continues at coordinate 78,485 of NW_025316712.1, read as the reverse complement.
TGAAAAGGTGTGAAAAATGCGACGAGCATGAAAAGTTGTGAAAAATGCGAGGAGCATGAAGAGGTGTGAAAAATGCGAGGAGCATGAAAATGTGTGAAAAATGCGAGGAGCATGAAGAGGTGTGAAAAATGCGAGGAGCATGAAAAGGTGTGAAAAATTCGAGGAGCAAAAAAAAAAAAAAAACCAGGAGCATGAAAAGGTGTGAAAAATGCGAGGAGCAAAAAAAAAAAAAAAAAAAGAAAGACCAGGAGCAAGAAAAGGTGTGAAAAATGAGGGGAGAAAAAAAAAAAAAAGAAAGACCAGGAGCATGAAAAGGTGTGAAAAATGTGAGGAGCAAAAAAAAAAAAAAAAAAAGAAAGACCAGGAGCATGAAAAGGTGTGAAAAATGTGGGGAGAAAAAAAAAAAAAAAGAAAGACCAGGAGCATGAAAAGGTGTGAAAAATGCGACGAGTATGAAAAGTTGTGAAAAATGCGAGGAGCATGAAGAGGTGTGAAAAATGCGAGGAAAAAAAAAAAAAAAAGAGACCAGGAACATGAAAAGGTGTGAAAAATGCGAGGAGCAAAAAAAAAAAAAAAGACCAGGAGCATGAAAAGGTGTGAAAAATGCGAGGAGCAAAAAAAAAAAAAAAAAAGACCAGGAGCATGAATAGGTGTGAAAAATGCGAGGAGCAAAAGAAAAAAAAAAGACCAGGAGCATGAAAAGGTGTGAAAAATGCGAGGAGCAAAAAGAAAAAAAGAAAGACCAGGAGCATGAAAAGGTGTGAAAAATGCGACGAGCATGAAAAGTTGTGAAAAATGCGAGGAGCATGAAGAGGTGTGAAAAATGCGAGGAGGATGAAAAGGTGTGAAAAATTTGAGGAGCAAAAAAAAAAAAAACCAGGAGCATGAAAAGGTGTGAAAAATGCGAGGAGCAAAAAAAAAAAAAAGACCAGGAGCATGAAAAGGTGTGAAAAATGCGAGGAGCAAAAAAAAAAAAAAGACCAGGAGCATGAAAAGGTGTGAAAAATGCGAGGAGCAAAAAAAAAAAACAAGACCAGGAGCATGAAAAGGTGTGAAAAATGCGACGAGCATGAAAAGTTGTGAAAAATGCGAGGAGCATGAAGAGGTGTGAAAAATGCGAGGAGCATGAAAAGGTGTGAAAAATTCGAGGAGCAAAAAAAAAAAAAAAAAAAAAGACCAGGAGCATGAAAAGGTGTGAGAAATGCGAGGAGCAGAAAAAAAAAAAAAAAAAAAGACCAGGAGCATGAAAAGGTGTGAAAAATGCGAGGAGCAAAAAAACCAAAAAAAAAAGATCAGGAGCATGAAAAGGTGTGAAAAATGCGAGGAGAAAAAAAAACAAAAGACCAGGAGCATGAAAAGGTGTGAAAAATGCGACGAGCATGAAAAGTTGTGAAAAATGCGAGGAGCATGAAAAGGTGTGAAAAATGGGAGGAGCAAAAAAAAAAAAAAAAGACCAGGAGCATGAATAGGTGTGAAAAATGCGAGGAGCAAAAGAAAAAAAAAAGACCAGGAGCATGAAAAGGTGTGAAAAATGCGAGGAGCAAAAAGAAAAAAAGAAAGACCAGGAGCATGAAAAGGTGTGAAAAATGCGACGAGCATGAAAAGTTGTGAAAAATGCGAGGAGCATGAAGAGGTGTGAAAAATGCGAGGAGGATGAAAAGGTGTGAAAAATTTGAGGAGCAAAAAAAAAAAAAAACCAGGAGCATGAAAAGGTGTGAAAAATGCGAGGAGCAAAAAAAAAAAAAAGACCAGGAGCATGAAAAGGTGTGAAAAATGCAAGGAGCAAAAAAAGAAAAAAGACCAGGAGCATGAAAAGGTGTGAAAAATGCGACGAGCATGAAAAGTTGTGAAAAATGCGAGGAGCATGAAGAGGTGTGAAAAATGCGAGGAGCATGAAAAGGTGTGAAAAATTCGAGGAGCAAAAAAAAAAAAAAAAAAAAGACCAGGAGCATGAAAAGGTGTGAGAAATGCGAGGAGCAAAAAAAAAAAAAAAAAAAAAAGACCAGGAGCATGAAAAGGTGTGAAAAATGCGAGGAGCAAAAAAACCAAAAAAAAAAGATCAGGAGCATGAAAAGGTGTGAAAAATGCGAGGAGAAAAAAAAACAAAAGACCAGGAGCATGAAAAGGTGTGAAAAATGCGAGGAGCAAAAAAAAAAAAAAAAGAAAGACCAGGAGCATGAAAAGGGGTGAAAAATGCGAGGAGCAAAAAAAAAAAAAAGAAAGACCAGGAGCAGGAAAAGGTGTGAAAAATGCGAAGAAAAAAAAAAAAAAAGACCAGGAACATGAAAAGGTGTGAAAAATGCGAGGAGCAAAAAAAAAAAAAGAAAGACCAGGAGCATGAAAAGGTGTGAAAAATGCGAGGAGCAAAAAAAAAAAAAAAAAAAAAAGACCAGGAGCATGAAAAGGTGTGAAAAATGCGAGGAGCATGAAAAGTTGTGAAAAATGCAAGGAGCATGAAAAGGTGTGAAAAATGCGAGGAGCAAAAAAAAAAAAAAGACCAGGAGCATGAAAAGGTGTGAAAAATGCGAGGAGCAAAAAAAAAAAAAAGAAAGACCAGGAGCATGAAAAGGTGTGAAAAATGCGACGAGCATGAAAAGTTGTGAAAAATGCGAGGATCATGAAGAGCTGTGAAAAATTCGAGGAGCAAAAAAAAAAAAAAAAAAGACCAGGAGCATGAAAAGGTGTGAAAAATGCGAGGAGCAAAAAAAAAAAAAAAAGAAAGAAAGACCAGGAGCATGAAAAGGTGTGAAAAATGCGAGGAGCAAAAAAAAAAAAGACCAGGAGCATGAAAAGGTGTGAAAAATGCGAGGAGCAAAAAAAAAAAAAAAAAAGAAAAAAGACCAGGAGCATGAAAAGGTGTGAAAAATGCGAGGAGCAAAAGAAAAAAAAAAGACCAGGAGCATGAAAAGGTGTGAAAAATGCGAGAAGCAAAAAAAAAAAAAGAAAGACCAGGAGCATGAAAAGGTGTGAAAAATGCGACGAGCATGAAAAGTTGTGAAAAATGCGAGGAGCATGAAGAGGTGTGAAAAATGCGAGGAGGATGAAAAGGTGTGAAAAATTTGAGGAGCAAAAAAAAAAAAAAACCAGGAACATGAAAAGGTGTGAAAAATGCGAGGAGCAAAAAAAAAAAAAGAAAGACCAGAAGCATGAAAAGGTGTGAAAAATGCGAGGAGCAAAAAAAAAAAAAAGAAGAAAGACCAGGAGCATGAAAAGGTGTGAAAAATGCGAGGAGCAAAAAAAAAAAAAAAAAAAAAAGACCAGGAGCAAGAAAAGGTGTGAAAAATGCGAGGAGCATGAAAAGTTGTGAAAAATGCAAGGAGCATGAAAAGGTGTGAAAAATGCGAGGAGAAAAAAAAAAAAAAAGAAAGAAAGAAAGACCAGGAGCATGAAAAGGTGTGAAAAATGTGAGGAGCAAAAAAAAAAAAAAAAAAAGAAAGACCAGGAGCATGAAAAGGTGTGAAAAATGTGGGGAGAAAAAAAAAAAAAAGAAAGACCAGGAGCATGAAAAGGTGTGAAAAATGCGACGAGTATGAAAAGTTGTGAAAAATGCGAGGAGCATGAAGAGGTGTGAAAAATGCGAGGAAAAAAAAAAAAAAAAGAGACCAGGAACATGAAAAGGTGTGAAAAATGCGAGGAGCAAAAAAAAAAAAAAAGACCAGGAGCATGAAAAGGTGTGAAAAATGCGACGAGCATGAAAAGTTGTGAAAAATGCGAGGAGCATGAAGAGGTGTGAAAAATGCGAGGAGCATGAAAAGGTGTGAAAAATTCGAGGAGCAAAAAAAAAAAAAAAAAAAAAGACCAGGAGCATGAAAAGGTGTGAGAAATGCGAGGAGCAGAAAAAAAAAAAAAAAAAAAGACCAGGAGCATGAAAAGTTGTGAAAAATGCGAGGAGCAAAAAAACCAAAAAAAAAAGATCAGGAGCATGAAAAGGTGTGAAAAATGCGAGGAGAAAAAAAAACAAAAGACCAGGAGCATGAAAAGGTGTGAAAAATGCGACGAGCATGAAAAGGTGTGAAAAATGCGAGGAGCATGAAAAGGTGTGAAAAATGCGAGGAGCAAAAAAAAAAAAAAAACACCAGGAGCATGAATAGGTGTGAAAAATGCGAGGAGCAAAAGAAAAAAAAAAGACCAGGAGCATGAAAAGGTGTGAAAAATGCGAGGAGCAAAAAGAAAAAAAGAAAGACCAGGAGCATGAAAAGGTGTGAAAAATGCGACGAGCATGAAAAGTTGTGAAAAATGCGAGGAGCATGAAGAGGTGTGAAAAATGCGAGGAGGATGAAAAGGTGTGAAAAATTTGAGGAGCAAAAAAAAAAAAAAACCAGGAGCATGAAAAGGTGTGAAAAATGCGAGGAGCAAAAAAAAAAAAAAGACCAGGAGCATGAAAAGGTGTGAAAAATGCAAGGAGCAAAAAAAGAAAAAAGACCAGGAGCATGAAAAGGTGTGAAAAATGCGAGGAGCAAAAAAAAAAAACAAGACCAGGAGCATGAAAAGGTGTGAAAAATGCGACGAGCATGAAAAGTTGTGAAAAATGCGAGGAGCATGAAGAGGTGTGAAAAATGCGAGGAGCATGAAAAGGTGTGAAAAATTCGAGGAGCAAAAAAAAAAAAAAAAAAAAGACCAGGAGCATGAAAAGGTGTGAGAAATGCGAGGAGCAAAAAAAAAAAAAAAAAAAAAAGACCAGGAGCATGAAAAGGTGTGAAAAATGCGAGGAGCAAAAAAACCAAAAAAAAAAGATCAGGAGCATGAAAAAGTGTGAAAAATGCGAGGAGAAAAAAAAACAAAAGACCAGGAGCATGAAAAGGTGTGAAAAATGCGAGGAGCAAAAAAAAAAAAAAAAGAAAGACCAGGAGCATGAAAAGGTGTGAAAAATGCGAGGAGCAAAAAAAAAAAAAGAAAGACCAGGAGCATGAAAAGGTGTGAAAAATTCGAAGAAAAAAAAAAAAAGACCAGGAACATGAAAAGGTGTGAAAAATGCGAGGAGCAAAAAAAAAAAAAGAAAGACCAGGAGCATGAAAAGGTGTGAAAAATGCGAGGACCAAAAAAAAAAAAAAAAAAAAAAGACCAGGAGCATGAAAAGGTGTGAAAAATGCGAGGAGCATGAAAAGTTGTGAAAAATGCAAGGAGCATGAAAAGGTGTGAAAAATGCGAGGAGCAAAAAAAAAAAAAAAAGAAAGAAAGAAAGACCAGGATCATGAAAAGGTGTGAAAAATGCGAGGAGCAAAAAAAAAAAAAAGACCAGGAGCATGAAAAGGTGTGAAAAACGCGAGGAGCAAAAAAAAAAAAAAGAAAGACCAGGAGCATGAAAAGGTGTGAAAAATGCGACGAGCATGAAAAGTTGTGAAAAATGCGAGGAGCATGAAGAGCTGTGAAAAATTCGAGGAGCAAAAAAAAAAAAAAAAAAGACCAGGAGCATGAAAAGGTGTGAAAAATGCGAGGAGCAAAAAAAAAAAAAAAAGAAAGAAAGACCAGGAACATGAAAAGGTGTGAAAAATGCGAGGAGCAAAAAAAAAAAAGACCAGGAGCATGAAAAGGTGTGAAAAATGCGAGGAGCAAAAAAAAAAAAAAAAAGAAAAAAGACCAGGAGCATGAAAAGGTGTGAAAAAAGCGAGGAGCAAAAGAAAAAAAAAAGACCAGGAGCATGAAAAGGTGTGAAAAATGCGAGAAGCAAAAAAAAAAAAAGAAAGACCAGGAGCATGAAAAGGTGTGAAAAATGCGACGAGCATGAAAAGTTGTGAAAAATGCGAGGAGCATGAAGAGGTGTGAAAAATGCGAGGAGGATGAAAAGGTGTGAAAAATTTGAGGAGCAAAAAAAAAAAAAAACCAGGAACATGAAAAGGTGTGAAAAATGCGAGGAGCAAAAAAAAAAAAAGAAAGACCAGAAGCATGAAAAGGTGTGAAAAATGCGAGGAGCAAAAAAAAAAAAAAAAAGAAAGACCAGGAGCATGAAAAGGTGTGAAAAATGCGAGGAGCAAAAAAAAAAAAAAAAAAAAAAGACCAGGAGCATGAAAAGGTGTGAAAAATGCGAGGAGCATGAAAAGTTGTGAAAAATGCAAGGAGCATGAAAAGGTGTGAAAAATGCGAGGAGAAAAAAAAAAAAAAGAAAGAAAGAAAGACCAGGAGCATGAAAAGGTGTGAAAAATGCGAGGAGCAAAAAAAAAAAAAAAAAAAAGACCAGGAGCATGAAAAGGTGTGAAAAATGCGAGGAGCAAAAGAAAAAAAAAAGACCAGGAGCATGAAAAGGTGTGAAAAACACGAGGAGCAAAAAAAAAAAAAAGAAAGACCAGGAGCATGAAAAGGTGTGAAAAATGCGAGGAGCATGAAAAGTTGTGAAAAATGCGAGGAGCATGAAGAGGTGTGAAAAATGCGAGGAGCATGAAAAGATGTGAAAAATTCGAGGAGCAAAGAAAAGAAAAAAAAAAGAAAGACCAGGAGCATGAAAAGGTGTGAAAAATGCGGGGAGCAAAAAAAAAAAAAAGAAAGACCAGGAGCATGAAAAGGTGTGAAAAATGCGAGGAGCAAAAAAAAAAAAAAAAAAGAAAGACCAGGAGCATGAAAAGGTGTGAAAAACGCGAGGAGCAAAAAAAAAAAAAAGAAAGACCAGGAGCATGAAAAGGTGTGAAAAATGCGACGAGCATGAAAAGTTGTGAAAAATGCAAGGAGCATGAAAAGGTGTGAAAAATGCGAGGAGAAAAAAAAAAAAAAAAGAAAGAAAGAAAGACCAGGAGCATGAAAAGGTGTGAAAAATGCGAGGAGCAAAAAAAAAAAAAAAAGAAAGACCAGGAGCATGAAAAGGTGTGAAAAATGCGAGGAGCAAAAGAAAAAAAAAAGACCAGGAGCATGAAAAGGTGTGAAAAACACGAGGAGCAAAAAAAAAAAAAAGAAAGACCAGGAGCATGAAAAGGTGTGAAAAATGCGAGGAGCATGAAGAGGTGTGAAAAATGCGAGGAGCATGAAGAGGTGTGAAAAATGCGAGGAGCATGAAAAGATGTGAAAAATTCGAGGAGCAAAGAAAAGAAAAAAAAAAGAAAGACCAGGAGCATGAAAAGGTGTGAAAAATGCGGGGAGCAAAAAAAAAAAAAAGAAAGACCAGGAGCATGAAAAGGTGTGAAAAATGCGAGGAGCAAAAAAAAAAAAAAAAAAGAAAGACCAGGAGCATGAAAAGGTGTGAAAAACGCGAGGAGCAAAAAAAAAAAAAAGAAAGACCAGGAGCATGAAAAGGTGTGAAAAATGCGACGAGCATGAAAAGTTGTGAAAAATGCGAGGAGCATGAAGAGGTGTGAAAAATTCGAGGAGCAAAAAAAAAAAAAAAAAAAGACCAGGAGCATGAAAAGGTGTGAAAAATGCGAGGAGCAAAAAAAAAAAAAAGACCAGGAGCATGAAAAGGTGTGAAAAATGCGGGGAGCAAAAAAAAAAAAAAGAAACACCAGGAGCATGAAAAGGTGTGAAAAATGCGGGGAGCAAAAAAAAAAAAAAAGACCAGGAGCATGAAAAGGTGTGAAAAATGCGAGGAGCAAAAAAAAAAAAAAAAAAAAGAAAGACCAGGAGCATGAAAAGTTGTGAAAAATGCAGGGAGCAAAAAAAAAAAAAAGAAAGACCAGGAGCATGAAAAGGTGTGAAAAATGCGACGAGCATGAAAAGTTGTGAAAAATGCGAGGAGCATGAAGAGGTGTGAAAAATGCGAGGAGGATGAAAAGGTGTTAAAAATTTGAGGAGCAAAAAAAAAAAAAAAACCAGGAACATGAAAAGGTGTGAAAAATGCGAGGAGCAAAAAAAAAAAAAAAAAAGAAAGACCAGGAGCATGAAAAGGTGTGAAAAATGCGAGGAGCAAAAAAAAAAAAAAAAAAAAAGACCAGGAGCATGAAAAGGTGTGAAAAATGCGAGGAGCAAAAAAAAAAAAAGAAAGACCAGGAGCATGAAAAGGTGTGAAAAATGCGACGAGTTTGAAAAGTTGTGAAAAATGCGAGGAGCATGAAGAGGTGTGAAAAATGCGAGGAGGATGAAAAGGTGTGAAAAATGCGAGGAGCAAAAAAAAAAAAAAAAAAAAAAAAGACCAGGAGCATGAAAAGGGGTGAAAAAAGCGAGGAGCATGAAAAGTAGTGAAAAATGCAAGGAGCATGAAAAGGTGTGAAAAATGCGAGGAGAAAAAAAAAAAAGAAAGAAAGAAAGAAAGACCAGGAGCATGAAAAGGTGTGAAAAAGGCGAGGAGCAAAAAAAAAAAAAAAGAAAAACCAGTAGCATGAAAAGGTGTGAAAAATGCGAGGAGCAAAAGAAAAAAAAAAGACCAGGAGCATGAAAAGGTGTGAAAAACACGAGGAGCAAAAAAAAAAAAAAAAGAAAGACCAGGAGCATGAAAAGGTGTGAAAAATGCGAGGAGCATGAAAAGTTGTGAAAAATGCGAGGAGCATGAAGAGGTGTGAAAAATGCGAGGAGCATGAAAAGATGTGAAAAATTCGAGGAGCAAAAAAAAGAAAAAAAAAAGAAAGACCAGGAGCATGAAAAGGTGTGAAAAATGCGGGGAGCAAAAAAAAAAAAAAGAAAGACCAGGAGCATGAAAAGGTGTGAAAAATGCGAGGAGCAAAAGAAAAAAAAGAAAGACCAGGAGCATGAAAAGGTGTGAAAAATGCGACGAGCATGAAAAGTTGTGAAAAATGCGAGGAGCATGAAAAGGTGTGAAAAATGCGAGGAGAAAAAAAAAAAAGAAAGAAAGAAAGAAAGACCAGGAGCATGAAAAGGTGTGAAAAATGCGAGGAGCAAAAAAAAAAAAAAAGAAAGACCAGAAGCATGAAAAGGTGTGAAAAATGCGAGGAGCAAAAGAAAAAAAAAAGACCAGGAGCATGAAAAGGTGTGAAAAACACGAGGAGCAAAAAAAAAAAAAAGAAAGACCAGGAGCATGAAAAGGTGTGAAAAATGCGAGGAGCATGAAAAGTTGTGAAAAATGCGAGGAGCATGAAGAGGTGTGAAAAATGCGAGGAGCATGAAAAGATGTGAAAAATTCGAGGAGCAAAAAAAAGAAAAAAAAAAGAAAGACCAGGAGCATGAAAAGGTGTGAAAAATGCGGGGAGCAAAAAAAAAAAAAAAGAAAGACCAGGAGCATGAAAAGGTGTGAAAAATGCCAGGAGCAAAAAAAAAAAAAAAGAAAGAAAGACCAGGAGCATGAAAAGGTGTGAAAAACGCGAGGAGCAAAAAAAAAAAAAGAAAGACCAGGAGCATGAAAAGGTGTGAAAAATGCGACGAGCATGAAAAGTTGTGAAAAATGCGAGGAGCATGAAGAGGTGTGAAAAATTAGGGGAGCAAAAAAAAAAAAAAAAAAAAGACCAGGAGCATGAAAAGGTGTGAAAAATTTGAGGAGCAAAAAAAAAAAAAAAAAAAAGACCAGGAGCATGAAAAGGTGTGAAAAATGCGAGGAGCAAAAAAAAAAAAAAAAGACCAGGAGCATGAAAAGGTGTGAAAAATGCGGGGAGCAAAAAAAAAAAAAAGAAACACCAGGAGCATGAAAAGGTGTGAAAAATGCGGGGAGCAAAAAAAAAAAAAAAAGACCAGAAGCATGAAAAGGTGTGAAAAATGCGAGGAGCAAAAAAAAAAAAAAAAAAAGAAAGACCAGGAGCATGAAAAGTTGTGAAAAATGCGGGGAGCAAAAAAAAAAAAAAGAAAGACCAGGAGCATGAAAAGGTGTGAAAAATGCGACGAGCATGAAAAGTTGTGAAAAATGCGAGGAGCATGAAGAGGTGTGAAAAATGCGAGGAGCATGAAAATGTGTGAAAAATGCGAGGAGCATGAAGAGGTGTGAAAAATGCGAGGAGCATGAAAAGGTGTGAAAAATTCGAGGAGCAAAAAAAAAAAAAAAAAAAAAAGACCAGGAGCATGAAAGGTGTGAAAAATGCGAGGAGAAAAAAAAAAAAAAAAAAGACCAGGAACATGAAAAGGTGTGAAAAATGCGAGGAGCAAAAAAAAAAAAAAAAAGAAAGAAAGACCAGGAGCATGAAAATGTGTGAAAAATGCGAGGAGAAAAAAAAAAAAAAAAAGAAAGACCAGGAGCATGAAAAGGTGTGAAAAATGCGAGGAGCAAAAAAAAAAAAAGAAAGACCATTAGCATGAAAAGGTGTGAAAAATGCGAGGAGCAAAAAAAAAAAAAAAGAAAGACCAGTAGCATGAAAAGGTGTGAAAAATGCGAGGAGCAAAAGAAAAAAAAAAGACCAGGAGCATGAAAAGGTGTGAAAAACACGAGGAGCAAAAAAAAAAAAAAGAAAGACCAGGAGCATGAAAAGGTGTGAAAAATGCGAGGAGCATGAAAAGTTGTGAAAAATGCGAGGAGCATGAAGAGGTGTGAAAAATGCGAGGAGCATGAAAAGATGTGAAAAATTCGAGGAGCAAAAAAAAGAAAAAAAAAAGAAAGACCAGGAGCATGAAAAGGTGTGAAAAATGCGGGGAGCAAAAAAAAAAAAAAGAAAGACCAGGAGCATGAAAAGGTGTGAAAAATGCCAGGAGCAAAAAAAAAAAAAAAGAAAGAAAGACCAGGAGCATGAAAAGGTGTGAAAAACGCGAGGAGCAAAAAAAAAAAAAGAAAGACCAGGAGCATGAAAAGGTGTGAAAAATGCGACGAGCATGAAAAGTTGTGAAAAATGCGAGGAGCATGAAGAGGTGTGAAAAATTCGAGGAGCAAAAAAAAAAAAAAAAAAAGACCAGGAGCATGAAAAGGTGTGAAAAATGCGAGGAGCAAAAAAAAAAAAAAGACCAGGAGCATGAAAAGGTGTGAAAAATGCGGGGAGCAAAAAAAAAAAAAAGAAACACCAGGAGCATGAAAAGGTGTGAAAAATGCGGGGAGCAAAAAAAAAAAAAAAGACCAGAAGCATGAAAAGGTGTGAAAAATGCGAGGAGCAAAAAAAAAAAAAAAAAAAGAAAGACCAGGAGCATGAAAAGTTGTGAAAAATGCGGGGAGCAAAAAAAAAAAAAAGAAAGACCAGGAGCATGAAAAGGTGTGAAAAATGCGACGAGCATGAAAAGTTGTGAAAAATGCGAGGAGCATGAAGAGGTGTGAAAAATGCGAGGAGCATGAAAATGTGTGAAAAATGCGAGGAGCATGAAGAGGTGTGAAAAATGCGAGGAGCATGAAAAGGTGTGAAAAATTCGAGGAGCAAAAAAAAAAAAAAAAAAAAAAGACCAGGAGCAAGAAAGGTGTGAAAAAGGCGAGGAGAAAAAAAAAAAAAAAAAGACCAGGAACATGAAAAGGTGTGAAAAATGCGAGGAGCAAAAAAAAAAAAAAAAGAAAGAAAGACCAGGAGCATGAAAATGTGTGAAAAATGCGAGGAGAAAAAAAAAAAAAAAAAAGAAAGACCAGGAGCATGAAAAGGTGTGAAAAATGCGAGGAGCAAAAAAAAAAAAAGAAATACCATTAGCATGAAAAGGTGTGAAAAATGCGAGGAGCAAAAAAAAAAAAAAAAAAAAAAGACCAGGAACATGAAAAGGTGTGAAAAATGCGACGAGCATGAAAAGTTGTGAAAAATGCGAGGAGCATGAAGAGGTGTGAAAAATGCGAGGAGCATGAAAAGGTGTGAAAAATTCGAGGAGCAAAAAAAAAAAAAAAAGACCAGGAGCATGAAAAGGTGTGAAAAATGCGAGGAAAAAAAAAAAAAAAAAAGAAAGACCAGGAGCATGAAAAGGTGTGAAAAATGCGAGGAGAAAAAAAAAAAAAAAAAAGACCAGGAGCATGAAAAGGTGTGAAAAATGCGAGGAGCAAAAAAAAAAAAAAAAAGAAAGAAAGAAAGACCAGGAGCATGAAAAGGTGTGAAAAATGCGAGGAGAAAAAAAAAAAAAAGAAAGAAAGACGAGGAGTTGAAAAGGTGTGAAAAATGCGAGGAGCAAAAAAAAAAAAAGAAAGACCATTAGCATGAAAAGGTGTGAAAAATGCGAGGAGCAAAAAAAAAAAAAAAGACCAGGAACATGAAAAGGTGTGAAAAATGCGAGGAGCAAAAAAAAAAAAAGAAACACCAGGAGCATGAAAAGGTGTGAAAAATGCGACGAGCATGAAAAGTTGTGAAAAATGCGAGGAGCATGAAACGGTGTGAAAAATGCGAGGAGCAAAAAAAAAAAAAAAGAAAGACCAGGAGCATGAAAAGGTGTGATAAATGCGAGGAGCAAAAAAAAAAAAAAAAAAAAAAGACCAGGAACATGAAAAGGTGTGAAAAATGCGAGGAGCAAAAAAAAAAAAAGAAAGACCAGGAGCATGAAAAGGTGTGAAAAATGCGACGAGCATGAAAAGTTGTGAAAAATGCGAGGAGCATGAAGAGGTGTGAAAAATGCGAGGAGCATGAAAAGGTGTGAAAAATTCGAGGAGCAAAAAAAAAAAAAAAAGACCAGGAGCATGAAAAGGTGTGAAAAATGCGAGGAAAAAAAAAAAAAAAAGAAAGACCAGGAGCATGAAAAGGTGTGAAAAATGCGAGGAGAAAAAAAAAAAAAAAAAAAGACCAGGAGCATGAAAAGGTGTGAAAAATGCGAGGAGCAAAAAAAAAAAAAAAAAAGAAAGAAAGAAAGACCAGGAGCATGAAAAGGTGTGAAAAATGCGAGGAGAAAAAAAAAAAAAAGAAAGAAAGACGAGGAGTTGAAAAGGTGTGAAAAATGCGAGGAGCAAAAAAAAAAAAAGAAAGACCATTAGCATGAAAAGGTGTGAAAAATGCGAGGAGCAAAAAAAAAAAAAAAAAAAAGACCAGGAACATGAAAAGGTGTGAAAAATGCGAGGAGCAAAAAAAAAAAAAGAAACACCAGGAGCATGAAAAGGTGTGAAAAATGCGACGAGCATGAAAAGTTGTGAAAAATGCGAGGAGCATGAAACGGTGTGAAAAATGCGAGGAGCAAAAAAAAAAAAAAAGAAAGACCAGGAGCATGAAAAGGTGTGATAAATGCGAGGAGAAAAAAAAAAAAAAGAAAGACCAGGAGCATGAAAAGGTGTGAAAAATGCGAGGAGCATGAAGAGGTGTGAAAAATGCGAGGAGCAAAAAAAAAAAAAAAAAAAAAAGAGACCAGGAGCATGAAAAGGTGTGAAAAATGCGAGGAGCAAAAAAAAAAAAAAGACCAGGAGCATGAAAAGGTGTGAAAAATGCGAGGAGCAAAAAAAAAAAAAAAAAAGACCAGGAGCATGAAAAGGTGTGAAAAATGCGAGGAGCAAAAAAAAAAAAAAAATCAGGAGCATGAAAAGGAGTGAAAAATGCGAGGAGCATGAAAAGGTGTGAAAAATGCAAGGAGCATGAAAATGAGTGAAAAATGCGAGGAGCAAAAAAAAAAATACAAGGAGCATGAAAAGGTGTAAAAATGCGTGGTGCATGAAAAGGTCTGAAAAATGCGAGGAGCATGAAAAGGTGTGAAAAATGCGAGGTGCATGAAAAGGTGTGAAAAATGCGAGGAGCATGAAAAGGTGTGAAAAATGCGAGGTGCATGAAAAGGTGTGAAAAATACGAGGAGCATGAAAAAGTTTGAAAAGTGCGAGGAGCATGAAAAGGTGTGAAAAATGCAAGGAGTATGAAAAGGTGTGAAAAATGCGAGGTGCATGAAAAGGTGTGAAAAATGCGAGGAGCAAAAAAGAAAAGTCGAGGAGCATGAAAAGGTGTGTAAAATGCAAGGAGCATGAAAATGTGTGAAAAATGCGAGGAGAAAAAAAAAGAAAGAAAAAGACGAGGAGCATGAAAAGGTGTGAAAAATGCGAGGAGCATGAAAAGGTGTGAAAAATGCGAGGAGCATGAAAAGGTGTGAAAAATGCGAGGTGCATGAACAGGTGTGAAAAATACGAAGAGCATGAAAAGGTGTGAAAATTGCGAGGAGCATGAAAACGTGTGAAAAATGCAAGGATCAGGAAAAGGTGTGAAAAATATGAAGAGCATGAAAATGTGTGAAAATTTCGAGGAGCATGAAAAGTTGTCAAAAATACGAGGAGCATGAAAAGGTGTGAAAAATGCGAGGAGCATGAAAAGGTGTGAAAAATGCGAGGAGAATGAAAAGCTGTGAAAAATGTGAGGAGCATGAAAAGGTTTGAAAAATGCGAGGAGCATGAAAAGGTGTGTAAAATGAAAGGAGCATGAAAAGGTGTGAAAAATGCGAGAAGAAAAAAAAAAAGAAAAAGACGAGGAGCATGAAAAGGTGTGAAAAATGCAAGGAGCATGAAAAGGTGTGAAAAATGCAAGGAGCAAAAAAAAAAAAACAAAGACGAGGACCATGAGAAGGTGTGAAAAATGCGAGGAGGAAAAAAAAAAAATAAGACGAGGAGCATATGAAGGTGTGAAAAATGCGAGGAGCATGAAAACGTGTGAAAAATGCGAGGAGCAAAAAAAAAGAAAAGAAAAAGATGTGGAGCATGAAAAGGTGTGAAAAATGCGAGGAGCATGAAAATGTGTGAAAAATACGAGGAACAGGAAAAGGTGTGAACAATATGAGGAGCATGAAAAGGTGTGAAAAATGTGAGGAGCAAAAAAAAAAAAAAAGTAAAAGCCGAGGAGCAGGAAAAGGTGTGAAAAATGCGACGAGCATGAAAAGTTGTGAAAAATGCGAGGAGCATGAAGAGGTGTGAAAAATGCGAGGAGCATGAAAATGTGTGAAAAATGCGAGGAGCATGAAGAGGTGTGAAAAATGCGAGGAGCATGAAGAGGTGTGAAAATTGCGAGGAGCATGAAAAGGTGTGAAAAATTCGAGGAGCAAAAAAAAAAAAAAAAAACCAGGAGCATGAAAAGGTGTGAAAAATGCGAGGAGCAAAAAAAAAAAAAAAAGAACAGGAACATGAAAAGGTGTGAAAAATGCGAGGAGCAAAAAAAAAAAAAAAAAAGGAAAGACCAGGAGCATGAAAAGGTGTGAAAAATGTGGGGAGCAAAAAAAAAAAAAAGAAAGACCAGGAGCATGAAAAGGTGTGAAAAATGCGACGAGTATGAAAAGTTGTGAAAAATGCGAGGAGCATGAAGAGGTGTGAAAAATGCGAGGAAAAAAAAAAAAAAAGAGACCAGGAACATGAAAAGGTGTGAAAAATGCGAGGAGCAAAAAAAAAAAAAAAAGAAAGAAAGAAAGACCAGGATCATGAAAAGGTGTGAAAAATGCGAGGAGCAAAAAAAAAAAAAAGACCAGGAGCATGAAAAGGTGTGAAAAACGCGAGGAAAAAAAAAAAAAAAAGAAAGACCAGGAGCATGAAAAGGTGTGAAAAATGCGACGAGCATGAAAAGTTGTGAAAAATGCGAGGAGCATGAAGAGGTGTGAAAAATGCGAGGAGCATGAAAAGATGTGAAAAATTCGAGGAGCAAAAAAAAGAAAAAAAAAAGAAAGACCAGGAGCATGAAAAGGTGTGAAAAATGCGGGGAGCAAAAAAAAAAAAAAGAAAGACCAGGAGCATGAAAAGGTGTGAAAAATGCGAGGAGCAAAAAAAAAAAAAAAAAAAAGACCAGGAGCATGAAAAGGTGTGAAAAACGCGAGGAGCAAAAAAAAAAAAAGAAAGACCAGGAGCATGAAAAGGTGTGAAAAAAGCGAGGAGCAAGAAAAGAAAAAAAAAAAAGACCAGGAGCATGAAAAGGTGTGAAAAACGCGAGGAGCAAAAAAAAAAAAAGAAAGACCAGGAGCATGAAAAGGTGTGAAAAATGCGAGGAGCATGAAAAGTTGTGAAAAATGCAAGGAGCATGAAAAGGTGTGAAAAATGCGAAGAGAAAAAAAAAAAAAAGAAAGAAAGAAAGACCAGGAGCATGAAAAGTTGTGAAAAATGCGAGGAGCAAAAAAAAAAAAAAAGAAAGACCAGGAGCATGAAAAGGTGTGAAAAATGCGAGGAGCAAAAGAAAAAAAAAAGACCAGGAGCATGAAAAGGTGTGAAAAACACGAGGAGCAAAAAAAAAAAAAAGAAAGACCAGGAGCATGAAAAGGTGTGAAAAATGCGAGGAGCATGAAAAGTTGTGAAAAATGCGAGGAGCATGAAGAGGTGTGAAAAATGCGAGGAGCATGAAAAGATGTGAAAAATTCGAGGAGCAAAAAAAAGAAAAAAAAAGAAAGACCAGGAGCATGAAAAGGTGTGAAAAATGCGGGAAGCAAAAAAAAAAAAAAGAAAGACCAGGAGCATGAAAAGGTGTGAAAAATGCGAGGAGCAAAAAAAAAAAAAAAAAAAGAAAGACCAGGAGCATGAAAAGGTGTGAAAAACGCGAGGAGCAAAAAAAAAAAAAGAAAGACCAGGAGCATGAAAAGGTGTGAAAAATGCGACGAGCATGAAAAGTTGTGAAAAATGCGAGGAGCATGAAGAGGTGTGAAAAATTCGAGGAGCAAAAAAAAAAAAAAAAAAGACCAGGAGCATGAAAAGGTGTGAAAAATGCGAGGAGCAAAAAAAAAAAAAAGACCAGGAGCATGAAAAGGTGTGAAAAATGCGGGGAGCAAAAAAAAAAAAAAAGAAACACCAGGAGCATGAAAAGGTGTGAAAAATGCGAGGAGCAAAAAAAAAAAAAAGACCAGGAGCATGAAAAGGTGTGAAAAATGAGGGGAGCAAAAAAAAAAAAAAGAAACACCAGGAGCATGAAAAGGTGTGAAAAACGCGAGGAGCAAAAAAAAAAAAAGAAAGACCAGGAGCATGAAAAGGTGTGAAAAATGCGAGGAGCAAAAAAAAAAAAAAAAAAAAAAGACCAGGAGCATGAAAAGGTGTGAAAAATGCGAGGAGCATGAAAGGTTGTGAAAAATGCAAGGAGCATGAAAAGGTGTGAAAAATGCGAAGAAAAAAAAAAAAAAAAGAAAGAAAGAAAGACCAGGAGCATGAAAAGTTGTGAAAAATGCGAGGAGCAAAAAAAAAAAAAAAGAAAGACCAGGAGCATGAAAAGGTGTGAAAAATGCGAGGAGCAAAAGAAAAAAAAAAGACCAGGAGCATGAAAAGTTGTGAAAAACACGAGGAGCAAAAAAAAAAAAAAGAAAGACCAGGAGCATGAAAAGGTGTGAAAAATGCGAGGAGCATGAAAAGTTGTGAAAAATGCGAGGAGCATGAAGAGGTGTGAAAAATGCGAGGAGCATGAAAAGATGTGAAAAATTCGAGGAGCAAAAAAAAGAAAAAAAAAAGAAAGACCAGGAGCATGAAAAGGTGTGAAAAATGCGGGGAGCAAAAAAAAAAAAAAGAAAGACCAGGAGCATGAAAAGGTGTGAAAAATGCGAGGAGCAAAAAAAAAAAAAAAAAAAGAAAGACCAGGAGCATGAAAAGGTGTGAAAAACGCGAGGAGCAAAAAAAAAAAAAGAAAGACCAGGAGCATGAAAAGGTGTGAAAAATGCGACGAGCATGAAAAGTTGTGAAAAATGCGAGGAGCATGAAGAGGTGTGAAAAATTCGAGGAGCAAAAAAAAAAAAAAAAAAGACCAGGAGCATGAAAAGGTGTGAAAAATGCGAGGAGCAAAAAAAAAAAAAAGACCAGGAGCATGAAAAGGTGTGAAAAATGCGGGGAGCAAAAAAAAAAAAAAGAAACACCAGGAGCATGAAAAGTTGTGAAAAATGCGACGAGCATGAAAAGTTGTGAAAAATGCGAGGAGCATGAAACGGTGTGAAAAATGCGAGGAGCATGAAAATGTGTGAAAAATGCGAGGAGCATGAAGAGGTGTGAAAAATGCGAGGAGCATGAAAATGTGTGAAAAATGCGAGGAGCATGAAGAGGTGTAAAAAATGCGAGGAGCATGAAAAGGTGTGAAAAATTCGAGGAGCAAAAAAAAAAAAAAAAGACCAGGAGCATGAAAAGGTGTGAAAAATGCGAGGGAAAAAAAAAAAAAAGAAAGACCAGGAGCATGAAAAGGTGTGAAAAATGCGAGGAGCAAAAAAAAAAAAAAAAAAGAAAGAAAGAAAGACCAGGAGCATGAAAAGGTGTGAAAAATGCGAGGAGAAAAAAAAAAAAAGAAAGAAAGACGAGGAGTTGAAAAGGTGTGAAAAATGCGAGGAGCAAAAAAAAAAAAGAAAGACCATTAGCATGAAAAGGTGTGAAAAATGCGAGGAGCAAAAAAAAAAAAAAAAAAAAAAAGACCAGGAACATGAAAAGGTGTGAAAAATGCGAGGAGCAAAAAAAAAAAAAGAAACACCAGGAGCATGAAAAGGTGTGAAAAATGCGACGAGCATGAAAAGTTGTGAAAGATGCGAGGAGCATGAAACGGTGTGAAAAATGCGAGGAGCAAAAAAAAAAAAAAAGAAAGACCAGGAGCATGAAAAGGTGTGATAAATGCGAGGAGCAAAAAAAAAAAAAAAAAAAAGAAAGACCAGGAGCTTGAAAAGGTGTGAAAAATGCGAGGAGCATGAAGAGGTGTGAAAAATGCGAGGAGCAAAAAAAAAAAAAAAAAAAAAAAAGAGACCAGGAGCATGAAAAGGTGTGAAAAATGCGAGGAGCAAAAAAAAAAAAAAGACCAGGAGCATGAAAAGGTGTGAAAAATGCGAGGAGCAAAAAAAAAAAAAAAGAAACACCAGGAGCATGAAAAGGTGTGAAAAATGCGAGGAGCAAAAAAAAAAAAAAGACCAGGAGCATGAAAAGGAGTGAAAAAAGAGGGGAGCAAAAAAAAAAAAAAGACCAGGAGCATGAAAAGGTGTGAAAAATGCGAGGAGAATGAAAAGCTGTGAAAAATGTGAGGAGCATGAAAAGGTTTGAAAAATGCGAGGAGCATGAAAAGGTGTGTAAAATGAAAGGAGCATGAAAAGGTGTGAAAAATGCGAGAAGAAAAAAAAAAAGAAAAAGACGAGGAGCATGAAAAGGTGTGAAAAATGCAAGGAGCATGAAAAGGTGTGAAAAATGCAAGGAGCAAAAAAAAAAAAACAAAGACGAGGACCATGAGAAGGTGTGAAAAATGCGAGGAGGAAAAAAAAAAAAAAAAACGAGGAGCATATGAAGGTGTGAAAAATGCGAGGAGCATGAAAACGTGTGAAAAATGCGAGGAGCAAAAAAAAAGAAAAGAAAAAGATGTGGAGCATGAAAAGGTGTGAAAAATGCGAGGAGCATGAAAATGTGTGAAAAATACGAGGAACAGGAAAAGGTGTGAACAATATGAGGAGCATGAAAAGGTGTGAAAAATGTGAGGAGCAAAAAAAAAAAAAAAGTAAAAGACGAGGAGCATGAAAAGGTGTGAAAAATGCGACGAGCATGAAAAGTTGTGAAAAATGCGAGGAGCATGAAGAGGTGTGAAAAATGCGAGGAGCATGAAAATGTGTGAAAAATGCGAGGAGCATGAAGAGGTGTGAAAAATGCGAGGAGCATGAAGAGGTGTGAAAATTGCGAGGAGCATGAAAAGGTGTGAAAAATTCGAGGAGCAAAAAAAAAAAAAAAAAAACCAGGAGCATGAAAAGGTGTGAAAAACGCGAGGAAAAAAAAAAAAAAAAGAAAGACCAGGAGCATGAAAAGGTGTGAAAAATGCGACGAGCATGAAAAGTTGTGAAAAATGCGAGGAGCATGAAGAGGTGTGAAAAATGCGAGGAGCATGAAAAGATGTGAAAAATTCGAGGAGCAAAAAAAAGAAAAAAAAAAGAAAGACCAGGAGCATGAAAAGGTGTGAAAAATGCGGGGAGCAAAAAAAAAAAAAAGAAAGACCAGGAGCATGAAAAGGTGTGAAAAATGCGAGGAGCAAAAAAAAAAAAAAAAAAAAGACCAGGAGCATGAAAAGGTGTGAAAAACGCGAGGAGCAAAAAAAAAAAAAGAAAGACCAGGAGCATGAAAAGGTGTGAAAAATGCGAGGAGCAAAAAAAAAAAAAAAAAAAAGACCAGGAGCATGAAAAGGTGTGAAAAACGCGAGGAGCAAAAAAAAAAAAAGAAAGACCAGGAGCATGAAAAGGTGTGAAAAATGCGAGGAGCATGAAAAGTTGTGAAAAATGCAAGGAGCATGAAAAGGTGTGAAAAATGCGAAGAGAAAAAAAAAAAAAAGAAAGAAAGAAAGACCAGGAGCATGAAAAGTTGTGAAAAATGCGAGGAGCAAAAAAAAAAAAAAAGAAAGACCAGGAGCATGAAAAGGTGTGAAAAATGCGAGGAGCAAAAGAAAAAAAAAAGACCAGGAGCATGAAAAGGTGTGAAAAACACGAGGAGCAAAAAAAAAAAAAAGAAAGACCAGGAGCATGAAAAGGTGTGAAAAATGCGAGGAGCATGAAAAGTTGTGAAAAATGCGAGGAGCATGAAGAGGTGTGAAAAATGCGAGGAGCATGAAAAGATGTGAAAAATTCGAGGAGCAAAAAAAAGAAAAAAAAAAGAAAGACCAGGAGCATGAAAAGGTGTGAAAAATGCGGGGAGCAAAAAAAAAAAAAAGAAAGACCAGGAGCATGAAAAGGTGTGAAAAATGCGAGGAGCAAAAAAAAAAAAAAAAAAAGAAAGACCAGGAGCATGAAAAGGTGTGAAAAACGCGAGGAGCAAAAAAAAAAAAAGAAAGACCAGGAGCATGAAAAGGTGTGAAAAATGCGACGAGCATGAAAAGTTGTGAAAAATGCGAGGAGCATGAAGAGGTGTGAAAAATTCGAGGAGCAAAAAAAAAAAAAAAAAAGACCAGGAGCATGAAAAGGTGTGAAAAATGCGAGGAGCAAAAAAAAAAAAAAGACCAGGAGCATGAAAAGGTGTGAAAAATGCGGGGAGCAAAAAAAAAAAAAAGAAACACCAGGAGCATGAAAAGTTGTGAAAAATGCGACGAGCATGAAAAGTTGTGAAAAATGCGAGGAGCATGAAACGGTGTGAAAAATGCGAGGAGCATGAAAATGTGTGAAAAATGCGAGGAGCATGAAGAGGTGTGAAAAATGCGAGGAGCATGAAAATGTGTGAAAAATGCGAGGAGCATGAAGAGGTGTAAAAAATGCGAGGAGCATGAAAAGGTGTGAAAAATTCGAGGAGCAAAAAAAAAAAAAAAAGACCAGGAGCATGAAAAGGTGTGAAAAATGCGAGGGAAAAAAAAAAAAAAGAAAGACCAGGAGCATGAAAAGGTGTGAAAAATGCGAGGAGCAAAAAAAAAAAAGAAAGACCATTAGCATGAAAAGGTGTGAAAAATGCGAGGAGCAAAAAAAAAAAAAAAAAAAAAAAGACCAGGAACATGAAAAGGTGTGAAAAATGCGAGGAGCAAAAAAAAAAAAAGAAACACCAGGAGCATGAAAAGGTGTGAAAAATGCGACGAGCATGAAAAGTTGTGAAAGATGCGAGGAGCATGAAACGGTGTGAAAAATGCGAGGAGCAAAAAAAAAAAAAAAGAAAGACCAGGAGCATGAAAAGGTGTGATAAATGCGAGGAGCAAAAAAAAAAAAAAAAAAAAGAAAGACCAGGAGCTTGAAAAGGTGTGAAAAATGCGAGGAGCATGAAGAGGTGTGAAAAATGCGAGGAGCAAAAAAAAAAAAAAAAAAAGAAAGACCAGGAGCATGAAAAGGTGTGAAAAATGCGGGGAGAAAAAAAAAAGAAAGACCAGGAGCATGAAAAGGTGTGAAAAATGCGAGGAGCATGAAAAGTTGTGAAAAATGCAAGGAGCATGAAAAGGTGTGAAAAATGCGAAGAGAAAAAAAAAAAAAAGAAAGAAAGAAAGACCAGGAGCATGAAAAGTTGTGAAAAATGCGAGGAGCAAAAAAAAAAAAAAAGAAAGACCAGGAGCATGAAAAGGTGTGAAAAATGCGAGGAGCAAAAGAAAAAAAAAAGACCAGGAGCATGAAAAGGTGTGAAAAACACGAGGAGCAAAAAAAAAAAAAAGAAAGACCAGGAGCATGAAAAGGTGTGAAAAATGCGAGGAGCATGAAAAGTTGTGAAAAATGCGAGGAGCATGAAGAGGTGTGAAAAATGCGAGGAGCATGAAAAGATGTGAAAAATTCGAGGAGCAAAAAAAAGAAAAAAAAAGAAAGACCAGGAGCATGAAAAGGTGTGAAAAATGCGGGAAGCAAAAAAAAAAAAAAGAAAGACCAGGAGCATGAAAAGGTGTGAAAAATGCGAGGAGCAAAAAAAAAAAAAAAAAAAGAAAGACCAGGAGCATGAAAAGGTGTGAAAAACGCGAGGAGCAAAAAAAAAAAAAGAAAGACCAGGAGCATGAAAAGGTGTGAAAAATGCGACGAGCATGAAAAGTTGTGAAAAATGCGAGGAGCATGAAGAGGTGTGAAAAATTCGAGGAGCAAAAAAAAAAAAAAAAAAGACCAGGAGCATGAAAAGGTGTGAAAAATGCGAGGAGCAAAAAAAAAAAAAAGACCAGGAGCATGAAAAGGTGTGAAAAATGCGGGGAGCAAAAAAAAAAAAAAAGAAACACCAGGAGCATGAAAAGGTGTGAAAAATGCGAGGAGCAAAAAAAAAAAAAAGACCAGGAGCATGAAAAGGTGTGAAAAATGAGGGGAGCAAAAAAAAAAAAAAGAAACACCAGGAGCATGAAAAGGTGTGAAAAACGCGAGGAGCAAAAAAAAAAAAAGAAAGACCAGGAGCATGAATAGGTGTGAAAAATGCGAGGAGCAAAAAAAAAAAAAAAAAAAAAGACCAGGAGCATGAAAAGGTGTGAAAAATGCGAGGAGCATGAAAGGTTGTGAAAAATGCAAGGAGCATGAAAAGGTGTGAAAAATGCGAAGAGAAAAAAAAAAAAAAGAAAGAAAGAAAGACCAGGAGCATGAAAAGTTGTGAAAAATGCGAGGAGCAAAAAAAAAAAAAAAGAAAGACCAGGAGCATGAAAAGGTGTGAAAAATGCGAGGAGCAAAAGAAAAAAAAAAGACCAGGAGCATGAAAAGTTGTGAAAAACACGAGGAGCAAAAAAAAAAAAAAGAAAGACCAGGAGCATGAAAAGGTGTGAAAAATGCGAGGAGCATGAAAAGTTGTGAAAAATGCGAGGAGCATGAAGAGGTGTGAAAAATGCGAGGAGCATGAAAAGATGTGAAAAATTCGAGGAGCAAAAAAAAGAAAAAAAAAAGAAAGACCAGGAGCATGAAAAGGTGTGAAAAATGCGGGGAGCAAAAAAAAAAAAAAGAAAGACCAGGAGCATGAAAAGGTGTGAAAAATGCGAGGAGCAAAAAAAAAAAAAAAAAAAGAAAGACCAGGAGCATGAAAAGGTGTGAAAAACGCGAGGAGCAAAAAAAAAAAAAGAAAGACCAGGAGCATGAAAAGGTGTGAAAAATGCGACGAGCATGAAAAGTTGTGAAAAATGCGAGGAGCATGAAGAGGTGTGAAAAATTCGAGGAGCAAAAAAAAAAAAAAAAAAGACCAGGAGCATGAAAAGGTGTGAAAAATGCGAGGAGCAAAAAAAAAAAAAAGACCAGGAGCATGAAAAGGTGTGAAAAATGCGGGGAGCAAAAAAAAAAAAAAGAAACACCAGGAGCATGAAAAGTTGTGAAAAATGCGACGAGCATGAAAAGTTGTGAAAAATGCGAGGAGCATGAAACGGTGTGAAAAATGCGAGGAGCATGAAAATGTGTGAAAAATGCGAGGAGCATGAAGAGGTGTGAAAAATGCGAGGAGCATGAAAAGGTGTGAAAAATGCGAGGAGCATGAAGAGGTGTAAAAAATGCGAGGAGCATGAAAAGGTGTGAAAAATTCGAGGAGCAAAAAAAAAAAAAAAAGACCAGGAGCATGAAAAGGTGTGAAAAATGCGAGGGAAAAAAAAAAAAAAGAAAGACCAGGAGCATGAAAAGGTGTGAAAAATGCGAGGAGCAAAAAAAAAAAAAAAAAAGAAAGAAAGAAAGACCAGGAGCATGAAAAGGTGTGAAAAATGCGAGGAGAAAAAAAAAAAAAGAAAGAAAGACGAGGAGTTGAAAAGGTGTGAAAAATGCGAGGAGCAAAAAAAAAAAAGAAAGACCATTAGCATGAAAAGGTGTGAAAAATGCGAGGAGCAAAAAAAAAAAAAAAAAAAAAAGAACAGGAACATGAAAAGGTGTGAAAAATGCGAGGAGCAAAAAAAAAAAAAGAAACACCAGGAGCATGAAAAGGTGTGAAAAATGCGACGAGCATGAAAAGTTGTGAAAGATGCGAGGAGCATGAAACGGTGTGAAAAATGCGAGGAGCAAAAAAAAAAAAAAAGAAAGACCAGGAGCATGAAAAGGTGTGATAAATGCGAGGAGCAAAAAAAAAAAAAAAAAAAAGAAAGACCAGGAGCTTGAAAAGGTGTGAAAAATGCGAGGAGCATGAAGAGGTGTGAAAAATGCGAGGAGCAAAAAAAAAAAAAAAAAAAAAAAGAGACCAGGAGCAAGAAAAGGTGTGAAAAATGCGAGGAGCAAAAAAAAAAAAAAGACCAGGAGCATGAAAAGGTGTGAAAAATGCGAGGAGCAAAAAAAAAAAAAAAGAAACACCAGGAGCATGAAAAGGTGTGAAAAATGCGAGGAGCAAAAAAAAAAAAAAGACCAGGAGCATGAAAAGGTGTGAAAAAGGAGGGGAGCAAAAAAAAAAAAAAGACCAGGAGCATGAAAAGGTGTGAAAAATGCGAGGAGAATGAAAAGCTGTGAAAAATGTGAGGAGCATGAAAAGGTTTGAAAAATGCGAGGAGCATGAAAAGGTGTGTAAAATGAAAGGAGCATGAAAAGGTGTGAAAAATGCGAGAAGAAAAAAAAAAAGAAAAAGACGAGGAGCATGAAAAGGTGTGAAAAATGCAAGGAGCATGAAAAGGTGTGAAAAATGCAAGGAGCAAAAAAAAAAAAACAAAGACGAGGACCATGAGAAGGTGTGAAAAATGCGAGGAGGAAAAAAAAAAAATAAGACGAGGAGCATATGAAGGTGTGAAAAATGCGAGGAGCATGAAAACGTGTGAAAAATGCGAGGAGCAAAAAAAAAGAAAAGAAAAAGATGTGGAGCATGAAAAGGTGTGAAAAATGCGAGGAGCATGAAAATGTGTGAAAAATACGAGGAACAGGAAAAGGTGTGAACAATATGAGGAGCATGAAAAGGTGTGAAAAATGTGAGGAGCAAAAAAAAAAAAAAAGTAAAAGACGAGGAGCATGAAAAGGTGTGAAAAATGCGACGAGCATGAAAAGTTGTGAAAAATGCGAGGAGCATGAAGAGGTGTGAAAAATGCGAGGAGCATGAAAATGTGTGAAAAATGCGAGGAGCATGAAGAGGTGTGAAAAATGCGAGGAGCATGAAGAGGTGTGAAAATTGCGAGGAGCATGAAAAGGTGTGAAAAATTCGAGGAGCAAAAAAAAAAAAAAAAAACCAGGAGCATGAAAAGGTGTGAAAAACGCGAGGAAAAAAAAAAAAAAAAGAAAGACCAGGAGCATGAAAAGGTGTGAAAAATGCGACGAGCATGAAAAGTTGTGAAAAATGCGAGGAGCATGAAACGGTGTGAAAAATGCGAGGAGCATGAAAATGTGTGAAAAATGCGAGGAGCATGAAGAGGTGTGAAAAATGCGAGGAGCATGAAAATGTGTGAAAAATGCGAGGAGCATGAAGAGGTGTAAAAAATGCGAGGAGCATGAAAAGGTGTGAAAAATTCGAGGAGCAAAAAAAAAAAAAAAAGACCAGGAGCATGAAAAGGTGTGAAAAATGCGAGGGAAAAAAAAAAAAAGAAAGACCAGGAGCATGAAAAGGTGTGAAAAATGCGAGGAGCAAAAAAAAAAAAGAAAGACCATTAGCATGAAAAGGTGTGAAAAATGCGAGGAGCAAAAAAAAAAAAAAAAAAAAAAGACCAGGAACATGAAAAGGTGTGAAAAATGCGAGGAGCAAAAAAAAAAAAAGAAACACCAGGAGCATGAAAAGGTGTGAAAAATGCGACGAGCATGAAAAGTTGTGAAAGATGCGAGGAGCATGAAACGGTGTGAAAAATGCGAGGAGCAAAAAAAAAAAAAAAGAAAGACCAGGAGCATGAAAAGGTGTGATAAATGCGAGGAGCAAAAAAAAAAAAAAAAAAAAGAAAGACCAGGAGCTTGAAAAGGTGTGAAAAATGCGAGGAGCATGAAGAGGTGTGAAAAATGCGAGGAGCAAAAAAAAAAAAAAAAAAAAAAGAGACCAGGAGCATGAAAAGGTGTGAAAAATGCGAGGAGCAAAAAAAAAAAAAAGACCAGGAGCATGAAAAGGTGTGAAAAATGCGAGGAGCAAAAAAAAAAAAAAAAAGACCAGGAGCATGAAAAGGTGTGAAAAATGCGAGGAGCAAAAAAAAAAAAAAAATCAGGAGCAGGAAAAGGAGTGAAAAATGCGAGGAGCATGAAAAGGTTTGAAAAATGCAAGGAGCATGAAAATGTGTGAAAAATGCGAGGAGCATGAAAAGGTTTGAAAAATGAAAGGAGCATGAAAATGTGTGAAAAATGCGAGCAGCAAAAAAAAAAATACAAGGAGCATGAAAAGGTGTAAAAATGCGTGGTGCATGAAAAGGTCTGAAAAATGCGAGGAGCATGAAAAGGTGTGAAAAATGCGAGGTGCATGAAAAGGTGTGAAAAATGCGAGGAGCATGAAAAGGTGTGAAAAATGCGAGGTGCATGAAAAGGTGTGAAAAATACGAGGAGCATGAAAAAGTTTGAAAAGTGCGAGGAGCATGAAAAGGTGTGAAAAATGCAAGGAGTATGAAAAGGTGTGAAAAATGCGAGGTGCATGAAAAGGTGTGAAAAATGCGAGGAGCAAAAAAAAAAAGTCGAGGAGCATGAAAAGGTGTGTAAAATGCAAGGAGCATGAAAATGTGTGAAAAATGCGAGGAGAAAAAAAAAGAAAGAAAAAGACGAGGAGCATGAAAAGGTGTGAAAAATGCGAGGAGCATGAAAAGGTGTGAAAAATGCGAGGAGCATGAAAAGGTGTGAAAAATGCGAGGTGCATGAAAAGGTGTGAAAAATACGAAGAGCATGAAAAGGTGTGAAAATTGCGAGGAGCATGAAAACGTGTGAAAAATGCAAGGATCAGGAAAAGGTGTGAAAAATATGAAGAGCATGAAAATGTGTGAAAATTTCGAGGAGCATGAAAAGTTGTCAAAAATACGAGGAGCATGAAAAGGTGTGAAAAATGCGAGGAGCATGAAAAGGTGTGAAAAATGCGAGGAGCATGAAAAGGTGTGAAAAATGTGAGGAGCATGAAAAAGTTTGAAAAATGCGAGGAGCATGAAAAGGTGTGTAAAATGAAAGGAGCATGAAAAGGTGTGAAAAATGCGAGAAGAAAAAAAAAAAGAAAAAGACGAGGAGCATGAAAAGGTGTGAAAAATGCAAGGAGCATGAAAAGGTGTGAAAAATGCAAGGAGCAAAAAAAAAAAACAAAGACGAGGACCATGAGAAGGTGTGAAAAATGCGAGGAGGAAGAAAAAAAATAAGACGAGGAGCATATGAAGGTGTGAAAAATGCGAGGAGCATGAAAACGTGTGAAAAATGCGAGGAGCAAAAAAAAAGAAAAGAAAAAGATGTGGAGCATGAAAAGGTGTGAAAAATGCGAGGAGCATGAAAATGTGTGAAAAATACGAGGAACAGGAAAAGGTGTGAACAATATGAGGAGCATGAAAAGGTGTGAAAATGTGAGGAGCAAAAAAAAAAAAAAGTAAAAGACGAGGAGCATGAAAAGGTGTGAAAAATGCGACGAGCATGAAAAGTTGTGAAAAATGCGAGGAGCATGAAGAGGTGTGAAAAATGCGAGGAGCATGAAAATGTGTGAAAAATGCGAGGAGCATGAAGAGGTGTGAAAAATGCGAGGAGCATGAAAAGGTGTGAAAAATTCGAGGAGCAAAAAAAAAAAAAAAGGCCAGGAGCATGAAAGGTGTTAAAAATGCGAGGAGAAAAAAAAAAAAAAAAAGACCAGGAACATGAAAAGGTGTGAAACATGCGAGGAGCAAAAAAAAAAAAAAAGAAAGAAAGACCAGGAGCATGAAAATGTGTGAAAAATGCGAGGAGAAAAAAAAAAAAAAAAAAAAAAAAGACCAGGAGCATGAAAAGGTGTGAAAAATGCGAGGAGCAAAAAAAAAAAAAGAAAGACCATTAGCATGAAAAGGTGTGAAAAATCTGAGGAGCAAAAAAAAAAAAAAAAAAAAAAAGACCAGGAACATGAAAAGGTGTGAAAAATGCGAGGAGCAAAAAAAAAAAAAGAAAGACCAGGAGCATGAAAAGGTGTGAAAAATGCGACGAGCATGAAAAGTTGTGAAAAATGCGAGGAGCATGAAGAGGTGTGAAAAATGCGAGGAGCATGAAAAGGTGTGAAAAATTCGAGGAGCAAAAAAAAAAAAAAAAGACCAGGAGCATGAAAAGGTGTGAAAAATGCGAGGAAAAAAAAAAAAAAAAGAAAGACCAGGAGCATGAAAAGGTGTGAAAAATGCGAGGAGAAAAAAAAAAAAAAAAAAAGACCAGGAGCATGAAAAGGTGTGAAAAATGCGAGGAGCAAAAAAAAAAAAAAAAGAAAGAAAGAAAGACCAGGAGCATGAAAAGGTGTGAAAAATGCGAGGAGAAAAAAAAAAAAAAGAAAGAAAGACGAGGAGTTGAAAAGGTGTGAAAAATGCGAGGAGCAAAAAAAAAAAAAGAAAGACCATTGGCATGAAAAGGTGTGAAAAATGCGAGGAGCAAAAAAAAAAAAAAAAAAAAGACCAGGAACATGAAAAGGTGTGAAAAATGCGAGGAGCAAAAAAAAAAAAAGAAACACCAGGAGCATGAAAAGGTGTGAAAAATGCGACGAGCATGAAAAGTTGTGAAAAATGCGAGGAGCATGAAACGGTGTGAAAAATGCGAGGAGCAAAAAAAAAAAAAAAAGAAAGACCAAGAGCATGAAAAGGTGTGATAAATGCGAGGAGCAAAAAAAAAAAAAAAAAAAGAAAAACCAGGAGCATGAAAAGGTGTGAAAAATGCGAGGAGCATGAAGAGGGGTGAAAAATGCGAGGAGCAAAAAAAAAAAAAAAAGAGACCAGGAGCATGAAAAGGTGTGAAAAATGCGAGGAGCAAAAAAAAAAAAAAGACCAGGAGCATGAAAAGGTGTGAAAAATGCGAGGAGCAAAAAAAAAAAAAAAAGACCAGGAGCATGAAAAGGTGTGAAAAAAGCGAGGAGCAAAAAAAAAAAAAAAATCAGGAGCATGAAAAGGAGTGAAAAATGCGAGGAGCATGAAAAGGTTTGAAAAATTCAAGGAGCATGAAAATGTGTGAAAAATGCGAGGAGCAAAAAAAAAAAATACAAGGAGCATGAAAAGGTGTAAAAATGCGTGGTGCATGAAAAGGTCTGAAAAATGCGAGGAGCATGAAAAGGTGTGAAAAATGCGAGGTGCATGAAAAGGTGTGAAAAATGCGAGGAGCATGAAAAAGTGTGAAAAATGCGAGGTACATGAAAAGGTGTGAAAAATACGAGGAGCAAAAAAAAAAAGTCGAGGAGCATGAAAAGGTGTGTAAAATGCAAGGAGCATGAAAAGGTGTGAAAAATGCGACGAGCATGAAAAGTTGTGAAAAATGCGAGGAGCATGAAACGGTGTGAAAAATGCGAGGAGCAAAAAAAAAAAAAGAAACACCAGGAGCATGAAGAGGTGTGAAAAATGCGAGGAGCATGAAAAGATGTGAAAAATTCGAGGAGCAAAAAAAAGAAAAAAAAAAGAAAGACCAGGAGCATGAAAAGGTGTGAAAAATGCGAGGAGCAAAAAAAAAAAAAAAAAAAAGAAAGACCAGGAGCATGAAAAGGTGTGAAAAACGCGAGGAGCAAAAAAAAAAAAAGAAAGACCAGGAGCATGAAAAGGTGTGAAAAATGCGACGAGCATGAAAAGTTGTGAAAAATGCGAGGAGCATGAAGAGGTGTGAAAAATTCGAGGAGCAAAAAAAAAAAAAAAAATGACCAGGAGCATGAAAAGGTGTGAAAAATGCGAGGAGCAAAAGAAAAAAAAAAGACCAGGAGCATGAAAAGGTGTGAAAAATGCGGGGAGCAAAAAAAAAAAAAAAGAAACACCAGGAGCATGAAAAGGTGTGAAAAATGCGGGGAGCAAAAAAAAAAAAAAAAGACCAGGAGCATGAAAAGGTGTGAAAAATGCGAGGGCAAAAAAAAAAAAAAAAAAAAAGAAAGACCAGGAGCATGAAAAGTTGTGAAAAATGCGGGGAGCAAAAAAAAAAAAAAGAAAGACCAGGATAATGAAAAGGTGTGAAAAATGCGACGAGCATGAAAAGTTGTGAAAAATGCGAGGAGCATGAAGAGGTGTGAAAAATGCGAGGAGCATGAAAATGTGTGAAAAATGCGAGGAGCATGAAGAGGTGTGAAAAATGCGACGAGCATGAAAAGGTGTGAAAAATTCGAGGAGCAAAAAAAAAAAAAAAAAAAAAAGACCAGGAGCAAGAAAGGTGTGAAAAATGCGAGGAGAAAAAAAAAAAAAAAAAAGACCAGGAACATGAAAAGGTGTGAAAAATGCGAGGAGCAAAAAAAAAAAAAAAAAAGAAAGAAAGACCAGGAGCATGAAAAGGTGTGAAAAAGGCGAGGAGAAAAAAAAAAAAAAAGAAAGAAAGACCAGGAGCATGAAAAGGTGTGAAAAATGCGAGGAGCAAAAAAAAAAAAAAAGAAAGACCAGGAGCATGAAAAGGTGTGAAAAATGCGACGAGCATGAAAAGTTATGAAAAATGCGAGGAGCATGAAGAGGTGTGAAAAATGCGAGGAGCATGAAAAGGTGTGAAAAATTCGAGGAGCAAAAAAAAAAAAAAAAGACCAGGAGCATGAAAAGGTGTGAAAAATGCGAGGGAAAAAAAAAAAAAAGAAAGACCAGGAGCATGAAAAGGTGTGAAAAATGCGAGGAGCAAAAAAAAAAAAAAAAAAGAAAGAAAGAAAGACCAGGAGCATGAAAAGGTGTGAAAAATGCGAGGAGAAAAAAAAAAAAAGAAAGAAAGACGAGGAGTTGAAAAGGTGTGAAAAATGCGAGGAGCAAAAAAAAAAACAAAGACCATTAGCATGAAAAGGTGTGAAAAATGCGAGGAGCAAAAAAAAAAAAAAAAAAAAAGACCAGGAACATGAAAAGGTGTGAAAAATGCGAGGAGCAAAAAAAAAAAAAGAAACACCAGGAGCATGAAAAGGTGTGAAAAATGCGACGAGCATGAAAAGTTGTGAAAAATGCGAGGAGCATGAAACGGTGTGAAAAATGCGAGGAGCAAAAAAAAAAAAAAAGAAAGACCAGGAGCATGAAAAGGTGTGATAAATGCGAGGAGCAAAAAAAAAAAGAAAGACCAGGAGCATGAAAAGGTGTGAAAAATGCGAGGAGCATGAAGAGGTGTGAAAAATGCGAGGAGCAAAAAAAAAAAAAAAAAAAAAGAGACCAGGAGCATGAAAAGGTGTGAAAAATGCGAGGAGCAAAAAAAAAAAAAAGACCAGGAGCATGAAAAGGTGTGAAAAATGCGAGGAGCAAAAAAAAAAAAAAAAAGACCAGGAGCATGAAAAGGTGTGAAAAATGCGAGGAGCAAAAAAAAAAAAAAATCAGGAGCATGAAAAGGAGTGAAAAATGCGAGGAGCATGAAAAGGTTTGAAAAATGCAAGGAGCATGAAAATGTGTGAAAAATGCGAGGAGCATGAAAAGGTTTGAAAAATGCAAGGAGCATGAAAATGTGTGAAAAATGCGAGCAGCAAAAAAAAAAAAATACAAGGAGCATGAAAAGGTGTAAAAATGCGTGGTGCATGAAAAGGTCTGAAAAATGCGAGGAGCATGAAAAGGTTTTAAAAAATGCGAGGTGCATGAAAAGGTGTGAAAAATGCGAGGAGCATGAAAAGGTTTGAAAAATGCGAGGTGCATGAAAAGGTGTGAAAAATACGAGGAGCATGAAAAAGTTTGAAAAGTGCGAGGAGCATGAAATGGTGTGAAAAATGCAAGGAGTATGAAAAGGTGTGAAAAATGCGAGGTGCATGAAAAGTTGTGAAAAATGCGAGGAGCAAAAAAAAAAAGTCGAGGAGCATGAAAAGGTGTGTAAAATGCAAGGAGCATGAAAATGTGTGAAAAATGCGAGGAGAAAAAAAAAGAAAGAAAAAGACGAGGAGCATGAAAAGGTGTGAAAAATGCGAGGAGCATGAAAAGGTGTGAAAAATGCGAGGAGCATGAAAAGGTGTGAAAAATGCGAGGTGCATGAAAAGGTGTGAAAAATACGAAGAGCATGAAAAGGTGTGAAAATTGCGAGGAGCATGAAAACGTGTGAAAAATGCAAGGATCAGGAAAAGGTGTGAAAAATATGAAGAGCATGAAAATGTGTGAAAATTTCGAGGAGCATGAAAAGTTGTCAAAAATACGAGGAGCATGAAAAGGTGTGAAAAATGCGAGGAGCATGAAAAGGTGTGAAAAATGCGAGGAGCATGAAAAGGTGTGAAAAATGCGAGAAGAAAAAAAAAAAGAAAAAGACGAGGAGCATGAAAAGGTGTGAAAAATGCAAGGAGCATGAAAAGGTGTGAAAAATGCAAGGAGCAAAAAAAAAAAACAAAGACGAGGACCATGAGAAGGTGTGAAAAATGCGAGGAGGAAGAAAAAAAATAAGACGAGGAGCATATGAAGGTGTGAAAAATGCGAGGAGCATGAAAACGTGTGAAAAATGCGAGGAGCAAAAAAAAAGAAAAGAAAAAGATGTGGAGCATGAAAAGGTGTGAAAAATGCGAGGAGCATGAAAATGTGTGAAAAATACGAGGAACAGGAAAAGGTGTGAACAATATGAGGAGCATGAAAAGGTGTGAAAAATGTGAGGAGCAAAAAAAAAAAAAAGTAAAAGACGAGGAGCATGAAAAGGTGTGAAAAATGCGACGAGCATGAAAAGGTGTGAAAAATGCGAGGAGCATGAAGAGGTGTGAAAAATGCGAGGAGCATGAAAATGTGTGAAAAATGCGAGGAGCATGAAGAGGTGTGAAAAATGCGAGGAGCATGAAAAGGTGTGAAAAATTTGAGGAGCAAAAAAAAAAAAAAAGGCCAGGAGCATGAAAGGTGTGAAAAATGCGAGGAGAAAAAAAAAAAAAAAAAGACCAGGAACATGAAAAGGTGTGAAAAATGCGAGGAGCAAAAAAAAAAAAAAAAGAAAGAAAGACCAGGAGCATGAAAATGTGTGAAAAATGCGAGGAGAAAAAAAAAAAAAAAAAAAAAAAGACCAGGAGCATGAAAAGGTGTGAAAAATGCGAGGAGCAAAAAAAAAAAAAGAAAGACCATTAGCATGAAAAGGTGTGAAAAATCTGAGGAGCAAAAAAAAAAAAAAAAAAAAAAGACCAGGAACATGAAAAGGTGTGAAAAATGCGAGGAGCAAAAAAAAAAAAAGAAAGACCAGGAGCATGAAAAGGTGTGAAAAATGCGACGAGCATGAAAAGTTGTGAAAAATGCGAGGAGCATGAAGAGGTGTGAAAAATGCGAGGAGCATGAAAAGGTGTGAAAAATGCGAGGTGCATGAAAAGTTGTGAAAAATGCGAGGAGCAAAAAAAAAAAGTCGAGGAGCATGAAAAGGTGTGTAAAATGCAAGGAGCATGAAAATGTGTGAAAAATGCGAGGAGAAAAAAAAAGAAAGAAAAAGACGAGGAGCATGAAAAGGTGTGAAAAATGCGAGGAGCATGAAAAGGTGTGAAAAATGCGAGGAGCATGAAAAGGTGTGAAAAATGCGAGGTGCATGAAAAGGTGTGAAAAATACGAAGAGCATGAAAAGGTGTGAAAATTGCGAGGAGCATGAAAACGTGTGAAAAATGCAAGGATCAGGAAAAGGTGTGAAAAATATGAAGAGCATGAAAATGTGTGAAAATTTCGAGGAGCATGAAAAGTTGTCAAAAATACGAGGAGCATGAAAAGGTGTGAAAAATGCGAGGAGCATGAAAAGGTGTGAAAAATGCGAGGAGCATGAAAAGGTGTGAAAAATGCGAGAAGAAAAAAAAAAAGAAAAAGACGAGGAGCATGAAAAGGTGTGAAAAATGCAAGGAGCATGAAAAGGTGTGAAAAATGAAAGGAACAAAAAAAAAAAACAAAGACGAGGACCATGAGAAGGTGTGAAAAATGCGAGGAGGAAGAAAAAAAATAAGACGAGGAGCATATGAAGGTGTGAAAAATGCGAGGAGCATGAAAACGTGTGAAAAATGCGAGGAGCAAAAAAAAAGAAAAGAAAAAGATGTGGAGCATGAAAAGGTGTGAAAAATGCGAGGAGCATGAAAATGTGTGAAAAATACGAGGAACAGGAAAAGGTGTGAACAATATGAGGAGCATGAAAAGGTGTGAAAAATGTGAGGAGCAAAAAAAAAAAAAAGTAAAAGACGAGGAGCATGAAAAGGTGTGAAAAATGCGACGAGCATGAAAAGGTGTGAAAAATGCGAGGAGCATGAAGAGGTGTGAAAAATGCGAGGAGCATGAAAATGTGTGAAAAATGCGAGGAGCATGAAGAGGTGTGAAAAATGCGAGGAGCATGAAAAGGTGTGAAAAATTTGAGGAGCAAAAAAAAAAAAAAAGGCCAGGAGCATGAAAGGTGTGAAAAATGCGAGGAGAAAAAAAAAAAAAAAAAGACCAGGAACATGAAAAGGTGTGAAAAATGCGAGGAGCAAAAAAAAAAAAAAAAGAAAGAAAGACCAGGAGCATGAAAATGTGTGAAAAATGCGAGGAGAAAAAAAAAAAAAAAAAAAAAAAGACCAGGAGCATGAAAAGGTGTGAAAAATGCGAGGAGCAAAAAAAAAAAAAGAAAGACCATTAGCATGAAAAGGTGTGAAAAATCTGAGGAGCAAAAAAAAAAAAAAAAAAAAAAGACCAGGAACATGAAAAGGTGTGAAAAATGCGAGGAGCAAAAAAAAAAAAAGAAAGACCAGGAGCATGAAAAGGTGTGAAAAATGCGACGAGCATGAAAAGTTGTGAAAAATGCGAGGAGCATGAAGAGGTGTGAAAAATGCGAGGAGCATGAAAAGGTGTGAAAAATTCGAGGAGCAAAAAAAAAAAAAAAGACCAGGAGCATGAAAAGGTGTGAAAAATGCGAGGAAAAAAAAAAAAAAAAAAAAGACCAGGAGAATGAAAAGGTGTGAAAAATGCGAGGAGAAAAAAAAAAAAAAAAAAGACCAGGAGCATGAAAAGGTGTGAAAAATGCGAGGAGCAAAAAAAAAAAAAAAAGAAAGAAAGAAAGACCAGGAGCATGAAAAGGTGTGAAAAATGCGAGGAGAAAAAAAAAAAAAAGAAAGAAAGACGAGGAGTTGAAAAGGTGTGAAAAATGCGAGGAGCAAAAAAAAAAAAAGAAAGACCATTAGCATGAAAAGGTGTGAAAAATGCGAGGAGCAAAAAAAAAAAAAAAGACCAGGAACATGAAAAGGTGTGAAAAATGCGAGGAGCAAAAAAAAAAAAAGAAACACCAGGAGCATGAAAAGGTGTGAAAAATGCGACGAGCATGAAAAGTTGTGAAAAATGCGAGGAGCATGAAACGGTGTGAAAAATGCGAGGAGCAAAAAAAAAAAAAAAGAAAGACCAAGAGCATGAAAAGGAGTGATAAATGCGAGGAGCAAAAAAAAAAAAAAAAAAAGAAAGACCAGGAGCATGAAAAGGTGTGAAAAATGCGAGGAGCATGAAGAGGTGTGAAAAATGCGAGGAGCAAAAAAAAAAAAAAAGACCAGGAGCATGAAAAGGTGTGAAAAATGCGAGGAGCAAAAAAAAAAAAAAAAAACCAGGAGCATGAAAAGGTGTGAAAAATGCGAGGAGCAAAAAAAAAAAAAAAAATCAGGAGCATGAAAAGGAGTGAAAAATGCGAGAAGCATGAAAAGGTTTGAAAAATGCAAGGAGCATGAAAATGTGTGAAAAATGCGAGGAGCAAAAAAAAAAAATACAAGGAGCATGAAAAGGTGTAAAAATGCGTGGTGCATGAAAAGGTCTGAAAAATGCGAGGAGCATGAAAAGGTGTGAAAAATGCGAGGTGCATGAAAAGGTGTGAAAAATGCGAGGAGCATGAAAAGGTGTGAAAAATGCGAGGTGCATGAAAAGGTGTGAAAAATACGAGGAGCATGAAAAAGTTTGAAAAGTGCGAGGAGCATGAAAAGGTGTGAAAAATGCAAGGAGTATGAAAAGGTGTGAAAAATGCGAGGTGCATGAAAATGTGTGAAAAATGCGAGGAGCAAAAAAAAAAAGTCGAGGAGCATGAAAAGGTGTGTAAAATGCAAGGAGCATGAAAATGTGTGAAAAATGCGAGGAGAAAAAAAAAGAAAGAAAAAGACGAGGAGCATGAAAAGGTGTGAAAAATGCGAGGAGCATGAAAAGGTGTGAAAAATGCGAGGAGCATGAAAAGGTGTGAAAAATGTGAGGTGCATGAAAAGGTGTGAAAAATACGAAGAGCATGAAAAGGTGTGAAAATTGCGAGGAGCATGAAAACGTGTGAAAAATGCAAGGATCAGGAAAAGGTGTGAAAAATATGAAGAGCATGAAAATGTGTGAAAATTTCGAGGAGCATGAAAAGTTGTCAAAAATACGAGGAGCATGAAAAGGTGTGAAAAATGCGAGGAGCATGAAAAGGTGTGAAAAATGCGAGGAGCATGAAAAGCTGTGAAAAATGTGAGGAGCATGAAAAGGTTTGAAAAATGCGAGGAGCATGAAAAGGTGTGAAAAATGTGAGGAGCCAAAAAAAAAAAAAGTAAAAGACGAGGAGCATGAAAAGGTGTGAAAAATGCGAGGAGCAAAAAAAAAGAAAAGAAAAAGATGTGGAGCATGAAAAGGTGTGAAAAATGCGAGGAGCATGAAAATGTGTGAAAAATACGAGGAACAGGAAAAGGTGTGAACAATATGAGGAGCATGAAAAGGTGTGAAAAATGTGAGGAGCCAAAAAAAAAAAAAGTAAAAGACGAGGAGCATGAAAAGGTGTGAAAAATGCGAGGAGCATGAAAAGGTGTGAAAAATGCGAGGAGAATGAAAAGGTGTGAAAAATGCAAGGAGCATGAAAAGTTGTGAAAAATGAGAGGAGCAAAAAAAAACAAAAGACGAGGACCACGAAAAGGTGTGAAAAATGTGAGGAGCATGAAAAGGTGTGAAAAATGCGAGGAGCATGAAAAGGTGTGAAAAATGCTAGGAGCAAAAAAACAAAAAGACGAGGAGCATGAAAAGGTGTGAAAAATGCGAGGAGCATGAAAAGTTGTGAAAAATGCAAGGAGCATGAAAAGTTGTGAAAAATGAGAGGAGCAAAAAAAAAAAAGACGAGGACCACGAAAAGGTGTGAAAAATGCGAGGAGCATGAAAAGGTGTGAAAAATGCGAGGAGCATGAAAAGGTGTGAAAAATGCGAGGAGCATGAAAAGGTGTGAAAAATGCGAGGAGCATGAAAAGGTGTGAAAAATGTGAGGAGCATGAAAAGCTGTGAAAAATGTGAGGAGCATGAAAAGGTTTGAAAAATGCGAGGAGCATGAAAAGGTGTGTAAAATGCAAGGAGCATGAAAAGGTGTGAAAAATGCGAGAAGAAAAAAAAAAGAAAAAGACGAGGAGCATGAAAAGTTGTGAAAAATGCGAGGAGAATGAAAAGGTGTGAAAAATGCAAGGAGCATGAAAAGTTGTGAAAAATGAGAGGAGCAAAAAAAAACAAAAGACGAGGACCACGAAAAGGTGTGAAAAATGTGAGGAGCATGAAAAGGTGTGAAAAATGCGAGGAGAATGAAAAGGTGTGAAAAATGCGAGGAGCATGAAAAGTTGTGAAAATGCAAGGAGCATGAAAAGTTGTGAAAAATGAGAGGAGCAAAAAAAAAAAAAGACGAGGACCACGAAAAGGTGTGAAAAATGCGAGGAG
The DNA here is from genome assembly GCF_910594005.1 of Cervus elaphus. Lineage (NCBI taxonomy): Eukaryota > Metazoa > Chordata > Mammalia > Artiodactyla > Cervidae > Cervus > Cervus elaphus. The sequence continues at coordinate 41,001 of NW_025316712.1, read as the reverse complement.
CATGAAAAGGTGTGAAAAATGCCAGGAGCATGAAAAGGTGTGATAAATGCGAGGAGCATGAAAAAGTGTGAAAAATGCGAGGATCATGAAAAGGTGTGAAAAATGCGAGGAGCATGAAAAGGTGTGAAGAATGCTAGGACAAAAAAAAAAGATGAGGAGCATGAAAAGGTGTGAAAAATGCGAGGAGCATGAAAAGGTGTGAAAAATGCGAGGAGCATGAAAAGGTGTGAAAAATGCGAGGAGCATGAAAAGGTGTGAAAAATGTGAGGATCAAAAAAAAAAAGACGAGGAGCATGAAAAGGTGTGAATAATGCAAGGAGAAAAAAAGACGAGGAGCATGAAAAGGTGTGTAAAATGCAAGGAGCATGAAAAGGTGTGAAAAAAGAGAGGAGAAAAAAAAAAGACGACGAGCATGAAAAGGTGTGAAACAATGCGAGGAGCATGAAAAGGTGTGAAGAATGCTAGGAGCAAAAAGAAAAAAATGAGGAGCATGAAAAGGTGTGAAAAATGCGAGGAGCATGAAAAGGTGTGAAAAATGCGAGGAGCATGAAAAGTTGTGAAAAATGCGAGGAGCATGAAAAGGTGTGAAAAATGCAAGGAGCATGAAAAGTTGTGAAAAATGAGAGGAGCAAAAAAAAAAAGTAAAAGACGAGGAGCATGAAAATGTCTGAAAAATGCGAGGAGCATGAAAAGGTGTGAAAAATGCGAGGAGCATGAAAAGGTGTGAAAAATGCGAGGAGCAAAAAAAAAAAGACGAGGAGCATGAAAAGGTGTGAAAAATGCGAGCAGCATGAAAAGGTTTGAAAAATGCAAGGAGCATGAAAAGGTTTGAAAAGTGCAAGCAGCAAAAAAAAAATACAAGGAGCATGAAAAGTTGTGAAAAATGCGAGGATCATGAAAAGATGTGAAAAATGCGAGGAGCATGAAGAGGTGTGAAAAATGCGAGGAGCAAAAGAAAAAAAAAAGACCAGGAGCATGAAAAGGTGTGAAAAATGCGAGGAGCAAAAAAAAAAAAAGAAAGACCAGGAGCATGAAAAGGTGGGAAAAATGCGACGAGCATGAAAAGTTGTGAAAAATGCGAGGAGCATGAAGAGTTATGAAAAATGCGAGGAGGATGAAAAGGTGTGAAAAATTTGAGGAGCAAAAAAAAAAAAAAAAAAAGAAAGACCAGGAGCATGAAAAGGTGTGAAAAATGCGTGGAGCATGAAGAGGTGTGAAAAATGCGAGGAGCAAAAAAAAAAAAAAAAAGAGACCAGGAGCATGAAAAGGTGTGAAAAATGCGAGGAGCAAAAAAAAAAAAAGACCAGGAGCATGAAAAGGTGTGAAAAATGCGAGGAGCAAAAAAAAAAAAAAAAGACCAGGAGCATGAAAAGGGGGGAAAAATGCGAGGAGCAAAAAAAAAAAAAAAAACAGGAGCATGAAAAGGAGTGAAAAATGCGAGGAGCATGAAAAGGTTTGATAAATGCAAGGAGCATGAAAATGTGTGAAAAATGCGAGGAGCAAAAAAAAAAAATACAAGGAGCATGAAAAGGTGTAAAAATGCATGGTACATGAAAAGGTCTGAAAAATGCGAGGAGCATGAAAAGGTGTGAAAAATGCGAGGTGCATGAAAAGGTGTGAAAAATGCGAGGAGCATGAAAAGGTGTGAAAAATGCGAGGTGCATGAAAAGGTGTGAAAAATACGAGGAGCAAAAAAAAAAAGTCGAGGAGCATGAAAAGGTGTGTAAAATGCAAGGAGCATGAAAATGTGTGAAAAATGCGAGGAGAAAAAAAAAGAAAGAAAAAGACGAGGAGCATGAAAAGGTGTGAAAAATGCGAGGAGCATGAAAAGGTGTGAAAAATGCGAGGAGCATGAAAAGGTGTGAAAAATGCGAGGAGCATGAAAAGGTGTGAAAAATGCGAGGTGCATGAAAAGGTGTGAAAAATGCGAGGAGCATGAAAAGGTGTGAAAATTGCGAGGAGCATGAAAACGTGTGAAAAATGCAAGGATCAGGAAAAGGTGTGAAAAATATGAAGAGCATGAAAATGTGTGAAAATTTCGAGGAGCATGAAAAGTTGTCAAAAATACGAGGAGCATGAAAAGGTGTGAAAAATGCGAGGAGCATGAAAAGGTGTGAAAAATGCGAGGAGCATGAAAAGGTGTGAAAAATGTGAGGAGCATGAAAAGGTTTGAAAAATGCGAGGAGCATGAAAAGGTGTGTAAAATGAAAGGAGCATGAAAAGGTGTGAAAAATGCGAGAAGAAAAAAAAAAAGAAAAAGACGAGGAACATGAAAAGGTGTGAAAAATGCGAGGAGCATGAAAAGGTGTGAAAAATGCGAGGAGCATGAAAAGGTGTGAAAAATGTGAGGATCAAAAAAAAAAAGACGAGGAGCATGAAAAGGTGTGAATAATGCAAGGAGAAAAAAAGACGAGGAGCATGAAAAGGTGTGTAAAATGCAAGGAGCATGAAAAGGTGTGAAAAAAGAGAGGAGAAAAAAAAAAGACGACGAGCATGAAAAGGTGTGAAACAATGCGAGGAGCATGAAAAGGTGTGAAGAATGCTAGGAGCAAAAAAAAAAAAATGAGGAGCATGAAAAGGTGTGAAAAATGCGAGGAGCATGAAAAGGTGTGAAAAATGCGAGGAGCATGAAGAGGTGTGAAAAATGCGAGGAGCATGAAAAGGTGTGAAAAATGCAAGGAGCATGAAAAGTTGTGAAAAATGCGAGGAGCAAAAAAAAAAAAGTAAAAGACGAGGAGCATGAAAATGTCTGAAAAATGCGAGGAGCATGAAAAGGTGTGAAAAATGCGAGGAGCATGAAAAGGTGTGAAAAATGCGAGGAGCAAAAAAAAAAAGACGAGGAGCATGAAAAGGTGTGAAAAATGCGAGCAGCATGAAAAGGTTTGAAAAATGCAAGGAGCATGAAAAGGTTTGAAAAGTGCAAGCAGCAAAAAAAAATACAAGGAGCATGAAAAGTTGTGAAAAATGCGAGGATCATGAAAAGGTGTGAAAAATGCGAGGAGCATGAAGAGGTGTGAAAAATGCGAGGAGCAAAAGAAAAAAAAAAGACCAGGAGCATGAAAAGGTGTGAAAAATGCAAGGAGCAAAAAAAAAAAAAAGAAAGACCAGGAGCATGAAAAGGTGGGAAAAATGCGACCAGCATGAAAAGTTGTGAAAAATGCGAGGAGCATGAAGAGTTATGAAAAATGCGAGGAGGATGAAAAGGTGTGAAAAATTTGAGGAGCAAAAAAAAAAAAAAAAAAAGAAAGACCAGGAGCAAGAAAAGGTGTGAAAAATGCGAGGAGCATGAAGAGGTGTGAAAAATGCGAGGAGCAAAAAAAAAAAAAAAAGAGACCAGGAGCATGAAAAGGTGTGAAAAATGCGAGGAGCAAAAAAAAAAAAAAGACCAGGAGCATGAAAAGGTGTGAAAAATGCGAGGAGCAAAAAAAAAAAAAAAAGACCAGGAGCATGAAAAGGTGTGAAAAATGCGAGGAGCAAAAAAAAAAAAAAAATCAGGAGCATGAAAAGGAGTGAAAAATGCGAGGAGCATGAAAAGGTTTGATAAATGCAAGGAGCATGAAAATGTGTGAAAAATGCGAGGAGCAAAAAAAAAAAATACAAGGAGCATGAAAAGGTGTAAAAATGCATGGTACATGAAAAGGTCTGAAAAATGCGAGGAGCATGAAAAGGTGTGAAAAATGCGAGGAGCATGAAAAGGTGTGAAAAATGCGAGGAGCATGAAAAGGTGTGAAAAATGCGAGGAGCATGAAAAGGTTTGAAAAATGCGAGGAGCATGAAAAGGTGTGTAAAATGAAAGGAGCATGAAAAGGTGTGAAAAATGCGAGAAGAAAAAAAAAAAGAAAAAGACGAGGAGCATGAAAAGGTGTGAAAAATGCGAGGAGCATGAAAAGGTGTGAAAAATGCGAGGAGCATGAAAAGGTGTGAAAAATGTGAGGATCAAAAAAAAAAAGACGAGGAGCATGAAAAGGTGTGAATAATGCAAGGAGAAAAAAAGACGAGGAGCATGAAAAGGTGTGTAAAATGCAAGGAGCATGAAAAGGTGTGAAAAAAGAGAGGAGAAAAAAAAAAGACGACGAGCATGAAAAGGTGTGAAACAATGCGAGGAGCATGAAAAGGTGTGAAGAATGCTAGGAGCAAAAAAAAAAAATGAGGAGCATGAAAAGGTGTGAAAAATGCGAGGAGCATGAAAAGGTGTGAAAAATGCGAGGAGCATGAAAAGTTGTGAAAAATGCGAGGAGCATGAAAAGGTGTGAAAAATGCAAGGAGCATGAAAAGTTGTGAAAAATGCGAGGAGCAAAAAAAAAAAAGTAAAAGACGAGGAGCATGAAAATGTCTGAAAAATGCGAGGAGCATGAAAAGGTGTGAAAAATGCGAGGAGCATGAAAAGGTGTGAAAAATGCGAGGAGCAAAAAAAAAAAGACGAGGAGCATGAAAAGGTGTGAAAAATGCGAGTAGCATGAAAAGGTTTGAAAAATGCAAGGAGCATGAAAAGGTTTGAAAAGTGCAAGCAGCAAAAAAAAAATACAAGGAGCATGAAAAGTTGTGAAAAATACGAGGATCATGAAAAGGTGTGAAAAATGCGAGGAGCATGAAGAGGTGTGAAAAATGCGAGGAGCAAAAGAAAAAAAAAAGACCAGGAGCATGAAAAGGTGTGAAAAATGCAAGGAGCAAAAAAAAAAAAAGAAAGACCAGGAGCATGAAAAGGTGGGAAAAATGCGACGAGCATGAAAAGTTGTGAAAAATGCGAGGAGCATGAAGAGTTATGAAAAATGCGAGGAGGATGAAAAGGTGTGAAAAATTTGAGGAGCAAAAAAAAAAAAAAAAAAAGAAAGACCAGGAGCATGAAAAGGTGTGAAAAATGCGAGGAGCATGAAGAGGTGTGAAAAATGCGAGGAGCAAAAAAAAAAAAAAAAGAGACCAGGAGCATGAAAAGGTGTGAAAAATGCGAGGAGCAAAAAAAAAAAAAAAAGACCAGGAGCATGAAAAGGTGTGAAAAATGCGAGGAGCAAAAAAAAAAAAAAATCAGGAGCATGAAAAGGAGTGAAAAATGCGAGGAGCATGAAAAGGTTTGATAAATGCAAGGAGCATGAAAATGTGTGAAAAATGCGAGGAGCAAAAAAAAAAAATACAAGGAGCATGAAAAGGTGTAAAAATGCATGGTACATGAAAAGGTCTGAAAAATGCGAGGAGCATGAAAAGGTGTGAAAAATGCGAGGTGCATGAAAAGGTGTGAAAAATGCGAGGAGCATGAAAAGGTGTGAAAAATGCGAGGTGCATGAAAAGGTGTGAAAAATACGAGGAGCAAAAAAAAAAAGTCGAGGAGCATGAAAAGGTGTGTAAAATGCAAGGAGCATGAAAAGGTGTGAAAAATGCGAGGAGAAAAAAAAAGAAAGAAAAAGACGAAGAGCATGAAAAGGTGTGAAAAATGCGAGGAGCATGAAAAGGTGTGAAAAATGCGAGGAGCATGAAAAGGTGTGAAAAATGCGAGGAGCATGAAAAGGTGTGAAAAATGCGAGGTGCATGAAAAGGTGTGAAAAATGCGAGGAGCATGAAAAGGTGTGAAAATTGCGAGGAGCATGAAAACGTGTGAAAAATGCAAGGATCAGGAAAAGGTGTGAAAAATATGAAGAGCATGAAAATGTGTGAAAATTTCGAGGAGCATGAAAAGTTGTCAAAAATACGAGGAGCATGAAAAGGTGTGAAAAATGCGAGGAGCATGAAAAGGTGTGAAAAATGCGAGGAGCATGAAAAGGTGTGAAAAATGTGAGGAGCATGAAAAGGTTTGAAAAATGCGAGGAGCATGAAAAGGTGTGTAAAATGAAAGGAGCATGAAAAGGTGTGAAAAATGCGAGAAGAAAAAAAAAAGAAAAAGACGAGGAGCATGAAAAGGTGTGAAAAATGCAAGGAGCATGAAAAGGTGTGAAAAATGCAAGGAGCAAAAAAAAAACAAAGACGAGGACCATGAGAAGGTGTGAAAAATGCGAGGAGGAAGAAAAAAAATAAGACGAGGAGCATATGAAGGTGTGAAAAATGCGAGGAGCATGAAAACGTGTGAAAAATGCGAGGAGCAAAAAAAAAGAAAAGAAAAAGATGTGGAGCATGAAAAGGTGTGAAAAATGCGAGGAGCATGAAAATGTGTGAAAAATACGAGGAACAGGAAAAGGTGTGAACAATATGAGGAGCATGAAAAGGTGTGAAAAATGTGAGGAGCAAAAAAAAAAAAAAGTAAAAGACGAGGAGCATGAAAAGGTGTGAAAAATGCGACGAGCATGAAAAGTTGTGAAAAATGCGAGGAGCATGAAGAGGTGTGAAAAATGCGAGGAGCATGAAAATGTGTGAAAAATGCGAGGAGCATGAAGAGGTGTGAAAAATGCGAGGAGCATGAAAAGGTGTGAAAAATTTGAGGAGCAAAAAAAAAAAAAAAGGCCAGGAGTATGAAAGGTGTGAAAAATGCGAGGAGAAAAAAAAAAAAAAAAGACCAGGAACATGAACAGGTGTGAAAAATGCGAGGAGCAAAAAAAAAAAAAAAGAAAGAAAGACCAGGAGCATGAAAATGTGTGAAAAATGCGAGGAGAAAAAAAAAAAAAAAAAAAGAAAGACCAGGAGCATGAAAAGGTGTGAAAAATGCGAGGAGCAAAAAAAAAAAAAGAAAGACCATTAGCATGAAAAGGTGTGAAAAATGCGAGGAGCAAAAAAAAAAAAAAAAAAAAAAAGACCAGGAACATGAAAAGGTGTGAAAAATGCGAGGAGCAAAAAAAAAAAAAGAAAGACCAGGAGCATGAAAAGGTGTGAAAAATGCGACGAGCATGAAAAGTTGTGAAAAATGCGAGGAGCATGAAGAGGTGTGAAAAATGCGAGGAGCATGAAAAGGTGTGAAAAATTCGAGGAGCAAAAAAAAAAAAAAAGACCAGGAGAAAGAAAAGGGGTGAAAAATGCGAGGAAAAAAAAAAAAAAAAGAAAGACCAGGAGCATGAAAAGGTGTGAAAAATGCGAGGAGCAAAAAAAAAAAAAAAAAAAGACCAGGAGCATGAAAAGGTGTGAAAAATGCGAGGAGCAAAAAAAAAAAAAAAAGAAAGAAAGAAAGACCAGGAGCATGAAAAGGTGTGAAAAATGCGAGGAGAAAAAAAAAAAAAAGAAAGAAAGACGAGGAGTTGAAAAGGTGTGAAAAATGCGAGGAGCAAAAAAAAAAAAAGAAAGACCATTAGCATGAAAAGGTGTGAAAAATGCGAGGAGCAAAAAAAAAAAAAAAAAAAAGACCAGGAACATGAAAAGGTGTGAAAAATGCGAGGAGCAAAAAAAAAAAAAGAAACACCAGGAGCATGAAAAGGTGTGAAAAATGCGACGAGCATGAAAAGTTGTGAAAAATGCGAGGAGCATGAAACGGTGTGAAAAATGCGAGGAGCAAAAAAAAAAAAAAAAAGAAAGACCAAGAGCATGAAAAGGTGTGATAAATGCGAGGAGCAAAAAAAAAAAAAAAAAAAAGAAAGACCAGGAGCATGAAAAGGTGTGAAAAATGCGAGGAGCATGAAGAGGTGTGAAAAATGCGAGGAGCAAAAAAAAAAAAAAAAGAGACCAGGAGCATGAAAAGGTGTGAAAAATGCGAGGAGCAAAAAAAAAAAAAAGACCAGGAGCATGAAAAGGTGTGAAAAATGCGAGGAGCAAAAAAAAAAAAAAAAAGACCAGGAGCATGAAAAGGTGTGAAAAATGCGAGGAGCAAAAAAAAAAAAAAAAATCAGGAGCATGAAAAGGAGTGAAAAATGCGAGGAGCATGAAAAGGTTTGAAAAATGCAAGGAGCATGAAAATGTGTGAAAAATGCGAGGAGCAAAAAAAAAAATACAAGGAGCATGAAAAGGTGTAAAAATGCGTGGTGCATGAAAAGGTCTGAAAAATGCGAGGAGCATGAAAAGGTGTGAAAAATGCGAGGTGCATGAAAAGGTGTGAAAAATGCGAGGAGCATGAAAAGGTGTGAAAAATGCGAGGTGCATGAAAAGGTGTGAAAAATACGAGGAGCATGAAAAAGTTTGAAAAGTGCGAGGAGCATGAAAAGGTGTGAAAAATGCAAGGAGTATGAAAAGGTGTGAAAAATGCGAGGTGCATGAAAAGGTGTGAAAAATGCGAGGAGCAAAAAAAAAAAGTCGAGGAGCATGAAAAGGTGTGTAAAATGCAAGGAGCATGAAAATGTGTGAAAAATGCGAGGAGAAAAAAAAAGAAAGAAAAAGACGAGGAGCATGAAAAGGTGTGAAAAATGCGAGGAGCATGAAAAGGTGTGAAAAATGCGAGGAGCATGAAAAGGTGTGAAAAGTGCGAGGTGCATGAAAAGGTGTGAAAAATACGAAGAGCATGAAAAGGTGTGAAAATTGCGAGGAGCATGAAAACGTGTGAAAAATGCAAGGATCAGGAAAAGGTGTGAAAAATATGAAGAGCATGAAAATGTGTGAAAATTTCGAGGAGCATGAAAAGTTGTCAAAAATACGAGGAGCATGAAAAGGTGTGAAAAATGCGAGGAGCATGAAAAGGTGTGAAAAATGCGAGGAGCATGAAAAGCTGTGAAAAATGTGAGGAGCATGAAAAGCTGTGAAAAATGCGAGGAGCATGAAAAGGTGTGTAAAATGAAAGGAGCATGAAAAGGTCTGAAAAATGCGAGAAGAAAAAAAAAAGAAAAAGACGAGGAGCATGAAAAGGTGTGAAAAATGCAAGGAGCATGAAAAGGTGTGAAAAATGCAAGGAGCAAAAAAAAAAAACAAAGACGAGGACCATGAGAAGGTGTGAAAAATGCGAGGAGGAAAAAAAAAAAAATAAGACGAGGAGCATATGAAGGTGTGAAAAATGCGAGGAGCATGAAAACGTGTGAAAAATGCGAGGAGCAAAAAAAAAGAAAAGAAAAAGATGTGGAGCATGAAAAGGTGTGAAAAATGCGAGGAGCATGAAAATGTGTGAAAAATACGAGGAACAGGAAAAGGTGTGAACAATATGAGGAGCATGAAAAGGTGTGAAAAATGTGAGAAGCCAAAAAAAAAAAAAGTAAAAGACGAGGAGCATGAAAAGGTGTGAAAAATGCGAGGAGCATGAAAAGGTGTGAAAAATGCGAGGAGAATGAAAAGGTGTGAAAAATGCAAGGAGCATGAAAAGTTGTGAAAAATGAGAGGAGCAAAAAAAAACAAAAGACGAGGACCACGAAAAGGTGTGAAAAATGTGAGGAGCATGAAAAGGTGTGAAAAATGCGAGGAGCATGAAAAGTTGTGAAAAATGCAAGGAGCATGAAAAGTTGTGAAAAATGAGAGGAGCAAAAAAAAAAAAGACGAGGACCACGAAAAGGTGTGAAAAATGCGAGGAGCATGAAAAGGTGTGAAAAATGCGAGGAGCATGAAAAGGTGTGAAAAATGCGAGGAGCATGAAAAGGTGTGAAAAATGCGAGGAGCATGAAAAGCTGTGAAAAATGTGAGGAGCATGAAAAGGTTTGAAAAATGCGAGGAGCATGAAAAGGTGTGTAAAATGCAAGGAGCATGAAAAGGTGTGAAAAATGCGAGAAGAAAAAAAAAAGAAAAAGACGAGGAGCATGAAAAGTTGTGAAAAATGCGAGGAGAATGAAAAGGTGTGAAAAATGCAAGGAGCATGAAAAGTTGTGAAAAATGAGAGGAGCAAAAAAAAACAAAAGACGAGGACCACGAAAAGGTGTGAAAAATGTGAGGAGCATGAAAAGGTGTGAAAAATGCGAGGAGCATGAAAAGGTGTGAAAAATGCGAGGAGCATGAAAAGTTGTGAAAATGCAAGGAGCATGAAAAGTTGTGAAAAATGAGAGGAGCAAAAAAAAAAAAAAAGACGAGGACCACGAAAAGGTGTGAAAAATGCGAGGAGCATGAAAAGGTGTGAAAAATGCCAGGAGCATGAAAAGGTGTGATAAATGCGAGGAGCATGAAAAAGTGTGAAAAATGCGAGGATCATGAAAAGGTGTGAAAAATGCGAGGAGCATGAAAAGGTGTGAAGAATGCTAGGACAAAAAAAAAGATGAGGAGCATGAAAAGGTGTGAAAAATGCGAGGAGAATGAAAAGGTGTGAAAAATGCGAGGAGCATGAAAAGGTGTGAAAAATGCGAGGAGCATGAAAAGGTGTGAAAAATGTGAGGATCAAAAAAAAAAAGACGAGGAGCATGAAAAGGTGTGAATAATTCAAGGAGAAAAAAAGACGAGGAGCATGAAAAGGTGTGTAAAATGCAAGGAGCATGAAAAGGTGTGAAAAAAGAGAGGAGAAAAAAAAAAGACGACGAGCATGAAAAGGTGTGAAACAATGCGAGGAGCATGAAAAGGTGTGAAGAATGCTAGGAGCAAAAAAAAAAAAAATGAGGAGCATGAAAAGGTGTGAAAAATGCGAGGAGCATGAAAAGTTGTGAAAAATGCGAGGAGCATGAAAAGGTGTGAAAAATGCGAGGAGCATGAAAAGGTGTGAAAAATGTGAGGATCAAAAAAAAAAAGACGAGGAGCATGAAAAGGTGTGAATAATGCAAGGAGAAAAAAAGACGAGGAGCATGAAAAGGTGTGTAAAATGCAAGGAGCATGAAAAGGTGTGAAAAAAGAGAGGAGAAAAAAAAAAGACGATGAGCATGAAAAGGTGTGAAACAATGCGAGGAGCATGAAAAGGTGTGAAGAATGCTAGGAGCAAAAAAAAAAAAATGAGGAGCATGAAAAGGTGTGAAAAATGCGAGGAGCATGAAAAGGTGTGAAAAATGCGAGGAGCATGAAAAGTTGTGAAAAATGCGAGGAGCATGAAAAGGTGTGAAAAATGCAAGGAGCATGAAAAGTTGTGAAAAATGCGAGGAGCAAAAAAAAAAAAGTAAAAGACGAGGAGCATGAAAATGTCTGAAAAATGCGAGGAACATGAAAAGGTGTGAAAAATGCGAGGAGCATGAAAAGGTGTGAAAAATGCGAGGAGCAAAAAAAAAAAGACGAGGAGCATGAAAAGGTGTGAAAAATGCGAGCAGCATGAAAAGGTTTGAAAAATGCAAGGAGCATGAAAAGGTTTGAAAAGTGCAAGCAGCAAAAAAAAAATACAAGGAGCATGAAAAGTTGTGAAAAATGCGAGGATCATGAAAAGGTGTGAAAAATGCGAGGAGCATGAAGAGGTGTGAAAAATGCGAGGAGCAAAAAAAAAAAAAAGACCAGGATCATGAAAAGGTGTGAAAAATGCGAGGAGCAAAAGAAAAAAAAAAGACCAGGAGCATGAAAAGGTGTGAAAAATGCGAGGAGCAAAAAAAAAAAAAGAAAGACCAGGAGCATGAAAAGGTGGGAAAAATGCGACGAGCATGAAAAGTTGTGAAAAATGCGAGGAGCATGAAGAGTTATGAAAAATGCGAGGAGGATGAAAAGGTGTGAAAAATTTGAGGAGCAAAAAAAAAAAAAACCAGGAGCATGAAAAGGTGTGAAAAATGCGAGGAGCAAAAAAAAAAAAAGACCAGGAGCATGAAAAGGTGTGAAAAATGCGAGGAGCAAAAAAAAAAAAAAGACCAGGAGCATGAAAAGGTGTGAAAAATGCGAGGAGCAAAAAAAAAAAAAAAGACCAGGAGCATGAAAAGGTGTGAAAAATGCGACGAGCATGAAAAGTTGTGAAAAATGCGAGGAGCATGAAGAGGTGTGAAAAATGCGAGGAGCATGAAAAGGTGTGAAAAATTCGAGAAGCAAAAAAAAAAAAAAAAAAAAAGACCAGGAGCATGAAAAGGTGTGAAAAATGCGAGGAGCAAAAAAAAAAAAAAGAAAGACCAGGAGCATGAAAAGGTGTGAAAAATGCGACGAGCATGAAAAGTTGTGAAAAATGCGAGGAGCATGAAGAGGTGTGAAAAATGCGAGGAGGATGAAAAGGTGTGAAAAATTTGAGGAGCAAAAAAAAAAAAAACCAGGAGCATGAAAAGGTGTGAGAAATGCGAGGAGCAAAAAAAAAAAAAAAAAAGAAAGACCAGGAGCATGAAAAGGTGTGAAAAATGCGAGGAGCAAAAAAAAAAAAAAAAAGAAAGAAAGAAAGACCAGGAGCATGAAAAGGTGTGAAAAATGCGAGGAGCAAAAAAAAAAAAAAAGAAAGAAAGAAAGACCAGGAGCATGAAAAGGTGTGAAAAATGCGAGGAGCAAAAAAAAAAAAAAAAAAAAGAAAGACCAGGAGCATGAAAAGGTGTGAAAAATGCGAGGAGCAAAAAAAAAAAAAGAAAGACCAGGAGCATGACAAGGTGTGAAAAATGCGAGGAAAAAAAAAAAAAAAAAAAAAAGACCAGGAACATGAAAAGGTGTGAAAAATGCGAGGAGCAAAAAAAAAAAAAGAAAGACCAGGAGCATGAAAAGGTGTGAAAAATGCGAGGAGCAAAAAAAAAAAAAAAAAAAGAAAGACCAGGAGCATGAAAAGGTGTGAAAAATGCGAGGAGCATGAAAAGTTGTGAAAAATGCAAGGAGCATGAAAAGGTGTGAAAAATGCGAGGAGCAAAAAAAAAAAAAAAGAAAGAAAGAAAGACCAGGAGCATGAAAAGGTGTGAAAAATGCGAGGAGAAAAAAAAAAAAAAAGACCAGGAGAATGAAAAGGTGGGAAAAATGCGAGGAGCAAAAAAAAAAAAAAAAAAAACAAAGAAAGACAGGAGCATGAAAAGGTGTGAAAAATTTGAGGAGCAAAAAAAAAAAAAAAAAAAGAAAGACCAGGAGCATGAAGAGGTGTGAAAAATGCGAGGAGCATGAAAAGTTGTGAAAAATGCAAGGAGCATGAAAAGGTGTGAAAAATGCGAGGAGCAAAAAAAAAAAAAAAGAAAGAAAGAAAGACCAGGAGCATGAAAAGGTGTGAAAAATGCGAGGAGCAAAAAAAAAAAAAAAGAAAGACCAGGAGCATGAAAAGGTGTGAAAAATGCGAGGAGCAAAAGAAAAAAAAAAGACCAGGAGCATGAAAAGGTGTGAAAAACGCGAGGAGCAAAAAAAAAAAAAAGAAAGACCAGGAGCATGAAAAGGTGTGAAAAATGCGACGAGCATGAAAAGTTGTGAAAAATGCGAGGAGCATGAAGAGGTGTGAAAAATGCGAGGAGCATGAAAAGATGTGAAAAATTCGAGGAGCAAAAAAAAAAAAAAAAAAAAGAAAGACCAGGAGCATGAAAAGGTGTGAAAAATGCGGGGAGCAAAAAAAAAAAAAAGAAAGACCAGGAGCATGAAAAGGTGTGAAAAATGCGACGAGCATGAAAAGTTGTGAAAAATGCGAGGAGCATGAAGAGGTGTGAAAAGTGCGAGGAGCATGAAAAGGTGTGAAAAATTCGAGGAGCAAAAAAAAAAAAAAAAGACCAGGAGCATGAAAAGGTGTGAAAAATGCGAGGAGCAAAAAAAAAAAAAAAAAAAAAAACACCAGGAGCATGAAAAGGTGTGAAAAATGCGAGGAGCAAAAAAAAAAAAAGAAAGACCAGGAGCATGAAAAGGTGTGAAAAATGCAAGGAGCATGAAAAGGTGTGAAAAATGCGAGGAGAATGAAAAGCTGTGAAAAATGTGAGGAGCATGAAAAGGTTTGAAAAATGCGAGGAGCATGAAAAGGTGTGTAAATTGCAAGGAGCATGAAAAGGTGCGAAAAATGCGAGAAGAAAAAAAAAAAGAAAAAGACGAGGAGCATGAAAAGGTGTGAAAAATGCAAGGAGCCTGAAAAGGTGTGAAAAATGCGAGGAGCAAAAAAACAAGAAAGACGAGGAGCATGAAAAGGTGTGAAAAATGCGAGGAGAAAAAAAAAAAAGAAAAAGACGAGGAGCATGAAAAGGTGTGAAAAATGCAAGGAGCATGAAAAGGTGTGAAAAATGCGAGGAGCAAAAAAAAAAAAAAAAGAAAAATACGAGGAGCATGAAAAGTTGTGAAAAATGCGAGGAGCATGAAAAGGTGTAAAAAATGCGAGGAGCATGAAAAGGTGTAAAAAATGCGAGGAGCAAAAAAAAAAAAAGAAAAATGCGAGGAGCATGAAAAGGTGTGAAAAATTCGAGGAACATGAAACGGTGTGAAAAATACGAGGAGCATGAAAACGTGTGAAAATTTCGAGGAGCATGAAAAGGTGTGAAAAATGCGAGGAGCATGAAAAGGTGTGAAAAATGTGAAGGCTCTTGGTCTCGGGTGGTGATTGCATTACTATCCTTTCAGGCAATCCCCAGGTCCGAGCCTCCCTCCCTGGGGTCCACTGTGAGCAGACACCATGACCATCTTCTTGGGGGTGGCGGTGGGGGATTCAAGGCCCAGAGAGGCCACCCCAGCTCCACCTCCACTGCACTCTGACATGTAAACATGGATGGGCTCCTGCAGGAAAAATCAGATGTGACCATGGAATTCTTTGAGTCTAGAGAGTGCTGTGGGCTGTGGAGATCATGGCAGCATGCTGGGCCCCTGGAACTTATTTCTGATTTTGCCAAGTGCTGGTGAGAAATGAAGAGACCAGCTCCTGCCCACTACTGCCGGTGGGCAAGTATATGTGGGGGACATACCCCAGCCTCTGCCCCTGAAACCTGAGTAGGCCAGATGGGTGCAAGGGTCCAGTGAAGCCGGACATTAACATGAATCAGCCATGGATTTACATGTATTCCGCATCCCGATCCCCCCTCCCACCTCCCTCTCTACCTGTCCCACTCCTTGTGTTCCCATGGACTGAAGCTCACCAAGCTCCTCTGCCCGTGGGATTCTCCAGGCAAGAATATTGGAGTGGGTTGAGATTGTTTTTATTTTTTCTTACTGATTTTTTAAGTTGCTAGTTCTCAGTTTGCTGTATGTTGGTTGCTTCTTATTGAAGCAACATCTTTTCTCTGTTGGTTACTTTTCTTATTGAATTGTTTTTGAAGCATAACACCACATAGTGACAGCATAGCTCAAATGTGTAGCTCCATGAATTCTCCAGAGTGCCTACGTCGGTGTCACCCACCCAGGTCAGAGCACTGCTGGGTCCTAAAGTCCCTTTGCACCCCTCCAAACACTGTCCACCATCTGACCAATTAAAGAGTGGACTCTGTTAATACCCTTTCTACCAGTGTATTGCCTTGCTTACCAGAGGGATGGGCCTCCTGGTTGTGGCATATTATTTTATTTGCTAATAATTTAAGGTTTTTTGCATCTGTCTTCATAGAGGAGAGTGGTCTATGGTCTGGTGATCTCCATTGTTTTTTTTGCTGTTTATTGAGTTATGGTATTCATGTTGGGCTGGCTCTGTAACTACCTTTCAAATATGACTTTGTATTGATAATTAATCCCAGAAGCTGTGTTAGGGATAAGAAAAAGCAGCAAAGAAATGCCCGTTTAACTCTGGGCATCGAGTGAAGGATCCATCCCATAAGCAGAAGCCTGCAGCCTAGGGCAGGTCAGGCTAGGAGCTCAGGGACTAGGGATGTCCGAGAACAGAGTGACAGATGCATCCTGCCCATTGGCTCATGCACTGACTCGTCCCCAGGCAGAGGCCCAGAGCTTGGCCCATGGGATGGAGCCTGTGATTCTGACTTCATCACTACGTCTGTGGTCCACTGGTCCAGCTGGGTAGGGCTCTGGAGGGATGGTGACCTGGTTACTGGACCCTTTTTCATCCCACCTCCCAGCAGGGCCTAGGGGAGGGGCAGGTAATGCATAGCCCCTCCCTGGAGCAGAATAGCCTAGAGACTCAGAGAGGCAGGGGACTGGCCCTGTCCCCAGCCCTGCCATCACAGGAGGTGTCACAGAGGAGGCTCACCTGGGGACATAGAAGGGACAGTGCTGATGGTGCCTAGGGCCTGAGTACATGTGAGGCTCAGAGAATGGGGTGCCCCGGAATTGCAATGGGAGGGGCCAGGGTCATGGGTTGGCCAGTGGGTAGGGACTTTGTGTGGCATGATGGGGTGGCCTCCCCAGGGTCTTCATCCTGCCTGTGTGATGACAGTCCTTCTGTGCAGGAGCACTGGGCCTCAGAGGTGGTGGGAAGCACAAGGCCTCTGTCCAATGCTCTGTGGTGCAAGAGGAGGAGGATTCAGAGGCTGGTGCTAGTCTATGGCCCAGGCTTTCCCTCAAGGAGTCCCACCAAGCAGAAGGCATGGCCAGGCAGCCTCAGTTTGGCAGCTGGGTTGTCTCATGCTCTGAGGGGATATGCCCAGGTCATGGGAAACATGGGGTACTAGGTGCAGTGTTCTCCAGCTTCCATCCCCTTAGATGGCATATGCACGTGAAGAGCTAGAACAATCCATGACACAGGAAAAACCCAGCCCAACTCCGGAGGAGGAGAGCACAGAGGTAACCCCGTGCTGGCACCGCGAATCAGAGGGGAAACTGAGTTAGAGGGCAAGGCTCCGGGGCTGCCCACTGGGCACAGATTGCAGTGCTGCAGGCTGAATTTCTGGTTGGCTACACACAAAGGAATAAACTGTTCATCATCTCATTACAGGGAGGCATTCAGCTCAGCCCAGAGCCAGGGGAGTTAGCAGAACTAAGACATGGAGGGTAAAATAACAACCTGTGCTGGCTTGTGTTCATTATTTTTATTACTTCCATCCTTTCACACAGCACTGTCACTTGGACTTCAGGTGGCCCTGGAGCAGGCAGGGCAGACCAGCTCCCATGACATGGCTGAGGCCTGGGAGGTACAGGGGGCTTCCCCCACCCAAAGGTCCCCACCCTGGGTGGCTGGAGAGCGTTTTCTGACACTGCTCTTGTTTTTTGTTTGTTTAATAGAGTGTAATTGATTTACAATGTTTTGTTAGTTTTGGGTATACAGCAAAGTTATATAAACAATCAGTTATATGTATCTTTGTTTTAGACTTTTTTTCCCACGTAGATCATTACAGAGTGTTGAGTGGACTTCCCTGTGTTATATAGGAGTTCCTTATTAGTTATCTATGTTATATATAGTTGATTGGGATTGGTCTTCCCTGGTGGCTCAGATGGTAAAGAAACCGCTTACAATGCAGGAGACCTGGATTCGATCCCTGGGTTGGGAAGGTCCCCTGAAGGAGGGAATGGCAACCCACTCCAATATTCTTGGAGAATTCTATGGACAGAGGAGCCTGGCAAGCTATAGTCCGTGGGGCAGCAAAGAATTGGACATGACTGAATGATTAACACAAAGATGCAGATTGGGATTAACTGCTCTTGTTTTTAATCCTCTCCACATCCCAAATCTGGCTGCTGAAGGAGAGCACCTTGGAGAGCAACATGGACCCTGAACCTCCAGAGGACTTGCCCTGGAGGCCTGAGACAAGAGGTGACAGGAGGTGAATCCTACGAGAAGGAGGGTGTGTGGCCTCAGCTACCCCATCTCTGCCCCAACAGCCCCAGAAAACCCACAAACCTGGCTGGAGGAGTGGGTGCACCCTCCCTGTGTGGTAGAGCACAGGTGCTGAAGCTTCTTGCCCCTTGCCAGCTTCCACGGAACCCCTGGGAATCCCCAAGGGCTGGCACTCTTCATCTTCCCAGGCTGGAAGATCTTAGGAGGCTCCAGAGGAAAAAGCAGAGTCCCCAAATAGGCCCACACCCAGCAGTGGAGGCCTGAACAGAGCTCAGATTTCAGTCATGAGCGTGACGGTCTCTCTAGCTCCTGTCACCCGGGCCGGCTTTCTTGGGCCTATATCCTCTCATGGACCTTCCCAGCTACCTCCTGAGTAGTCAGGAACAAGGTCGCCTTTGAGGTTCCCGGCTTCCCCAAGGTCCTGCCACTAAGTGTGCTGGACCCCAAGGTCTCCCTCCCGCCCCACCCCAGTCCTCTCCATGACACTTCCCAGCACCTACTCGGGGTGGGACGGGCCTTCAGCACTTGTCCTGCATTTTCATCCTCATGGTGAGTCTGAGGGTGAGGTAGAACTGTTGCCCTGTTTTATAGATAAGTATACTGAGACCCTTGAGAGGTTGAAAGGGGTGGAGCATCAGGAAGTGTGGCCTCTGAGATTCCAAAGCCTTTAGACATCCCATGACACTATCTCTTTAAAAAGCAGACCCAACTGTGCTACCTCTCCACCCCAGACCTCTCAGTCCCCGAGGAGCGACTCTACACACTCACATACACATGCATACATGCATGCACACACACACACACACACACACACACACACATACACACAGGCGCACGTGCCCACACACACGTACCTGCAGGGAAGCCCACCTTCTGCCCACCTGCAGCCGACCACTCCCCAGGCTCTGGGGAGCTAATTACGTCACAGGGAATTGCAGTGTGAGTCTCACATCACCAGGGGTGTCCCCAGTGCAGGGTCTGAGACAGAACACATGTGGCAGAGCTGCAGGCCAGGCCCAGCTGCAGCAGATGTCCGCTGCAGCTGGAGGGCCACCAGGCGTTGGGCCATGTGTGGCTGGTCAGGGTCAGGGCCTCGCCTGAGGGTCAGCACAGGCCTTCCAGCCAGTGCTGGCCCAGCTGCCGCTCTGCTCACTGGGGAGCGCCCCTCCAGGGCACGGGGTATGGGAGGCAGTGTTTCCTCGTCTGTACAGAGGGAAGAAGATCAGCACCATGACCCAGTGAACGGAGCCCATGCAGGTCAGGGCATCACACCGTGTACCCGGCTTGGAGGCAGAAGGAGTACTGCCCTCAGTAAGCTGACAGCCTGCGGGGCAGAGGGGGGCACTCTTGTGCCTGAAGCAGCAACCATTCAGAGCATGGGCCAGAGAGGTGAGTCCCCTACTTCTGTTAGCAGAGAGAAGGCCAACAGGTCAATAAGGAACATGCTTGCCAACTCTGACCAGCAGGTCCGTGAAGGGGGCAGATGGGCCAAGGGGACAGGGTTTGCTGGGAGGTGATTCACGCAGGATGGCTGGGAGTGCTCAGGAAGGACCTCTCCTGAGAAACGACAGTTGAGCTTGAGAGAGACAAAAAGCCAGACAGGTGAGGAGACAGGGAGCCCAACAGAAATATAAATGCAGGGACCTGAGGCTGGAAGGATGGATAGGTGGCAGCGTGGTCCCAGGGAAGTAAGTGGCTGAAGAAGGAGAGGAGTCAAGAGGCCATGAAGGGCCCTGAGGGCCATCAGAAAGGATGTGGAATTTATTCTGCTGGCAACAGGAAGCTGCTGGGAGGTTTGCATGAAGGAGTTTCAGGGTCTGACTGTCATTTGGAAAGCTCACTCTGGCTAATGCTTGTGTGAAGGAGGGTGTTGGGGGACCCGAGGGGAGCAGGGAGGCCAGTGAGAGGCGTCTGCTCTGGTCTAGGACCCAGATGCTGCTGCTATCCCCTCCCCCCTTTCCCCTGCCCTCTTCCCTCTGTGTCCCCTCCCTTTCCCTTTCTTCCCCCTCCCAACCCACCCCTCCCCGCAACTCACCACCCCCTGTGAGGAGGCCCAGGCCTGACCCCTCAGATAGGCTCTCAGCATCCGGGACTCTGCTCACCCCTATATGCTGACAAGACTAATACTTGACCCACAGGGGCTTCCTGGCAGGTGGGATCATCCACACCTCCAGTAAGTAGAATCTGGGCTCCCCCACCCCCACTCCCACCTGCTCAGCCCCACCCACTGGGCCACTCTAGGCCTGGCGGCTCAGTCTCCTCTCAGGAGGAAGGCAGTTGTACTCTCCTAATCCACAGATGTGCAGCCCTTTCATGATGAATTAGGCCAAGGATCCCTAATTGTCGGTAGTTGATTTTGGTTAAAATGGAAACACCTCCTGTGGTTTGCAGGCGGGAGCTGAAGTGGAGGTTGTGGGGTTGTTTGCATAGACATGGAAGGTTGATGCTTGAAATGGGTCCATGGGCGTGATAGCAATTTATAACTATGAGCTGGGCTGAGGGTGATTTAATTAAGGCCAAACCAGCCCCGTGTCACTGGAAGACAGTGCCGAGCCTGTCCTTCTTCTCTTTTCTCCAGGACAGGTAAGAACACAGTGTTGGAGTGCACCAGTGTTCCATCTGCTTGCAAAGCCAGGTTCCAGGACCTCATACCTAGACTGCATTCCAGCCATGGTGAGGGAGACGGGGACCCCCAGGGTGCTGCCCTGGGGAAGGTCCAGCATGCACAGCAAGCACCCAAGGGCCCCCCACGGGGCTGCTCAGCAGGCCCTCATTGGCAGCTGTGCAGGGCTGGGACTCACACCCCAGTCAGTGTGACTGTGACACCTTTGTCTGGTGCTGGGGGAGAGGCAACACCCTAGTGCGGCCACCTCAGAAGTGCTTGGGTGATGGCTGATGGGGAAGGAGATTCCTCTGGCCACAGGTGCCCCTGGCACCTTGAGACAGATCCCACAGAATAACTAGGATTGTTAGCTCAGAATGAAGGCTGCCAGCAGTTAACTCAGCCCTTTGACTGCGGGGGAACCCCTAGCAGATGCTGATAACAAAGACACAAAGGAGAGCAAAGGGCACAGTACACAAGATCCAGAAACAGACTAATACAGGGCACAACTGATGGAGCTGGCCGGGAGTCCCCAGTGGGGTCATTGACCACAGTCCCACCGAGAAGGAAGCCATGGTCTTGCCTGGTCTCTTTCTGTCCTGCCCCTCAGAGCATGGGGCCAAGCAGAGATTGGAAGGATCCCTGCACCTGTGTGTGGCTGCCTACCACCCCTCCTTTCTCAGGGAAGAAGGGTGGGGGAGAGGCTGGCCGCCTTACCCGCTCCTGGGCGCTGGGGACCAGAGGCGGAGGGTATAAGCTGTGTGCAAACATCCCGCCTTCTCCCCAGGATATTTTCTTTAATAAAATACCATGGAAATGTCAGCTAGTCTAAACAAATAGCCAGGCTTTACAGAGGACGAACAGCCTGCATAAAGCACCCCCAGGGCCCGCTTTCCGGGGTGGCTTTGCAAAACTGTGTGCCAGGAAGGAAGCTCAGAAGCCTTCGTGGTGGGGCAAGCCTTTAGGGCCCAGACAGGTGAGGTTTACAGGGTTCCCGGGGAGGAAGGGGCAGCCGGACTGGGGCCTGGTGTGGGGGTGACTGTCCCAGGTGGTCCTGAGGACCTGGGCTCCCATCAGACCAGGGATCCCTCCTGAGGACCCTCAGGCAAGGCTGCACCCTGTGGGCAAGGAGGTGGAGGAAGGGACTGACGGCAGAAGACCCTCAGGTTCAGTTCCTCCTCTCCCCCTACAGGAAGCCCCATCTTCCTGGCCCATTACACAGATCTCTTAGATGTTAGGGGAGGCACCCATGGAGTCTGATCCTGAGGGGCCTCCCAGGATGAGGTGAGCCTCCCTGCATCCACTGGACTAGGGGACCAGGAGGCCCAGAATGGAGGAGAGAACTTACAACAGAGCAGTTAAGTGATGGAGCCACCAGATCCCCACTCCTCATCTGTGGAGCAGGGCAGTGATTTCCACTGCATGTGCCATGAAGAGGAGGCAGACACAGGGCAGGGCACTCAGTCAGTGGAGGTTTGTTCCCCCCTCATGATCCCTCCACAGTGGGCACCAAGATGGGTGCTTCTCAAGGCCGAGGACACCATCCTCAGGCCTCCAGGAAGGGATCCAATGTAGCAGGTGATATTTTCCAAAACTGGCCACAAAAGTGCTCTTGTTCCACATGCTCTCTCAGAAATCTGCCACTCCCCTGCCAACAGGGAGTCCATTTCCTCTCCCTTTGAACTTGAGTTGGGTGCTGAGCATAGGAGGCTGGGCACCCACATTACCTGATCCACCTCTGGTCAGACAAAACCCGGCAGAGCCCTTGCCTGTTGGCGAGGCCTGACTCAGAAGACCAGGCCCCCTGACCGTTCTGTCCCTCCTACCCTTGGCCCCAGGACAAGACTGAACTTGAATTCCTTGGCCTAGAATTCCTTGACAGTCAGGAATACAGCCCCACCTGTCATGAACCCTTAGAGCCATGCCACTCACCATCCAAGTTCTGCTTCATTTAGTCCACGAAAGAATACCATGTTATCAGCCCTGTTGTTTTTCACATGAGAAAATGGAGGCTCCAAGATCGACTGACTCCCTTGTCTAATATGTCCCAGTTTGACCTTGGGAGAGGCACACTGGGGAGTGATTCAAAAGTCCCCACTTAGGATCACTTCCCGGTGCCCCCATGCCAGCCACCGCCCCACACTGCTGGGGAGAAGCAGCCACTTTCGGCCCCTGGTGCCCCCATCAATCAATATTTTTAATTACTTACATGATTGACTAATAAAATTCTCCACCAACTAATTGATTTTGTGGTCAAGCAAGAGCCTCTGTTTTTATTAAAAAGCTACTTAGATGAATTTTTTCCCCCACTGAAATGGGAGGCTGTATTTCTTTTGGTCATTTTGGAAGAAGAAAAATGGGAGGGGACAGCGACAGGAGGAGACCCAGAGGCCAGGAAGACTCCAGGCCCAAACCAAGAGGCCTTGGGATCCATGAATCGGCAACTGGCTCACTTCTGTGTCCTGCCAAACACCCAGAGGCTCCGCAGTGGGTCAGGTGCTGGCCAGAAGACCCCTCAGGCGCCTACTTTACCCAACTCAACTTGGCCAGAGCCATTTCTATTGTTTTTATAAGTAAACTATAAACTTTCCTCTGAATCTTAATGGAAGCATTGGCTTTTCAGTTATAAAGGTAACTCACGCTTGGTGCACAGATCAGAAAAGACAGGCTAATCTAGCAAAACAACAAAGTGATGAGAAGGCTCTCACCCTGGAGACTCAGCTGAAAAGGAAGTTGATGGAGATGCTGTGAGAAGAACTGAAGCACTGATCCCCACATTTCCAGGGGTCCAAAGCCCCAAGGAACCATCACCATAGAAACCACCCAGAGCCCAGGGTCCAGAGAAAGCTGCTTATGGTTACTGCATTAGCAGACTTCTGGTTTTTGATTTTTTGTTTTACTGCATTGATTTTCGACTGGCTTGGAGTTGTCCTGTGATGTGTTTATAAATGACTCCAGTGTGGCCTGTCCTGTAGAGGAGCCACTGCCTGTGACCTGTCCCTGTGGTACAGGCCAAGGTCACCATTCCTGGGCAGCATGCCAGGTGGGGCCAGGGGCTCAGCATGGGCAGCTAGGGTGAGTGAGCATGGAATGTTTTGTGAAGGAGTGGCAGTGAGTGGGCTGAGGCTGGGAGAAGGGCACTCACTCACGACGCTGGGCAGCACTTTCTGCCCCAGTCCTCAGACTCCTCGCCTGGTGTGGGGCTGCTTCTGCAAAGGGCTCCCAGGCCTGGCCACTGTCAGTTCTCCACTAGGAGAGGCACTGCAGACTGGGCTGTAGCAGCAGCTCAGCTCAGGCCCTTGGGCCTGCCTCTGCTCATTGCATCCACAGTCACAGTCATCCTCCTGTTCCTGACCTTTGTTGTTTTTGTTCAGTCACTCAGTCATGTCCCACTCTTTGCAACCCCATAGACTGCAGCATGCCAGGCCTCTCTGTCCTTCACTTTCTCCTGAGTTTGCTCAGACTCATGTCCATTGAGTCAATGATGCCATACAACAAGAGGATGAGATGGTTAGATGGTCCCTGACCTTACTCTGACTGCATCTTCCCTTAACTGCTACATACCTAGCAACCAGAATGGTGGATGGCACAGAGTGGGTGCTCAGTTACCACGTAACAGGTGAATGCTGAATAAATCTATTTTAACCATGGATACTTGTGATGGCAGTCAGATGGCCCTGCTGAGCTGGCCTTGGAGCCAGGAGACAATGACCTCCATGCCTGCCCTCTGAGGAAGGTCATGGCAGACAAACAGCATGGCAGGCAGTGTTGCCCCTCTGCCCCTTGCCAACCCAGTGTGCAGAGGCCACTTTTCCGTCCTCATGGACAGAAGCAGCAGCACCACAGAGGGGACAAGAGACTCTACACAGGCTGTCTGAAATGGGAGTCTGGTTCTCTCCAGGGGAAGCTGCTCGGGATCACCTAGAAGTCCAGCCCCACTGAACCAAAACCCAGGTGAACTGTTCTCCCCTGGGTGTAAAGTCCCGAGACGCACTTGGTAGCCATGAGGTTATCACTAGCCCACCACTGTGCCTAAAGGATCTAGATTATGTCTGGAACCTAACTTACTTTTTTTTGGCTATGGACATTGAATTTGAAAAAATAAAAAGCAGTATTTGTGATACACAGTACAGCAAAGGATGCTGAAAGGAGGTATGTCTGTATTTAGGTCCTTTGCCCATTTTAAATCAAATTTCTTTCATTTTTTCTTTTTTTTTTTTTGCTTTTGAGTTGTAAAAGTTTGTTGTATATTTTGGTTATTAACCCTGTAGCTGATACATAATTTACAAATATCCTAACTTACCTTTAAATTAAATAAGATACACTGGTTTTTCTTACACAAAAAAATAACATCTGCTCAAAGTAGAAAACAGATTTTTAAAAAGTCATAAAGGAGAAAAGCTCAGTTGTCCTCCTCCAGAGTGCTAATGACATATCAGAGATGCAGCAGCTCCAGAGGCAGCTGACCCCTCCTTCCTGAATCTCGGGATGTCTGAGGGATGCGCTCGCATCCAAGCTGTCATGCCCTCCACACTGCTGTCTGCCCTTGACGGGGTGAGTCACTCCCTCCTGGCAGCACTCCTCTCCCTGGCTGGGACCCGCAGAGCAGCAGCAGAATCCCGGCTCACACAGCTGGCTTGGAGTCTCACCTCACCTGCCACCCACCCTCCTTGGTTCCCTGGCTGGCCTCACCCTCTTGTCCTGATGTGTGGATTTTGGAATGTCCCAGGAGCCTCCATTCTTGGTAGCCTCCTCTCTTCCCCACTCCTTCCATGGTGAGCTCATTCAGGCAATGGCTTCATGCATCTGTGCACTGATGTCACCCACAAAGGTCACTCTGACGCTCTGGAAGGCACCTCCAGGGTAACTAGCAGCACTTGCACAGCTCTGCCTGGAACTCTCCCGCATAGCAGCAGGTGGCAACCTCGTCCTTCCAGTGCTCCATTCCAAAGCCTGGGAGCAGAGCCACCATGACTGTGCTGTTGTCCCCCATGGTCTATCAGCAAACCCGCCAGTCCCAGCCACAGTGGCCCTCAACTCAACCGTGGCAGATGCTCCTGACTGGTCTCCCCAAGCTGCATGGACACCCTGGGGCTCAGCAGCCCACCAAGCAGGTTGCCTTGGTCCCCACCAAAGCAGGGCCTGAGATAGGACTTGGGGTGGGAGTTGGTTGGGGAGGTGATGGCAGGAGGCAGGAGTAAGAGAGGAGAAAGTCCAATAGAAGGGTGGTCATCATGGGGACCGGGGGCTGCTGGGCCCCCCGAGAAGCTTTCAGAATCATCCACTAGGAGGATGTAAAGTTGGAACTCTGTCTATCCTCCCCTCCCCTGTAAGGACTACTATAACTTTATCTCCCAGACCCCCACTCTGCCTTGGGAAGGCCCCAAGTTACTACTTTTCCTTTTGTAATCAACAAGTTCATCTGCTGCTGATCCTCGTCTGTATCAGTTATCATTACAATTGTTGCCAAATGATAATTTTTCTAAGTTCTATCTATACTTCTTAGCTGACATTCTACTGTGAAGGCTAGCCTTTCCTTTTTTCTTTACTAGGCTTCTCAGGTGGCTCAGATGGTAAAGAATCTGCATGTCATTGCAGGAGATGCAGGTTCAATCTCTGGATTGGAAAGCTCCCCTGAAAAAGGAAGTGGCAATCCACTTCAGTATTTTTGCCTGGAGAATCCCATGGACAGAGGAGCCTAGCAAGCTACATAGGGTTGCAAAGAGTGGAACATGACTGAGCAAGCATGCAATCTCATAGGATGCATGGAGTTTTTTAATTCTAGTGGTTATAATTCATTTTTGTAATTACTTATTTTGATGCTCAAAATATCCCAGTTGGGTCAATGGGAGCCTTCAAGTTGGCTCCTGTGTCCCTTTGACACACCCCATCATAGTTTGATTACTTTCTTACCTTCTGTCACAGCAAGCTATTCTAAGCCCATTTAAAAAATTATGTATTTATCTGGCCATGCTGGGTCTTAGTTGTGGCATATGGGATCTAGTTCCCTGATCAGGGCTCAAACCCTGGCCCCCTGCATTGAGAGCACAGAGTCTTAGCCACTGGACCACCAGGGAAGTCCATCTAAGCCCATTTTTAAGTTCCCTGCCCCAACCCTGGAATCAATCATTTCTCCAAGGAGCCTTGGTTCCTGGTTCCTTTTAGTGGGGGCTGTATTTAGAAACCAAGATCAGGGAACTGCATGTTGTGATGGGGTGTTTGCAACATTTTTAAGTATTGAAAGTATCTACGATTAGCAAGGCATGGATGAGGAGCACTCTTGTCCTCAGTCAGTGGAAGAGGGCCTGGGACAGGGGTGAGAAAGGGCACTTGGCCATGCCTGTCATACCTGTTTGATGGTGATAGGTGTGCACATGCACACAAGTGTGCCATTTATAGGAACCCCTTTAACCCAAACTAGCACACAAGTACATGAAAGCAACACATTGGAAACAATCAGTGTCCATGGACACAAAGTTAACTAAGGAAATTGTAGTACTTCCTTCCTAAAATGAACCAAATTTAAGTCCATGAATTATTTTTGGAGAAGCAGAAATTTACAAAATGCCATGTATAGTCTGATTTTTTTAAAATTTAAGATAAGAGATGTGCATCTTACAAAGGTGACTGTGTTTCTGTAGAGAAAACTAAAAGGACACACTCCAATCTCATAGGCAACATTATCCTTCTGAGTTATGGGGAAAGACCCTGGAGGTTGAAAACATAGGAGCAGAAAATCATACTTTGCATTTCACACACTTCTGAACTATGTTAAGGGTTTATAGCAGCCATGTATTTCCTTCACAATTGAAAAAAAAGCTGTAAGGACTTCCCTTCCCTGGTGGTACAGTGGATAAGGCAGGTAGATACCTGCCAATGCAGGAGTTCAATCCCTAGCCCAGGAAGATTCTGTATGCCTAGGAGCAACTAAGTCCATGCACCACAACTGTTGAACCAGTGTGCCTAGAGCCTGTGCTCAGCAACAAGAGAAGCCACCGAACTGAGAAGCCTTCACACCTCAACAAAGAGTAGCCTTGGTTTACTGAGACTAGAGAAAGCCCACACAGCAACAAAGCACATTAAAATAAGTAAATGAATAAAGAGAAAAATGCTCTAAGTGATAATAGGTGAAGAAGAGACAGCCAGCTCCCCATCCTATAAGACTCACCAGTATTACTGAATACTGCTGCTGCTGCTGCTGCTGCTGCTGCTAAGTCGCTTCAGTCATGTCCGACTCTGTGTGACCCCATAGACATCATCCCACCAGGCTTCTCTGTCCCTGGTATTCTCCAGGCAAGAACACTGGAATGGGTTGCCATTTCCTTCTCCAATGCTTGAAAGTGAAAAGTGAAAGTGAAGTCACTCAGTCCTGTCCAACTCTTAGCGACCCCATGGACTGCAGCCCACCAGGCTCCTCTGTCCATAGGATTTTCCAGGCAAGAGTACTGGACTGGGGTGCCATTGCCTTCACCATTACTGAATACTAAAGTAGCTTTAAAAATAAATGAAAAAGATGTTCATCAGAAGTGGGGTTAATCAACTTGGGAAATGGGAGAAGGAAGAGAAAAAATATTGACAGTGTTCACTCATACATGCCCTGGAGCAGAGGAGGGGTCTTGGCTGTCTGTGAAGTAGCCCCAAAGGCTGCCCCAGCCCGAGGCTGTCAAACATTTCAGATCGCAGTTCCTCCAGCTCTGATCCTGGCTCTCCACCCTCCTTTAGCAGGTAGCTGGCTTCCCCGGAGAAGTGCATGAAAGGAAGGAATGAGGCAGCCATGAAGCTCAGGACAAGAAGCCTCGATCAGGGCTATGCTGGTCTCCCCTGACTCTTAATTGTAGAGAGAGAGAGGGTGAGTATCACATGTGACTGTGAGGATGGATCCTGGAGCCAGACTTTCTGAATTCACATCTTGGCTCACTGCTTACTAACTTGAGCAAGTTCCCTCAACCTCTCTGTGCCTTAGTTTTGACACCTGTAAAACGTTCCCCACGGGATTGTTGGAAGATCAGATGAGCCAATATGCTAACTGCTTAGGATAGTTGTTGGCATGTAATGAATACTCAGAAATGTTATTTGTATTGTTATCATTCTTGGTGGTTACAGCGAACACACCCCTATCTCAAAATGTAGTGGGAATGCAGGTAGGGTTTCACTGTCACCTGTGATGCTGGCTGATACTTTGTCATAGTGGTGTGCATTAGCCAGCAGTGCTTTCAGCTGCAGAAATTCCAAACACAACAGCTTAGACAAATAAAGCTTGGTTTTACCTCAGATTACAAGAGGCCTGTGAGTTGACAGCTGCTGGCCTAGGTTCAACAGCTCAGCCATGTCAAGCCCTGTCTCCATAAGGACTTTGCCTCTTTTTCATGTGTTCTGCCTCAGTGTTACAACATGACTGCCACAACTCCTGGTGTCATATCCACCTGCAAGGCAGGAAAAAGGGAAATGGAGAGAAAATTAGAAATACCAGCCACCTATGGCTCTTTAATCAAGAAAACAAGTCTGCCCAGAACCCCCCAGCTGACTGCCAATTATATCTCATTTACTAGAACTGTATTATTTGACCACACTTAGTTCAAGACAGGCTGGGAATTTAATTAGCTTTCCAGCCGCAATTAGTGCAGATCATAAGGGAAAGGAAGGTAAGAATGACCTTGCCGAGTCTGCCACTATTTTCTTTATCCCATGAAAGGAATATCCGTGACCATGTTCAGTGAATCAGGAGTGGGTAGTGAAGTTCACCAAACGTTTTCTCAGCAGCAGAACCCTCTTCCGCTCTTGGGTTCCATCTAAATAGAGGCCCACCTGTTGTGAAACAAGAGGCAAATATTGAGCCATGGGGACCACCTGGGAGCCCACATTTTCTTGAGACAGCAAAGCTGAGAACCATGCAGACCAGGATCCGAGGCTTCCAAAGAACTCCTTTCCAACTTTCAAACCCAGACATCCTTCTGCCAGAAATGGCCATCACTACCAGCCTCAGGCCGGTGAGGAAGCCAGAAGCAATCGGGTTGCTGAACCAAGCCCTTGGCAGCAAAGGCATCTCTGCTCATTTCCTCCCGGACTTGTTAACCTGTTTTCCATCTTCCGGGCTCTCAGGAGCACTGGGCAGGCCAGCTGGAGAGTAGGCGACTCCCATGTGTGACTGCCCTAGTTTTCCTTCATGTCCTCTGAGCAGGCCAGGCTGATGCTATCTAGTTCCTGAGACCCTGCAGTGAACTCAGCCCTCAGATACCGCCTCTTGATAACAGTTTCACCTTTTCCATCTCTTTTAACAAATACCAACTCCTGGCCAAAGCCCAAACTCCTGGCTGAAGACCAACTGCTGGCTGACAGCTCCTTGCTCCTTCCCAGAAGCAAACCTGGTCTGAGACGGCCTGGAGGGTGGGGCAGGGAGAAGCAGGCCAGGTGCCCAGGACTCCCTGCCTGCCCCAGGCAGCTCAGTGCCTTCTCTGGGCCCTGGTTCCCCACAGCAAAAGGAGTATATTAGATGCTTCCTGGGGTTGCTGCTCTCTGCATGCCTTCTGCAGGCTCCCCTGGCTCACCCATCATGGCACCTGGACTCTGCCGCTGTGCCAGCCACAGATTCTGTGACCAGCCACGGGCCACCTTCAGCAAAAGGGTCCTTGCCATGGTCCCAGGCCTCAGCGGAAAGGCAGCTCGTTATTTCTGAGTCTGTGGAAAGTGCACTTTGAACACATTTGCATCAATGCAGGACACAATATCTCCCCCAGGAGGCCAGAAAAGAAGGAAAATTCAATTTGTCAAGACATCCAGCCCTCGCATCCTGCTCTTCCTACCTGCTTTCTTGGCCCCTGAGAGGCAGCAAATCCTCTTGGGCCCAGACAAAGAGGAAGGGAAGCAGATGCTGTTTCAGACGGCATTTTTCCTCAGTTCAGTGGTAGGTTTATACTTTCACAGATACGATTTTGCACCACCCTCCCACCCATCACACAGAGCAACACTTCGACTTTCCAGGGCACTCTCCCCACCCCCCACCACTGGTGCCACCTGAGTCCCTCTCCCAGAAGGACACAAGGTCCCTCCCTGCCCACCTCCTGCTCCTGCTCTACAGCCTGTGAGGTGGTGTTCCCAGGCACGCCATTTGTCTGATGGAGAAACAGGCTTGGGAAGTCCAGCCCCACAGCGGGTGTCTGACCGGGGCTGGTCTTGCAGCCTGGCACACTCGGCATCCCCTGGCTGCACCCTCAGCTCAGACCCATGCCCCCTGAGTCTCTGTCCTTCCCCTCACTGGCACCTTGGAGCTCACTCAAAACGTCTTGGGTTGGCCTCTCCTCCCCTCTGTGAAGCTTATCAGCCCTTTTCTTTTTTTTCCCCAGCTTCTCACAAACCACATGAGACAAGGCTATAGATACAACATGAGATTAAAGGCTGAACCTCATCCAGGTCAGGAAATTCCGAAGGCAGTTGCCCAGTTTATCTCCAGCCCTGCTGATACCCCCAGGGTAACTAGTCTGCTAGTGAGGTGGGGGGCCGGGGGCAGGCATGAACTGCAGGGGCACCCGGGTCCTTGGAATTTCCCGAGGACCAGATGCCCTGACTCCCCACCAGCTCCCAGGGCTGTTGCCCTCTCCCTGTCTTGGGCCTGGTTCCCACTCCCTCCCTTGATGTTGTGTCCTGAGTGTGTCCCTCTGCAGACACACTGTGTCTGTTCCCACCAGATCCAAATATGCTTACTTCCTCGTCCTTCAGACAGGCCTCTGTTGGACTCACTCTACACTGACCGTCCCAGTTGCTAAGTCAGTGCTCAGCCTCAACTCTCGGTAACCCAGCACTTTGGTCCCATGCTGTCCTTGGCTGGACTACAAACTCCCTGCCTCACTCCCACCCCTTGGTCCTCTCCTCACCTACCCCCACGCTCACTCCTGTCCTGTGGCCTTAAATACTGTACACACTGCCTGACCCAACTGCCTGCTCAGCCCTCCGCCTCAAGGTCGGACAGGCATCTTGGGCCTGTGAACCCCAACCGCCAGGTTTCCCCAAACCTGCCCCCTACACCCCACCTCTTAGATGTAGGAACTCTTCCCTCACACCCTACGTCTATTATTATGTTCACCTTTCATGTAAACTGGGGACCTGACACCTCTGGCCATCTCCCTGCTACCCTCCACCTTCCCTTAAACCTATCACCCACCTGGACCCTGTTGAAATGTGCATTTGCTCAAAGTCTTAAAATCCCCCTTTGCCCAAGTTCAGGGTCAAAAAAAAAATGCTAGCGTGACATCCTTCCATCCATCTTTTTCCTGCCCCTGCCTCTTGCCCCTCTCACTCTATTCCAGCCACCCTTGTAACTGCCATCCAAAATCCAACTCTGCCCCTGGAATCCCAAGGCTCAGTCTCCCCCTTCTTCAAGTCTTCTCAAATAATTCCTTCCCTCCTATCCTATTTTAAACTGCATCACCTCCCTGGCACTCTCTATTCCCCTTTGTGTGAGTTAGCTATTGCTGAGTAACAAGTTAGCCCAAAACGTAGAAGCTTAAAGACAGTATTTGCATGTTTATCTTACAGTTTCTATGGGTCAGGAATATGGGTGTGGTCTTGTTATTCCTCTGGGTCTCTCATAACTTCAGGCAAGCTAGGTTGGGGTCCTTTCAGGGCTGGGTCTGCATAAGGCTGTCTTATGAGGCTGTGGGCAGTAATTGTCTCTTCCCAGGCTGCCCTCAGTCCCTGGCACATGGGCCCTCCTGTGCTGCTCAAAACATCAATGTGAGCAAGGGGAAAGGGAGGGCGTGCCAGTGAGACAGACTCACAGACGTTTGTTTTGTTTTTTAATTAAGTAATTTGGCTGTGCCAAATCTTTAGTTGCAGCATGTGGGATCTAGTTCCAAAATCAGGGATTGAACCTGAGCCCCTTGCATTGGGAGTGCAGAGTCTTGGCCACTGGACTGCCAGGGAAGTCCCCTCACAGGCATTTGTAACCTAGTCTTGGTAGTGCCAGCCCATCACTCTGCCTTTCCTAGTCATTAAAAGAAAGTCCCAGGTCCAGTTCAAACTTGGAGGGAGGGAGCTGCACAAGAGTGTGAGAACTCAGAGGTGTGAAGACCTGAAGCCCTGTCTGAAACTGGCAGTCATACGGTTTCTGCTGGTTTGGCTTTCTCATATCCTTCCTTCCCATCTGACGTACTCTCCTGTTCATTATCTGTCTCCTTGAATGCCCTGCAAGCTCTTTGAAGGCCAAGCTTTTCTGGGTTGTTGAAGGCTGTGTCCACACTGTTGCAGCACATAGCCAGCATTGAATAGATCCTTATTGGGTTGGTGCTTCAGGAAGTTCCTGACAATACAGAATAATAACAGCCCTCCACTCTCAGTGACTGTCCTTAAATTTTCCCAAAGTCAGCCAGTGACAGGCACTGAAGGCTGATTTCTGTAAGGGTGAAAGAGGCTAGGGTGTGGGACCCCAGGGCTGGAGTGTGTTGACTACCATGGCCATGGCCAAGGAATGACAGTCCCTATGCCCTCCCTGAGACTCAGTCTCACCCTTGTGAAATGACACTCAGTCGCAGAGCCTGATCTCAGTTTCAAGAGCTCTTTAAAGGAGTGAGGCTAATTCATTCTTTGACATATGGATTTTCAAATATTTTAAAAATTCAAAAATCATAATTTGGTAAAAAATATTTTTGGGTGACAATTTAGGATTATCTACCAAAGCTTTAAATGCACACACTCCTTGATCCAGCAAGTGCAGAGCCTGTAATTGTTGATTTTTCACTATATTCACACATAAATGCAAAGATGGGTGTACAAAGATGTGCAATGAAACTTTGTTTATTGTAGCAAAAGAATAAGAATGATAAATGTCCTCAAGTGAGGGGCCAGATAATTAAACCTGAGCATGTCCACCTGTGGAATAGCACACAGCTATTGGGAAGGCCCAGGAACCCACATGTCCTGATGTGGATGCAACATCATCTCATTTACTGAGTTAATCAACAGCTATTTGAGCATCTACTATGTTCCAAGTATTATTCTAGGCACTAGGGACACAAAAGAGCAAACTCCCTGTTCTTGGAAGCTTACATTCATGTAAACCCATACATGCACGTGCAAAGCACACCAACAAATATAACCATGCAAACATAACAGGATTCTAAAGAAAGCCCAGTGGAGCAGGGAGAGCATGGGAGACTGCTTCTTAGAGCATGGCCACTGAGGAACATCTGAGCCAACATCTGGGCAAAGTGAAGGAGAGGTCAAGGGCAAGCATCTCCCAGATAGAAGGGACAGCCAGTGCAGAGTCCCCAGTACCAACAGGCTTGCTATATTTAAAGAAGAGCAGTCGTGGGGTGGGCGGGGCACTTCCCAAGTGGCTCAGTGGTAAAGACTCCGTCTGCCAATGCAGGAAACAAGGGATACAAGGGCTCTATCCCTAAGAGGCGACGAGCCCCTGGAGGAGGAAATGGCAACCAACTCAAGAATTCTGGCCTGAAGAATCCCCATGAACAAAGGAGCCTGGTGGGCTGCAGTCCATGGGGTCGCAAAGAGTTGGACACGACTGAGCAATTGAGCACACACCTACAACAGGCTGGAGAAGCCCAAGTGGAGTGAGAAGGAGGAGAAGAGGGAGGGGAGGAGGAGGCAGGGGGAGGCTGAGGTCAGGGAGGTGGGGTGAGCAGAGGTTGGTGGGTGAGCATCAGATGGGTGACAGCCACCCATCTGAGCTGGCTGTGGACTACTTACCCTTCAGGATGCAGGCTCAGGGGCAGGTGATCTGGTGCAGCTGCTGAGATTCCACCCTGGTGGGGTTGGGACCTCAGCTGCCTGCTCCATGCAACGGGCTGAGTTTTTCCCCAGCACCCCTCTGGGACTGTGGGAAGGGGATGAAACAATGGTGGGAGCCTGAGAAGGAGGCCACTGTGACAGCCTGGAGAGGACAGCAGCTTGGACCAACGCAGACGGATGAGATTCTGAGTATGTTCTGGAGACCCAGCAGAACATGCCGTTGGGTCAGATTCAAGGTATGAAAGAGAGAAGGGAATCACTTGTAACTCTTTGGTCTTTGTCCTGAGAAACTGAGTGAATATGAACCCTTTTACTAAGATGGGAATAAGTGAAGGACAAGCAAGATTTGGGGATGGGAAAAGTGGAAATTAAGAGTTTGTTTTTGGGAATTCCCTGGTAGTCTAGTGGTTAAGACACCATACTTTCAATGCTGAGGTCACTGGTTCAATCCCAGTTTGGGGAACTAAGATCCTGCAAACCACATGACACAGCCACAAAAAAAAAAAAAAAAAGTTTACTTTTGATGCATTAAACCTGAGATGCCCTCTGGGGGCCATGCAGAGAGTCCATGGAGGGCAGGCAGCTTAGTGAGTGGACTTTAGTGGGGAGGAGAGGCTGGGAATAGATGGGGGATGGAGGAGAGTGTTGGGGGTGGGGTGGACTGGGTTTCAAGCTGGGTCTGGATGCGGTCACTGAGGAGTCAGTGTGGGCTAAACTGACGGCCCAGGTTGGGGATCTTTTGTGAACACATCCATGTTTAGTAATGGAGACAAGGAAGGCACACAGATGAAGAAGAGGAGGAGGTGTATCCAGGAAGCCAAGTGAGGAGAGGCCTGGGGATGGGGGCGGAGGAGGGGGTGCGGGTGTGCAGGCAGGTGGAGGAGCAGTCCAGTGCTGCCAGGAGCTGAGTGTACGTGGACAGCAGAGGGTCACTTCTGGCCCATTGGGTGGAGGTCCTTCAGCTTTCAGGCTTAGACAAAGCCAGAGTCAGGGCAGGGCGGGGCCCACAGGGGTTGCAGGGGGCTGCAGGGACCACAGGGGCCAGAAAAGGAGGTGGTTACAAAGATAACACCTGTCAAGAGAGCCGAGGGAATTCCCTGGCAGTCCAGTGGTTCAAACTCCATGCTTCTACTGCAGGAGATACAGGTTCGATCTCTGGTTGGAGAACAAAGATCCTGCGAGCAATGAGGCCCCTCCTCCCCCCAGAAAAAGAGCCAAGGAATAAGGGATAGGCACAAGGTCTTGGAGTTTGGGTTTGAAGATGAGGAGCATTCCAGCATGTTCTGACAGGGAGTGATCCAGGAAGCCTGAGAAGTGGGTTCAAGCTGCAGCAAGACGATGCACAAGGCTCAGGAGCTGTGACTGAGTGGGTGGTGCAGACGGACTGGAAAAGGCTGAGTAGGTCCTTCTAAGAGATCTGGAGGCCCAGGGAGGTGGCTGTGAGGGCTGCGGAGGCACAGAAGACAGGGAGCGAGCAACCAGGGTGGCTGAGACCACTGTTGTGGAGAGAGGGTCCTGAACACAGACAGCTTCCCTCACCTCCTCCAGCCAGGCGAGGACTCGGGGGAGGCAGAAAACTGGGCCACCCAAGGTCGAGCTTTGCCGGGTGAATAGGAACATTTGGGGGGCAGTGTTGGGAAGAGGAAGAGAGATGTCCGTGGATTGTCCTTATCACACTCAGTTCCCAGAGCCCTCGCCCATACCCTGCTCTGTTTCACCCCCACCCTGGGGCAGGCACCACTTTGAACCCTTTCTGCACTGATGACAGGGGGTTTGCAGCTGAGGAAGGGCTCAGTAATTGGACAGAATCTCTGGGAGGGGCCATGGGGATTAGTGACAAGGAGAGAAATGCGGGGGTCAGACCAGGAGTGGAAGAGGCTCCAAGGAGCCCAGGACCCTCACTTTCTGAGGACTCAAGTGCTCCCTTTTCTTCCATTGACCTTGGAGATGGCTGCAGTCCCTTCTGAGTCTCAGATCCAATAGTTTGATCCAGAATTTGGAGGGAACTCCAACCAGGGGTAGGAACACACCCACCCCAGCCCTCTGGGGTCCTCATAGCAGCCCTGCCTAGCATCACAGCCACAGCCCACTCTGCCCCGTCTCAGAGACCCTGAGGTCCATGTCTTCCTTGACCTGTTCTGAGAATGAGCAGGAGGCCACAGGACCCTGTGTGTGCCCAGCACTGTGCTAGGCCTCATGGGGAAAGCAAGGGAAGGAGGAGAGGGTGTGCCCCTGGCATCCAGCACTCCTGAAGCTGAGCCCTTTGCTGCCTGTCGCTGCCAGGTGAGTGTCACCTGTGAACAGGTGCACAGGCCTCAGGTGGTGGTGCACACTCACCCATACCAGGCAGTGGAAGACCAGGGCATGGGCCTGGGTGCTGGGTGCAGACAGCTGTCTTTGCAGCCTGGCCAGCTCCTCCCTTGTGTTGGGGTCCAGGGGAGCCCAGCTCAGGGTTGTTTTGTCTCACACAGGTGTCACAAATGTAGAGTGCAAGCTTGAGCCTGCAACCTCCACTCTATGATTTGGCTGGGAGGAGCTGAGCACCCAGGGTCCCCCTCAGGTAGGTGGGAGGAAGCAGCCATGGTACAGGCCACCAGTCCCCCCCATGTGCCCTCGATCCAAGCATCTGCCCTGGCAGCATCATCTCATGCCGGCTGTTTTTCCTAATGGAATCACAGCTTGCCAGACAAAGCAACAACATTCATAAAATGCCCCAGGCATAACAAATCTTCCCTTTGAATGGGTCATTTGCTGAAGGAGATGCCACTGATGACTCATTCCATAGATCAGAGAGTCCTGGCATTACAGACAGCTGAAGCTGAGGAGTCTTGAGAGAGGATTATTGCTGGTCTTTGTGCCGATGGGCCTACGGAGCCAAAGGGGACACAGGTGTGGCCTGTTCAGTGTTAGCTCAGACTCACTTCAGGAGCAGTAGGGAGGCATTTTTGGACTCTGTCCCTAACTCCTGATGGTGGACCACATTGGGAACCTGCCCCCTTGACCCAGACTCCCCAGTGTGACCTCTGGACCAGGATGTCGCAGGCTGCAAATGACCACAGCAATATTTCTGTCCTGCCGGCTCTTCCAGA
This sequence comes from Cervus elaphus, assembly GCF_910594005.1. Classification (NCBI taxonomy): domain Eukaryota; kingdom Metazoa; phylum Chordata; class Mammalia; order Artiodactyla; family Cervidae; genus Cervus; species Cervus elaphus. The sequence goes on along the minus strand of NW_025316712.1, from coordinate 4,358 downwards.
ATCCTGCCACCACCACCCCCATCCAGAGATGGATTCTGTTTCCCCTCTCCTAGAAATTGGGCTGGACTTTGTGACTGCTATGATAAATAGAATGTGACGGAGGGATGCAGGGGGACTTTGGAGACAAGGATACAGAAGGTGATACGACTTTGACCGCCGTATTCTAAGGAAGCCCAGCTCCTACAGGGCTGTATGTCTGTGCCCTGGTGGACAGTTCCAGTGAAGGCAGAGGGTCTGGGCTAGCAACCAGCACCACACACAGTCATGTGAGGAAGTCCATGTGATTCTACATGACACAAGTCATGTGATTCCAGTCCTGCTGTGAGCCACCCTAAGCTAAGCGGAGTGCAGCAGAGACAAGATATGCCTGCTGAGGACTGCCCATGTTATAGACTCGTGAGCAAAAGAAATAACGGTGTTGTTTTAAGACAGTTTGGGGATGGCTTGTTATTGAGTAATAGACAGTGAGAATGCTGCCCTTGATGATCTCTTGGACTTCCCTGAATTTCTCTGACCCAGGGATGCAGCACCTGCTCTGTGGATGACCGACTGAGAATATGGGTGGACACAGAGTTCCTTGTCCTGGGGGAGCTCTAGTACATTTGGGTCAGTGAGAGCTACTCCAGAGGGTCTGCCATATGTGGGAGAGGAAGTGTCTCATTCCTGGAAGTGGTTTCTATTTATATTTTTTTAAGATTTTTTGATGTGGACCATTTAAAAAGTCTTTACTGAATTTGTTACAGCATTGAAAGTGGAAGTGTTAATCACTCAGTTGTGTCTGACTCTTTGCGACCCCATGGTGTAGCCTGCCAGGCTCCTCTGTCCATGGAATTCTCCAGGCAAGAATACTGGGGTGGGTTGCCGTTTCCTTCTACAGGGGATCTTCCCAACCCAGGGATCAAACCCAGGTCTCCTGCACTGCAGGCAAGTCCTTTACTGTCTGGAGCCACCAGGAAAGTTCATATTTACAACATTGCTTCTGTTTTATTTACTTATTTTGCTTCAAGGCATGTGGGAATCTTAACTCCCCGACCAGGGAGCAAACCCACACTCCTTACATTGGAAGGTGAATTTGTAACCACTGGACAACCAGGGAAGTCCCTGGGGGTTTCTGTTTAATGGGAAATGTCTTCTTGGTAGCAAAATGTTTGGTATTAGTTTTGATATTTGGTCATTTTCCCAAAGGTTGTGAGGTCTGTGAATCCCTCCTGTGATCTTAGAGCTGTGGCCTGCAGAGAAATTGCTTTTTTTAAGCCTCCACTGAAACCCAGTAGTGACAGAGCTGCTGTGAGAGCAAAAATGCACTAAGCAGTGTGAGTCAACAGGGTGTCAAACAATACACTGAAATTCCCTGGAATAAGTTTCACCAAATGGGGGTCTGTGATTTTGTTTAGAATTCATATTGTGTGATTACGCCTACAGCAGTAATGCCCACAAAGTCCTTTTCACTAGAACAACACTGACCTGTTTTTATGTGAAGGGACAAGCAAGCACTCAGTAGCCCATTGCTTCCATCTCTTTGGCTGGATGGAGGTGCCCTGTATGGGTCACCATGGGGTTCCTGATCAAGGTCACTGCCATCAGTGTGGACAGAAAACATCACTAAGACAGCGGGAAATGTGGGCTATAGTGTCCTCATCCATTTCACACTTCAGTGGCCCACACACATATCCAGCAATTCTCTGCCCTCTATCCCAGCAACCTGGGAACCCACATCCCAGGAGGGCCTCAGCTCCTGGAATGCACTGAGCAGACTTCCCCATCAGCATCCTCTCCTGAGTCTCTGACCGTTGATAAATACACCCCAGTTTGTGAATTCATAATGAAAACTAAAAGCATACAAATAATTGGAACTGGAGAAGGAAATGGCAACCCACTCCGGTATGATTGCCTGGAAAATCCCATGGACAGAACAGCCTGCAAGCTACTGTCCATGGGGTCACAAAGGGTCAGACACGACTAGTGACTAAACAACAGCAAAATCTGAAACACCAAAAGCACCCCCCCAAAAAAAGTAAAATTAATAGTGCTCTATGTTCATTACCAGGACCTTCTTTCCAGTCTGCATCAGTTTCCGGTGACTGCATGGCTTGTTATTATCTCACGGTTCTGGAGTCGGAAGTCTGAAATCATGGCTGGTTCCTTTGAGGGCTGTGATGGGAGGATCTTTCGACGGGCTCTCTCCTCAGCTTATGTCTCTTCACCTCACCTTCCCTCTGGGCCTGACTCTGTCCAAATTCCTTCTTTTTATAAGGACACCAGTGATATTGGATTGGGGCCCACCCCAGTGACCTCATTTTAACCTGATTACATCTGTAAAGACCCTGTTTCTGAATCAGATCACATTCTAAGCTAACAGAGTCAGGACTCTAATATATGGATCTGGGGGGACACCATTCAACTCCTGATACAATGAAAATCGTATTTGAGTTTATGTTTCTCCCTTTAGTAGGACTGAGGATGACTGCACAGTAGCCTAGACCAGCATCAGGGTGATTTGGCAGGCAGAGGGCAGAGGGCACTGCCCTCAGGCCAGGAGGCCAGCTTTACCCTGTGGCCTTGGCCAGTCTCAGTGGAACCTCAGTCTTTCTGTGATAAGGCTTAGACCGAGTGGTCCCTTTGGGCCTTTCTGTCCCTGAGATTGCTCAGGGTCACTTGTCCCTGGCTTTAGTTCACATGAGGCATGGAGGCCTGTGCTGGGCCCACTCAGTGTGGGTGTGAACAGAAGTGTGGCGGACACCGGGGCACTCAGCCAGGCTGCTCAGGGTGGATGTGCTAAGGAGACACCAGTAGGCCTCCCGGGGAAGGGCCAGGTTCTTGTGGGATCAAGAACAAGGAACCCTAGTTTCTCTTTCCCGCAGACTTTCCTCACTGCCAGCCCTACAGGAATTTCCCTTGAGGGCTGGATGGTCAGAGAAGAAGATGACACTCCTGAAGGGCAATGACTAGGCTTAATGCTAGAGCAGAGGGCTGGGCAGTGCATGATGAGAGGCTGGTGCCCCTTCCCCCAACAGCTGCTGCAACTCCAGAGTAGAGAGTGTGGCTGAGGGACCATGGGAGGCTTGGCAGGGAGGGGCTGAGGAGTAAGTAAACACTTTGTCTTCCTTGCTTTCGCCTCTTCCGGGGCCTCAACATCAAGGGCCAGATGACAGGATATTCCTCTGCCCCCCGCTCCACCCCCCAGGGGCAGCCTGGCTGGCCCTGACACCGGCTGGTCCAACCCACTGCCCAGCCCCCGCCAAGTGTGGCTGGTGCACACTGGGGCAAAACTGAGCAGGCATAGCCCTCACCATGGAGGAGTGGGGATGATGCACATCTCACCTAGCACAGCAGGGAAGCCAGCCCTGTAGCTGCAGTGAGGCCCATCTGTTTCCGGGCACGAGCCCCAGCCTGGAGCTCCCTCAGGGAAGCACCCCAGGAATGCCCAACAAGGGCTTAAATCCAACAGCAGATCCTAAGTCTGGGACAGTGGGAATAAATAGTTGCTTAGGCAAGTTTCACCCTAAACCAAGACTTGGGGACAGTAATTCTTGCAGAGCAAAGATGGCTGTGTGATTGCTTACTGTCAGGAGGTTTGCCCAGGCTTCCAGGGTTGGGGTGCGGGTCCCACTGCTCTGGTCTTGGCAGCACCTGGCTCAGCCTGCCCTGCCCTCCTCTCCCTAGGCCGCCTCCTGTAGGCCTGGAGGAGCTGGGCATAGGGGTGAGGACCAGTGGGACCATGGCCCAGGCTTCCAGAAACACATGGGCCACGGGTCTGGAGCTCACCAGTGAGGCAGAGGAAGGGGAAGAAAGGACAGACAGCTCAAGTGGGTTGTTGCTCCTAGCAGCCTGCAGGGCTGCCCTGTGCCCCCTCAGTTCCCCTCCCCAGCCCTGCAGGCAAGCATGGCCGGGTGGCCCCATTTCTCACCCCTATCGATTATGCTGGCAGAGCCCTGCAGCACAGGATGTAAATCATCATCCTTGGGGTATTTAACCCAGGGAGGGTTAGCTGGAGGTGGCATCCCTTATAAATCCTGCATCTGATATTTTTATATTAATTCCTAGAGTAGCCAGATTACTTTTTATTCCACTGACTATTTATTCCACTGACTTCTTCATTGACTAGGAGACATTTCTGAACAGTGCGTATCTTGTGGAGCATCAGTCATTTAGTGGGGTGCTTCCTCTGGTTGCAAGTTTTTTCATTAATGTAAAAGGAATGAAAATTCCTTTGCTTCAAAGACTCGGTCTTTGGAAATAACAATGCACAGGCCAGCCAGAGTCACTGCTGCCAGCACCACCACTGCCATGTATATGCGCTGTCTGGAGGGGCCTGTGAGCCTCTGACTAAGGGGCAGAGTCCCCTGGCATCCTCTCTT